>NC_081415.1:215517827-215846327 GCF_030272615.1 Cryptomeria japonica
GGCTTGGTGGCTGCCTTGCGCTGAGCTCGAGCAACTAACCAATCTTGAGGTATGGTTTGGGTTGATGCTATAGTTAAATTTGCACTCTGCTCTTTAAGGTTTTTAGTCGGCTCATTACATATTTGCAGCTGCTCCATTATAGGAGGAGTGGAGGAAGTGTCAAGCCCTTTGCTTGCAACTGAGTTCTCTCCTACTTCACTGAACAACTGTCTGGCATCTTCATCTGATGGTTGTTCTTCAGTCCTTTCAGGCTCGCAGGTCTCATCTGTCCTTTGCTCTCCTTCAACAGTGGAGTCATCCTTGGCAGTACTATGCAGCTGCAATTCATGGTGGCTACCCTGAGTGGGTTCATGCATCTCCAACCCTTGAATAGATGGAATCTCTCCTTCCTCCACTTGATTCTCAGGTTCGGCAGATTCAATGGCTCTTACCTCTATATCTAGCCTGTCTTGTTCAGGAGGATCATCAGCTCCGAATGCTTCAACATTACTCTAGGAAGGTGAAGCAAGTATATAATCTAGTTCGACTACATCATCAGATGAATTGGGGTCTTTTGATGATGAAGTGACCTCTGGTCTCCTAATAGGGATCTTCTCCCTTCTTGTTCTTTTAGATGTCTGAGTCCCTCTGCTGGCTTTAGCCTTGTTCCTTTTCTTTGGCTTTTCAACCTCTTCCTTAGGTGCACTAGAGGTTCCATCATCTTCAGAGGACTGAGAATCAAGGCTACCCATCATGTGGTAGGTGAACTGGACTCCCTCATGAATTAGTCACTCAATTTGCTGGTGCAACCATTGGTCAGTGTATCTTCCTGGGGCTGCCATAACCGCCTCAAAATCAGTGATTGGATCTTGTGACCAATCGATGCCTGGCAAGAGATGTCTTACCGCCTCGAATTCCCAGACTTGTAGGCAATTTCCTGAATCCGTTAGCTGATCCGGGACCTGACGGTATTCATAGAGTCACATTTGTTGCACACTCAGCCTTGAATATTCGCACCGTCGGACTTCATAGTCATCAGAGCAGTTCTTCCAATAATCTTCAACTGATTCCTTTGCTCTGTATCGCCTACCTAGGCTCTCTTTGCCAGATTGTCGTGATCAAAGTATTTCCTTGGGAAATGCTCTTGTAGGTCGTAGGAGGCTAGCTCTGCAAGGGATTCTTCAGATGGACATCAAGGTTACCTATAATCATAGGGAAGGCAAATCCAGACTGCCTCTTGTCCTTGAATAAATTGTTCACCGGACGTGATTGCCTTGCGACTTCCAGAAGAACTATTTTGTCGGTTGGGTATCGCGGAAGTCGGAAAGGAGCACCTTCAAATCCAACTATTCGGACGTAGGAGAATCTTGGGAAATGGATGAACTAGGCGCCATACCTCTGTACTAGAATAGTAGCTTGCTCTGAGAGCCTTATGTGTAGTCCTCCTTGCATAATTTTGACCAGGTGCATTGTGAAAGCGTCATTGACACGCTCATACTGACCAACTGCATAGGCAGGGCTGCTCTTTTCCCTCTGAGCTATGTCCTGACAGTGTAACTGTGGATAACAATCATACACCTTCACCTGATTGGGCCTATTTCCAATTTCACCCTTCATGACTAAACCTGGCAGTGGCTGGTTTCTGGCGAACATGTAGACTAGATAGGATGTCATAGTAAAGTACCTTTTCGCCTCAAGTTCGATCAACTGGGTATGAATGTTGTCACTTATGATCTGGGCCCAGTCGAACTTGGATTTCCCAGTGAAGACTTGTTCTGTAAAGTAGAACATCCACTCTTCAAAGTAGTTAGATTGGGGGATTCCCATAACCCTACTGAGCAATGTGACCATATCTCCATGCTCATTGTGAAAGTTGCTTCTGGGGGTCTTTTTCCCAATTCTGATGCTTGGGGGCCTTCTCTCCTTGTACCACTCCTCATTTATCAACGTTCTGCACTTGGCAGGGTTCATATCATATGATACTTGCGCTTCATCTATAGTTGTTGCTATGGGTTTGTTCGGGAAGGGGATGTCAAATGCGTCGCCAATGGCTTCAGGAGTGAAGTCAACAAGGACCATATTCTCGAGGAGCACCAATCTGGTGTTTGGTTGGTAGTGCCGGGCAGCCTCTACTACCAGCTCATAATTTTGCACTGACGGGGGAAATCCTGCTACCTGGGCAATCCCACTTTCCATCATTTGCCTAGGCATTAGGGGAGAATACTCGGTCTCTGAAATCTTGAATATCAATGTTGCCCAGGTCAGTATCACCTATATTTTCCCACACACTCTGAACTTTTGATTCCCTCAATCCTCCTCCTTGATTCTGATATTTCATCTTTTCGACTCTGCGAGGGATGTCTGATTTGGATGCTCGGGACGTTTCGGCTGCGTCAGGTGTCTTTGAGGACTCTACTTCAGATTTAGGCATCTATCCTGCACAGCCGGACGTGGATTACGAGACGACATAAAGGAAACAAAGCGGGATAAATAAAAGGGATACGCTAGCAGACCAGGATTAATTTGAAAACCGAATCTTAAAGAAAGCATGATATTTCAACTAAAGAGCTTGATTGATTTAGACATGAACATTATGAAGCTCTTCGATTGCGAATTTACTTATTCGGCTACGGTTCAAGGACCTAGGCGACTCGATTGCTAAATTTACACTTAAACACCCTTAAGACCAATTTTCAAAATGGACAAAGTTTAAGATTTTCCCTAAGTCTGAAAATGCATTTCGTGGTTGACTCCTAGGAAAGACTCTAATTTCAATTGCTTTGCCTGACGACTTATAAACGGGAAAAAATGCTGTTTACAGATTTAATCATTTGATCAATTTTACACAAACACATCTATCCAATTTTGCAAATATTTCAAATGATTTTAAGAGAGACAAAGCAAACTTACCTGGCGAAATGAATGGCGTGAATCCGCACAACTTGTCTTGCAAGAATGATTTCCTTTGGATTTTGAAAAATGTCTGTCTTATGCCCTACGTTTGAAAAGATAAATTCACAATTTGCAATTTTAGAATGGGAGAGCTCTGCAATTTCAAATTTTAACGGTTAACTCCCTATTCCAAATGTCGCGCCTAAGTTTGGAGAGAAAAATGCAGTTTAGAAACTTAGACATAGTGATTTTACCTTGGTGATTTTGCCTCCTGCGCGATTTTTGCCTTAGGCATTTTGGGTGAATGGCGATTTTGAAAAAGGGTTTGTAACGTTTTAGAAATCGTGATTTTTCTCCTATTCGAACTTCGGCATTTCAAGCTGTTTGCAAATTTTGAATTCACGACACCTACCTTTGGTGATTTTCGGAGAATGGGGGTTTCATGCAAAGTTTAAAATCCGACACTTGCCTTTGGTGAACTTTTGCGAAAAGGAGGCGATTGCCAAGGGTTTTATACAGCCTAGAAATTCTGCGATCTCCTTCAGTCACGTCAAAGATGGGCATTTTAACCTTACGACATCTAACACTTGCCAAAGAAACCGCGATATTACCTTAGATGGCGAATTTCGGTGATTTGGAACGTTTTGCCAGTTTGTAGCTTTCACAAAAAATCGCAGTTTGGGGAGTCTCTTTGAATTTCGGTGATTTGGGACGTTTTGCAAGTTTATAGCTCTCTAAAACTTTTAACTTTCCTTCACATTTACCCTCTAAATCGCGATTTTCGGGATTTTGTGTGCTTTTTCAAACTTTTATTAAAAAATCGCGATTTTCTTCAACTTCGGGCTTTTGGTTGCTTTTGCAAGTTTTCACTTTTATCACTTATCCCTTGGAATGCGATTTTCGGGGTTTTTAGTTGATTTTGCAAGTTTTATGAAAATCGCGATTTTCTCTTGGTATGCAAACTTCGGGTTTTTGGTTGCTTTTGCAAGTTTTCACTTTTCAAACTTCTTACTTTTCGCACTTACCCCTTAGAATGCGATTTTCGGTGATTTGATGGGGTTTGAAAACTTTAAACTTTATTTCACCTATCCTTTGGAATGCAATTTTTAGCATGTAATATCCCACTAATTTTTTTTTGTTTTTTCAGGCCAATAACAATTCGTCCACAACAAATAACCCGTTAAGGTTAGAGTAATAAGCAAAACAATTGAAAGGGAACCCTTCCACCTTTTGTTCACCGAGAGCCCAGACTGGGAGGGTGAGAGCATACGGTGTTCCGGGGATCGTCAACATCAATAAACAAACTGAAAATTACAATGCATGGGCGGCAAGCCAGCCCCTTCTGCTTATCCAGCAGGATAGAAACTAAACTTCTTGGCGGTAAACCGACCAAGGGAAAGATTACAATAAACTGAAGTTCAATCACTCTACCGCGTATTTCAGCGGGAGGACATTACATTAACAATCACTCTACCGCATATTTCAGCGGGAGGACCAAAACATTGAACTTATCACTCGACCACTTATTCAGCGGGAGGACTGAAAATTACAAATTTGTTGCATATCAGGCGACAAGCCAGCCTCTTCCACTTATTCAGCGGGATGAGAATTACAAAGATAGAACTGGTTAGTAGTACTACTACCTAACCTTACAATAATAGAAATGATAGAAGGAGAGTAATGCAGATTTTTGTAATAAAGATATAAATTTCTGTTACAACCAATTTGCAAGCTGGAAACACAGACCAGCAGCCTAGAGAAATGCCAAAATACTCATAACTCCCTCATTTTACATATGCAATGGTAACCAATCAAAACAACACCCCCAAAAGACCCTTATTTAATTTGCATGCATTCCAATGCAAGGCAGAAAACTCACGCCTAGACTAGGAATTTCGATTTTGCATAATTAATTCAAAACTCAAACAAATGTGCTATAAACTTACAAACTTTATTGCCAATGCTGGGAAGGAAGATAGGAATGATACCCATAACTGTCAGTCGCTCCAGCAGAGAGATGTGAGCAAAAATGTGCTTCAGCCACAAGCAAAACCAGCAAGTTCCAGAATCACTTCAACACCAAGATGTCTATGGCAAAACTCTGAGAATGTAGAAGAATACAAGGCACAGCTAGGTACTGTATTTCAAGTACAAAACCGGGTAGCACTAGGGAGACGCACTCCGAAGCCTCAAGTTCTGTCGCCAATCCGGCAGCATAACATTATAGATTTTCAAGATAGTCCAAATGGGAACCCAAGCCTCATATTTATAACTTCATTCTTCAAATTCAAATGACATCCCTCCAAATCCCACGCTTGCATTTGAATTTCATTCCACTTACATGTGGACCCAAGTGTAGTGCCCATTCTCCTAAGTCAAAACTCACGCCCAAGAAGGCGGAGGACCCACGTTAAACACTTAGGTACATAATGGCGATACAAAGTGAAATAATATCCTTCAAAAATATTTCTCATTCCATAAAACATTTGAATTTCGCCAAACTTAGGATTAAATAGGCATTAATCCCAAATTTAATAAACCAGTAGCCAATAAATAGATTAATTAAATATTAACCTTAGGATAAGGAAATAATATTTAATTATGTTGCAAATGTCTCCCGTACTGATTATTATCACCACCAGGATGAAATTGAGCCCAGATGACCACAGACTGCTGCAGAAATCAGAACCCTGTCTACTGCCAAAAATAGAATTGTGCCACACAGCCACTTACTAAAAATAGTAAGTCAAGAATTAATGCTCAGAAAAATATGATCATCGCATCCAGAGGCAAAGCAAGGAGGGCTCAGTAGAACAGTGGCACCAGAATGGTCATTCCTTGACTTACTAAAAATAGTAAGTCCTCGTTTCATTGATGTTAGACCCTGATTACTCATTCCACCTAGCCTACGGGTCTCAGGAATAGGCTAATGGACCATTGAAAGAGCATCAATGATAAGGGGACATTACACGGCATTTTCAAGCACTTTGTAAGCTTTCTTATTTTCTCACTTTTACCTCATAGTGCGATTTTCGAGAAATGGAGAGAGTTTGCCAAGTTTTACTTTTTGCATTTTATTCAATACTGGTGAATTTCGGGGATTTCACCCATTTTGCAAATTTTCCAAAAACCTTTGCCATTTTCCCTTTTAGCACGAATTTCGGGATTTTAAGAGGTTTTGTCAACTTTTGACACTTTGCATTTTTTATCTCTTCTATATCCTTCGGCGAAAATCGACACTTTGGGTCCTTATGCGACCTTCAGACGCTTTATCTTTTACTTGGGGAATTTTGCAATCTTCTACCATTCCAAGCCTATCTCAGGTGATTTTACAAGTTTAAATGATCTCTTGGAACTTTTAAATGCCTAAAGGTTAAACTAATCTTGCGAATTCACAGGCTTTTGCTCATGACATCATCATCTCATGGACCGATTATAGGCACACTCAAAGAACGCGAGACACCCTGCATAGAACTCAACAGGGCGAAGGCGAAAAGACCAAAAAAAAGAGGGGGACCCTGTCGGCGATAGGGAGCGTGTGCAACGCACAACAGAACCTACCAGGACATGAGGACTAAATGGTGAAAGGTATTTTATGTTACTTATTGACGATTGCTCTAGAATGATATGGGTTACTTTTCTAAGGGAAAAATCTAAAGCTTTCAAGTTTGTGGTTGAGAATGAAATGGATACTAAAATCAAATGCTTAAGGTTTGATAGAGGAGGTGAGTTTACATCATGTGAGTTAATAAGTGTAGGGAAGATCATGAATTAGGAGACTTTTGTCTTCTCCTAGGACCCCTCAGTAGAATGGGGTAGCAAAAAGGAAAAATACAATAGTTCAAGAGATGGCTAGGAAAATGTTAAAAAATGCTAATTTGTTTGATATTTATTTGAAAAAGGGCGTACATACTGTTGTCTATATTCTTAACAGAGTCTAGGTGAGAGTAAATAATTCAAAGACCCCTTATGAGATATGGTATGGGAGAATAGCCATTGTTAGGTACTTTAGAATCTTTGGAAGCAAGTGTTACATTAGAAGAGATGAAGAAGATTTTGGAAAGTTTGATTCAAGAAGTGATGCAGGAATCGTTTTTGGTTATTCAACAAAAAGCAAGGCTTATAGATGTTACAACAAGAGACTCAAGAAGATAATTGAAAGCACAAATGTCAGAGTAGATGAAAATTGGAATTAGACCACAGAAGAACCTGAGGATTGTGGAATAGAAGGTGTTCCCTGCACTACAGATGAAGAAGAGGAAGAAAAAGAAGAAAAGGAAACAAAAAAGACCTCTATGACTCCAACAAGGTATGTTCAAAAAAATCATTTAGAAGATCAAATTATTGATGATAAAAATGAAGGTGTGCAAACCAAAAGAAGACTTGCCAAGGCAAGTGAACAAGTGAATATTTGTCTTTTGTCAAAGGTTGAGGCCAAGACCTTTTTTGATGCAAGTAAGAATGAAGGATGGATGAAATCTATGAAAGAAGAACTCGATCAAATTGAGAAGAATCAGACTATTGGAACCAAGTGGGTGTTCCGGAATAAACTGAATGAAAAAGAAGTGACAAGGAATAAACCCAGATTGGTGTGTAAAGGATATTTGAAGTAGAAGGAATTGATTTTGAAGAGACTTTTGCTCCAGTGGCTAGTATGGAGGCAATTAGAATGTTTCTTGCATTTGCAGCTCACAAAGACTTTAAGGTGTATTAGATGGATGTCAAGTCAACTTTCTTGAATGGAGATCTAGAATAAGTCTATATAGAACAGTCTGATGGATTTCAGCTGGAAAAGGATTCAAACATGGTGTGCAAATTGAAAAAGGTATTGTATGGTCTTAAACAAGCTCCTAGGGCTTGGTATGCAAGATTGGATAAGTACTTACTACAACAAGGCTTCAAGAAAGGTACAACAAATGGTAATTTTTACTTCAAGCTTGAGGATGACAAACTGTGGATAGTTGTTGTATATGTTGATGACATTAACTTTGGCGGAGATGATGGTGTATGCAAGAAATTTGCAGAGGAAACGCAGAAAGAATTTGAGATGTCAATGATTTGTGAGTTGTCTTTCTTTCTTGGACTTCATATTACTCAGTTAAATAATGGAATCTTCATTTCTCAGGCAAAGTATATTAAGGAGATGCTAAAGAAGTTTGGTATGGAGAATGCTAAACTAATAAGTACCCCCATATCTACTGGTTGTCACTTGAGTAAGGATGATGAGTCTTTGGGAGTTGATCAGACTCTCTATAGGTCTATGATAGGAGGACTATTATATTTGACTTCTTCTATACTTGATTTTATGTATGCAATATGTATGGTTGCTAGCAAACAAGCTAATCCTAAACAATCTCATGATAAAGTTGTTAAAAAGATATTCAGATATTTAAAAGGAACTCTGGATTATGGTTTATGGTTTATGGTATAGGAAGGATAGTGATTTCTCTTTTAGGGCTTGTACTAATGCTGTTTGGGTTGGCCATGTTAATGATAGAAGAAGTTCTGATGGAAGTGCTTTTTTCTTGGGAGACAAATTGGTCTCCTAGTTCAAAAAGAAGCAAGATTCAATTTCATTGTCAATTGCAGAGACAAAATACATTGTTGTAGCATCCTGTTGCACTCAAGTGATGTGGATAAAGAAAGCATTGAAAGATATTAAGGTGATATATAATGAGCCCATTCCTATCATGTGTGATAATACAAGTGCTATAAACATTTCAAAGAGTCTGGTGATGCATTCAAGAAACAAACACATTTCTACTCAGTATCATTTTCCAAGAGAGAAAATTGTAGAGAAAGAAGTCAAATTGGAGTATGTCCCCACTAAAGATTAGATTGCAAATATCTTCACGAAGGCACTTTCAAAGGATACTTTTGAGTATCTCAAACAAAAGCTAGGGGTTACTGCTCCTTCTAGCTAGATGCATGTGTTGTTGCATTTATCTAGGGGGAGAAATTTAAGGTGTATTCTTTGTCTTCAGGATTGATGTTGATTGCTGCCATCAAGGGGAGCAGGTAGTTGGTTTGTTGCTATTGAAAAGGAAGAATGTAAATCAAAAAGAGATAGTACAGAAGAATATGAATATAGAATCAGGTGAAGACATGTGCCCTTTGTCCTTGATGTCAAAGGGGGAGAGATTTTAGATAGATTCTATGCGGGAGAGATACTATTGTTTGTCAAAGGGGGAGAAATATTAGATTGTATTGTACTGAAGTAGATATCGAAGGAGAGAACATAGCATTGAGTAAGCATTAGAAAGTGTTGTCATCAATGACAAAGGGGGGGATTGTTGGTAATATGTATTGTCATTCATGTCAACTTGATGTTTAACAATATATGTTGTCTTTGTTTGTTGACAGTTGTTGTGTTGCCATTGATGATATGGTGATTGATTGGATAGAGTTTGTTGCAGTTGTCGAAGAAGTGATGATGATATGCTATCATTGATAGTATGACTGATATGATATTAGATTGTTAGATGGCATGATGATGATTTTAAGATGAGGATTAGATGCATGGCAATAGAATGGAGATGCTGATCCTATGTATGCTACAAAATGGTGGTTATATTTCTTGATTGTTCCTGAATGAGAAGTTGATGTTTCTAGGACACTCTGATCCTTGGAAGTTTGATAGAGTAAGTTGGTGCAGAAATACATACCAATGACAGTATGGAAGAATGCTCCACATTCCTCCGCATTTGATGATATGATCTTGCATATTTAAACTTAATGTTTATGCTCTATGGACATTGCACTCCTATCTTTTTTAGGTCCTTGGTGTTGCAGCTAATGAGATTGGTGTTTGTAATTTGTTGACAATCTGGCTGTCTATCAAAATGGTCTAAAAAATGCTCTGCATTCCTCCGTGTTGTTGTTTCAGGTGTTGCAGCTTGGAGTACATGTTTAAAATGTTTGTGTTGTCTCATTTCAAGTTTTAGATGCTGGTGTTGTTTGCAAGAGTTGATAATGGTGTGGTTTTCTTGGACCTCTAGAATGATGTTTTTTTGTATCAATTGTGTCGTGCCAGTATGATTTTGATGTGATAGTGGGAAAGAAAAGTATTTTGGAATGTTATTGGATGTTCAAGGAACGTCCTTGCATGCTCTACATGATGTTAGATGATCTATTTGGTGCTACATTGTGACTAGTATTTGTGTTTCAATGTAATTGTTGTGGTTTGGTCGACAAAGTTTGTTCTCTTGCTTGCGATGTATCCTTGGGTGGATTCGTTTGCATTGAAGGTTGTGTGAAGTCATATTTGGGTCCTACTTTGGCGTGTGGAGATCTGCAATGAGTTTATTCATTTGGAAGACATGTTTTTGGACCAATTGGTTATGTGCTACATGGTTTATCTACACGCTACCTTGCTACCGACTTTGGAGGATGTATGCTAGTGTGTGATGATTGAGACTTCTTAGAAAGATGCGATATAATGCCTTTTGGTCCTATGTATCTCCTGTATTGGATCACTTTCATTACACTTGTGTTTTGGTGGCCGACTTGATAGGACCTATGTTTTTCCTCTTCTCTGGCTGACCTAATTGATGTTTGCAATAAAGAAGATGGTATATATAGAAGATCAAATTGGTGTTGATGGTGTCAATGAGTGTGTGGATCAATATATGCAGTGCTTTTACATGATCATATCATTTGTAAAATCAGCTATGCAAAGTTGAGGTAGAAGAAGCATGTGGTGATTGTCCTAAAGTTGGTCGCTTGAGATAGGGATTCAAGGGCAACTTCATACTTGGAGATTGCTAGAGGCACTGTTGCTAAAGGCCAATTCATCTTGATTAATTTATTCATGTACCTTGCTCAGAGATAGTGTGTCACCTTAGCAAGTCTTGTATCTTTCCTTGAGGAAGTGTGTCTTAGCCTGGAAGTCCTTTGTTTCTTGCCCTAGGGTAGTGCACCTTAACTTGCAAGTTCTTAAGGGAGCAGTTACCTTGACAATGAGCCTAAAACAATATTGTAATCTCATTCATATATTGTGAGTTGACTCTTAGGTTTTTCCCTGTTTGGGTTTTCACATAAATCTGGTGCTCTCTTGTGCATGTTGTTCATTGTTTTATCTTTTATTACTTCTGATAAGATTAAGGTTGAGTTGGTATTGAATGGTGGTATAAAGTTCAAGAGTTTGATCAAGGCTGATTCACTCCCCCTCTTCTTGGTCTTGGGATGTGTTTAACAAATCAAAGTCTTAAATCTACTAAATAGACGCACTCACTTTTACAAACATTGTGATGAGATTTTGTGGGCATGTACTACCCAATGGAAACATCTATATCACCTTCCTTTTATGAATCATGTTGTTTCTTGATAAAGACATATGAATCCACAATTTATCTCATTATTAGGCACCTCGGAGTTCCACACTTGGATTTTTAGGCCAGCCTCTTATTCCTACTTCAAAGGCAATAAAGAAAATGAATCTGACTAAATTTATTTCTAAGATAGATTGCCTCTTATAGTATGGCATTAAATTTCCAATTTGGGATTCCTTTAATCATCCTACATTTGACAATAATGGTAAAATATCCTACCAAAAGATTCTAGATCCTTTCAATATCCATGTTTAGTCCTTTGTTTAAGACCTTTGCTTATATTTTATTGGTACAATTATCTAAATCAGCAACAAAGAAGACCTTGAGATTACCTTCATTGTTCTGTATAATGCTTCTCCTTCGTGCTCCTCAAGAATTTTCTTTGTGCACTCATCAAAATTTAACTTAAAAACACCTTCTGAAGGAGTGACCCCTTTAACTGAGATATTGGTTGCTTTGTTTTGCTTGGTCTTTAATTAAATATTCCATCTGCATCTTTGGTGTCACTGAATGTAATTTATTTTTAGTTTTATATATGCTTTTGAAGATTTATGTGAAGATTATTTCTTGATATATTAGATTTGGTAAGTTTGAAATTTGATCAGTGCAACTTTTAGGAGATTCTGATCAGTCGGTTTGTTCTTTGTATGTACACAGGTTTATGCATTAATATTATGGAAAAATCTAGGAGGAAATTAACTACTAGGAGGAAGTTAGCAACATGCTGCACACTTCTTCTTGATAAAGGGTACTAAGAGAGATACTGCAATATCTTTACAAATAGCATCTATGATTTCTTCCATTAAGGATTTTAGTTTTATTCTGTTTTCCTTTTTCTATTTTTATATTCTTTTCTAATAATAATTATTTTGACAACAAACTAAATGGTTTTCTTCTTGCTTTTTCTGAGAACATGGTTTTAAACTATCATCACAAAACTTAGAACAAGATGGCTACTACATTTTGATGAGTCAGTTTTTAATGTAGTCAATGTACAATGCCTATTATTATGTTTCGATAATACTGGTTATACTACTATGTATTAATTGTTTGTCAACTTTGGGTAGTTATAAGCATTAGTTGGTTGATGGTTGTGTTCCTTTTGGAAATCATCGGGTCCTTTAAATAGATTGTGTATTGTCAAGAAAAGTGGCATGATCTAGTTGGATTGACTCTAATCCTTGGCTGGCCATCTCTGGTCTTCTTCTATAATAATTTCATGTGTAAATAAAGATATAGTTTACTCTTGTATATGGTATGCATTGTCAACTCCATTATTAATTCATGTATTTATTTTATTAGAAAGAGCATTGAACATTTGGTGTTGTTGCCTTGAATTTAATTGGGTCAGATTTGAGTGATTCATGCCCTTAGATCCCAATTAAGGAAAGAAGAGGCCATAAGGTGGTCAAGGTCATGGGATTAGGTGATCTTTAAGGATCATCAAGCAAAGGAAACAAAGGAGAATATTACAAGAAACACTTGAGTAAAATACAACTGTATGATTCCCAATTGGATCCCTTCTCGAGCATGCAATCAAGTTGAAAGTTCAAGACAACCTTCTCTAGACGAGGGAAGTTGGGAGACGAAATCATTTTCCTTCACAAATTGTACGAGAGTATCCTTCAAGGCATTGAAAGCTTGTCAATTGAAGGAGAAAAAGCTGAGCCAAGGGTGTATAAAAGAGAAACTGAAGGTGAGATTGTTGAAGAATACTAGAGATCATCTACATTTCACTTTGCACAATTGAAAAAAAATTAAAACTACAACATTAATATTATTGTATTCAAGAGATAATCTTATATTCATACAAAGATGGCTTTTATAAAGGCTTCTCAACATGTAATTATGCAAACTACCTCAACAAAAATAACTCCCAACTAACTATGAAATAACATGTCATTAAGATGACTTTATTAATGTAAACCTTAATATTCTAACTAGTGTTTTAAGACTCGTGGACTCGCCATGGACTCGTGAGTCCATGGCGAGTCCACGAGTCGACTTGCCAAGGACTTGCGAGGTGAGTCCTGGTGAGTCCATATGAAAGATTCGCAAGTCTTTTGCAAGGACTCGCGCGAGTCTTTTGCTCGGACTCGTGAGTCTTTCATATGGACTTGCATAGCCCACTTTACACACCATTTAACCAATAAAACCCAGTTTTATTTTATTTTTTCACCTCATTTGGCATTTTTTGCTTGGTTATAACAGGTTTGTAGGGTTTGAAGGAGGAGACGGAAGAAGATAAAATCAGCAAAAGAGATCTAGGTAAGGATTTTTTCTCTTTTTTTTTTTCATTTGAATCATTTCCATGTTTTGAAAATAAAAAATCTTGAAAAACAAGGGGATATGCTGACAAAAAAATTTCTATTTCCTTTCCTAAGTTATTTCCTCAATATTTTTTCTTGTTATTTTTCCCAAATGATTCATTGTCATTTTTTTTGTTGATTTTCCATAAAACCCTGGTGATTTTTATTTTTTTTTCATGTTAAATCAGCAATGGCAAGTTCAACTCCAAGGGAAACCCCAAGGTCAGGAAGACAAAGAGATAAAGCATGGAAATATGGGATTCCAGGAAGCAAAAAGGGGGAGGTCACTTGCACTGAATGTACAAAATGGATGACAGATGGAATCAATAGATTAAAATACCACCTTGCACAAATACCTGGATATGGTGTGGAGGCATGTCCCAAATCAACTCTTGAGATTATTAGAGAGATGAAGGCCATTCTTGCTGAGAATGATATGCAAAAGGAAGAAAGGCAAAAAACAATAGAAGCCATGGCAGCTGCGATGAATCCCACATTGTCCACTTTGGGTCCCATTGGTCACACTCATGGTCGTCAGTCACTTTCATCTTTTGGTGACAATGAGGGTGAGGCTAGTGGCACTCCTGTTAGATCAGACCCTAATTTTTTTGTACCACGCAATGTTCCAGGTGCACGACCTTCACTTGAAGGTACAAGATGGAATAGAGAGAAGCGTGAACAAGCAAGGATAGCAGCTTCAAACTTTTGGTTTTACAATAATCTATCTTTCAATGTAGAAAACAATGTGTATTGAGAAGGTTTGGTTAATGCATTAACAGTTGTGGGTAAGGGGTTTAAGGTCCCAACCGGTCATGACTTCAGTGGGCCATTGCTAGAGAAAGCTGTAAAAAATACACAAGTTGTGGTTGATGATCGAAAAAGGTGTTGGAAGAGAAAAGGATGCAGCATTTTATTTGATGGATGGATAGATGGACGGAATAGGACTTTTCTCAACTTCTTAGTGGCTTCAAATGGTGCAATGGTATTCCTAAAGTCTATTGATGCCTCAAATGAAATAAAAAATGCAGAGACTTTGTGTAATCTGTTGGATGGGGTGGTTCAGGAAGTTGCAGTTGAGAATGTTGTCCAAATTATCACGGAAAACGCAGCTGCATATGTATCTGTAGGTAGAATGCTTATGGAGAGGCATCCTACGATTACATGGAGTCCTTGTGCTGCACATTGCTTGGACTTGATGCTAGAGGACATTGGGAAGATTGGATGGGTGAAAAAGGTGGTTGACGATGCAAGAAGTGTCACCAAATTCATCTACAACCATACTTGGGTGCTTTCTTTGATGAGAAAACACACAAATGGCAAGGACCTTGTGCGACTTGGAGTGACAGGATTTGCTAGCCACTTCAGTACTTTGCAGAGCATTCTTAGTGCCATTCCTCATCTTAAGCAGATGTTTGTGTTTGATGCTTGGTTGGGGTCTACATACTCCAAAAGACCTGAAGCAGAGAAGATTGTGAGCATTGTTTTTGATGAAGGGTTCACCAAAAGTGGAGAGGAGTTGACTGCGGTAAGTAACAAACACAAAAGTAAACTCTATACAATCTTGTCTATTTGCTGATTTTATTTTTTAGGGGTTAATTCTGTACCAATTTAAAATTTGTTTTCATTTTTTAGGTGACAGAACCTTTGGTAAGGGTTCTTCGTATGGTGGATTGAGAGGGCATGCCAATGGGTTTCATTTATGAGGCCATGGATAGGGCCAAAGAGGCCATTTCACATTACTATTATGGAAATACAAGAAAATGTGAAATCCTTTGGCGCATCATTGATCGTATGTGGACAAACCAACTCCACCAATTGATACATGCCTTCGCCTACTTTTTGAACCCGAAATTCTACTTCTCTGATTCATTTAGGGCTGATGAGGAGGTCATGGCAGGTGTATTGCATGCATTGATAACATGGCACCTGATCCTGAGTTGAGAGACAAGGTTCTTGATGAGTTGGAGGCGAGATTTGACATTTGCAATTGCTCTATCTTTATTTATGAATTCGGAAATGTTCATTATTGAATTTGAGTTTGACACTTTGACTATCTATTTATGAATTTGGAAATGTTCATTGTTCAAGATCTACAAGAGTGTAGAGGGGAGACTCTTCTCATCACAACTAGCAATTGATAGGAGAGAAAAACAAGAACTAGGTAAAAAATTTAGTAACTTAGTTCAATACTGCAAGAAAAAACTACAAACTTGATTGTTACATTTTTTTCTCAATTCTAATATATCTAAATGTTTTTTGTAGATTTATGGTGGGAGAATTATGGTGTTGGCATGCCTAATCTTCAAAAGATAGCCGTCCGTGTTTTGTCTCAGCCATGCAGTGCTTCTGGGTGTGAACGAAATTGGATTGTATTTGACAGCATTCACACAAAGAAGAGAAATAGATGGACACAAAAACGGCTCAATGATCTAGTCTTCGCTCGGTACAACCTTCGCCTTCGAGTTAGACAGGTGGAGGGTGTTTCACATGAGGCCATTCATTTGGATGAAATTGATGATGAAGATGAGGACGAAGATGAGGACGAGGATGAGGACTTTGACTTTGAAGAAGAATCATCTCACCATTTAGAAACTACAACATCCACTGCTACTACTTCTAGCTCAAGACGTGAAAAATTGAGCTATATTAGAAAAAATACAAAGAGGAAGACGTAGTCTTCTCTTTGGTTTGTTCATTGTTGTTTTTCACATTTGGAGTTGGACATATCATTATATGTAATTTTGTGAACATTTATAAACTTATGCTGCTATAATACATTTTAGAGTTGAAACTATGAGTATGAATGATGAAATTTCAAATATTGCGTGTTTGTAGATCATATAACATGTGTAATGTTTCAATTATGGCTCTTATGTTCTCTAAATGCATTAATTTCTTTATGTTTTTTTGTTGTAAAAATACGGTTTTTTTTGCCGAATCCTTGCCGAGTTTTTCGCGAGTCTTTCACAAGTCCAAGTCTGAGTCCAAATATTTGATTTGCCGAGTCCGTGGCAAGTCCGAGTTTGAAAACTTTGATTCTAACAATGCCCACTCACCCCATCCCACCCCAGCCAACCCCCCTTTAAGGTTTACATTCCACACAACAAAGCATACTAAGAATAGGAAAAATACATATTCTTGAGAAGATTTTTCTTTGAAGGAACAAATATTGAATTAGGTGGAACTCCATCAAGCTGCCTCGTGACCCTTGTAAGGCTGTAGTTCTGAGCTGAATTCTCGAGTTCTCAGACTTCCAAAATCCAAACTCCCAAATCATGGACATCGAATTATGGAAAACAATCCATATTGAGTTTCATCAAATCCTTTACACGTCTTTAAAAATTCAAACTTCACAAAATATGTATTCTTCGAATTCATCATCATTAAAAAAGAAAGCAAAAATGCTTCTCATGCAAAGCATCATCTCAATGTGAGAAGCTAACTTGAGATGATTGAACTTCCTTTAACCTCCAGTGCACCAACCTCTAGTTTGATCTTGTTACACTTTATCCTTTCGATGTCACATTAATCAATCTGATAATACAAGCATGTGAGTTTTTGAAGGCCCCCTCATGTGTGACAAAGATGGCTCTGGAAGCACAAGCAATGTTTGACATATGTTTGGCCATGAGAAAATAAAATTTACAAGTTTCAAACCACATGCATCTATAAAGCAACCAAACTTCCTACCAAATCCCTTATTACAAAGCAACCAAACTTCCCACCAAATCCCTTGTTAGTCCAATATTACTCAAAGTCTACTCCTCACAACTTCAAAAATTCTTTATTGCACCATTTACAAAACAAACATGTACTTGAGAGTTTTGAAACCTTAAAACTTCACATTAAAAAGTTGTTGTTAGAATCCCTTATAATCAACTCTTCCATGTATCAAACTTATTTCACTCTTATCATTTCTAGTATAATCAAGACTATTAAATATCCAAACTCCTAAAATAGGACTACAATTGTTTTACTAAAAAAAGCATACTGTCGTTTAATTTCCATATGTATGGCAGCACTCCATTTTAATAATGAACTGATTCATGAGCAAAATCTTAAATAAATTGGTGCAATTTGTGTTCTTTTGTATTGTGTAAGCATTCTAAATGAGGAACTCCTTGTATATAGCACTTGGAACCATGAAGTCATGGTATTTGTGTTCACAAATCCTCTCACGGCTTCAAATTTGTAACATTCCAAAATGTTTTGTTTGGTCCAAACCTTAAACCGTCAAAACAAAACTTCCAGATTATGGTGGGTGTTATTCCAAGGGTGCAAGTGACCATGGCATAGAGAAAACCAAAAACAATATAGAGGAAGAGCACGTTGTAGGTGAGTGGGAAGAGATTAAATACAATGCCACTAAAATTTCATCAAGTAAACACTTAAAAAAAATGATCTTAAACTCATTCTCTTTTCCCATATTAGATGTAGCTTTGCATATGTCTCTATGATACTTGGAGATATTTAATGCAGCCTCCAAACCGCTTGCAACGGATGCACCAGATTTTTGGCATCAAATTATATTCAAATGCCTAGGCAAAGGAATTTTGCAACACTCCAACTATACACATAGGCACATGAATACATTGGGCTTCACCTCTGCAAGAATTCTCATGACTTCTTATTGCAAATGCCTTCCATTCACTGCATAGGTACAAAAACTACTTACACTCTGATACCAAATTGCTAGAGAAAACTAGAGATCATCTACATTTTACTTTGCACAGTAAAAGGAAACTCAAACAATAATAATAAAATAATTGAATTTGAGAGATAATCTTATATCATACCAAGATGACTTTTATTAAGCCTTCTCAACATGTAACTATCCAAACTACATCAATGAAAGTAACTTCCAACTAACTATAAACTAACATAAGTCACTAAGATGACTTAATTAATGTAAAACTTAATATTCTAACAAAAACAAGTGTGCAAAAGGTTGAAGCCAAGAGAAGAGTTGAGGCTTCCTACATGGCTGAGAGTAGAATAAAAGCAACGGAATATCCAAACCAAAACTCCCCAGGAAGAAGATTCCAAGTGCTAGGTTAGCATCAAAATAAAACCATCGTAAGCCCTAGTAGAGAAAAGCAAAAGTTGCCCAATTTTACAAGAAATGGATTAGAGGATCTTGTATGGCATTGTAAAACTTGTGAAATAATCTAGGCAACAAGTGGGAAAGATGATAAAGCAATTTGGTCATGATCTTATCCAACCACGTTGCAAGGTATAGTGATTGGTTGGTATACAAAAATTTACCAAGCCTCCATAAATACATGGGAGAGATTAAAGAAGGTTTTGAAAGAAAAGTTTAAATTTCTTTGCGATGATAATGAAATAGTAGCAAAAATTTACAATATAAAACAAGGTAAAAACAAAAATGTATGAGCTTTAATTGTATACTTAAAGAATTGCTAATAAAATTGGAAATAGAATCGGCTAACAATATTGAAAAGAAGTGGCTCATTGAAGGTAATATGACCCTCATCTTATATTAAAGCCTACAATTGGGCAATGGACATTGAAAATGAAGATAAAATGTCATAGTGCAGTAAAAGAAAAATAGAGGAAGATAGAAGTTCAAATGACAATAGTGACAATAAATCGGGAATGGTACAAGCCCTCTGGAGGGACATGCTTCAAATGATGAAAGAAATGAAGGCAAAGAAAGAAAGCAACAAAGAAAATAACGAATCATGGTGTACTAAGTGCAAAATTGAGAGGCACGCAAAAAGTAACTATCCTAAACAGATGTTTTGTGAGATTTATCATGTTATGGGTCATTCAATAAAGGAATGCCCATACAATTTGAAGACTAGGAGTACACAAGTACTCTTTAGTAGGGAGAGAAATCCACTCCATTGAAGCCGCAAAATGCATCTCTAGGCGGTTATCAAAATCAAAGAAGAGGTCAAAGTCAAATAAAGTTCGACTCCAAAGGACATTTGATCATACAATGTTGACAATGTAATGAATGGGGACATTCTGTGAGAGACTGCCAAAACAAGCAAGACAAAGTACAATTATTGTGCAAATGGTGAAGACTAGGAGACCATGAAGACACTGGATGTCCAAAGAAAAAGGCTAGCATCAACCTAATTGATGTTGATAGGAAAAATGAAGCAATGGCCATTACTCGTGCCCAAGCAAAGAAAGCTATGTACTCGAACCCACATATAGAAAAAGAAATGCTTTGTGAAGCAAGGGTCGAAGTTGAGAATGCTATGGATGATGAATGCCACCACTCAAATGCAAGCACAAGTATGATAACAAATCAATTACAATCCAAGCAAAATATGACAAGGAAAGTACTTCAAACTACCATACTAGTTAAAGTAGTGGATGTATTACAAAGTATTCCTAAACTTGGAAATGCTATTGTATCGAGGGAGAATGAAATGGTGCATGCTACGGCCCAATTGGAATCTAGTGAGAATGAAGATCTAATAATTGAACCTTCACTATCGGGCAACAAAGTCATTGATCCAATGTTATTAACAGTTAACAAAAAAAATAAAATAGTGGTGAATGTGGAAATCCTTTGAAGAAATCTCACTAATATGATTGTTGATGGTGGGTTTGGCATGAACATACTTCTAGAAGACACTTGGAGAGTCCTCAGCAAGCTGACCATTTTGAAAGATCCCTGATGGATCCCTTGCTGATCTGCTGTAGTTTTTTTAATTATTTTAATTGAATTTCCTGTTTATTACCATATTCTTCTAGAAATAGACAGAAGTTGCAGAAGGTTGAGTTCTTTTTATGTTTTGATAGTTTTTAGCAAGTAATAATTGAAGAACAAGTACATGAAAAGAGTACTGGAAATAAATGTTCATACATAGCCAAATTAGAATCGTACCAAGCAGATTTCTGATTATTTAAATCAAATAATTATCCAGATAGTGATTCCAAACAATTCCAGGAAGATTACAATATGCAATGAGTCCAACCTGGATGAAGAGTGAATACTGTAATCAAGAAGGAGGCTGCAGCAAACATCCAAGCTCTTACATAGCTCCACGTGGGAAGAGAAACGGTTGCAAAGTATGGCCGTACGGCTGTTAGGTGACGCCAAGCTGGAAACCCCAATCTCCACGCTGAACCCTAACTCTATCCATTGAATCCTCTAGAAAAGATGTTGTACCAACTCTAAGGGACTGAAAACTGAATGCAAGAACCAAATAACCACTGTGCTGGGGGCTACGTCCCAGACAAGCAAGACCCTGGAGTTTTCGTCGCAGATGTTGAATTGCTCTCTAGAGCAAATTCTCCAAATCAAAGATGAAAATGTGTAAAAGATACATCATAATTAGGTTACCATCTCCTTATAACTCCTCCCCTCTAGCTCGAACCCTAAAAGTGTATGAAAAGTGCGCTTAGGCTTATAAAGTCTTATTTCTCATTTTTAGTCGCCAAGTATAGAGAAAATGCCACTTTTTAAATATAAAAGAATTCCGTTCATCAAAAGGGTCCCTGACAAATGGGAAACATTTAGAAAAGTTCAAGACCTTTCCAACGAGCTATAACACATGGGCTTATGCATCCAGATGAAGCCAAAAACCCCTTATTACTCCAAAATGGCTATAAACATAGCCTTATTTAATTAATTAAACGCAACTTAGGAAATATTTAAATATATTAAAAATATAACCCAAATAGCTGTAGAAGGCTCAAATGACTCCAAAAGCCTGAAATGGAACCTGCCACTTGTCTGTGACTGAAGTCGGAAATCATGGATCCACTGGCAATCTTATCCCTAAAATCTAGGGATGCTCCTAGAAACTAGGAAACATACCCAAATCTTCTGAAACTGAAACCAAGGAATAGTATCATGGAAACCCAACCCTGGATACTATCATAACCTCCTAAATAGTAGGAATAGCCTCCACAAATGTAGGAACTGCTCCAAACTGGTCTACTACTGCTAGAACACCAAATCCCAAACACTGAATATCCTCACTGAGTCTCTATCCACCACTGTCAGCCTACAAGACCCCATAATAAGCTGACTCACATGGCTCTGCTAGACAGAGCTAAAGAGTGGACATGACAGTCCTCCCCTCTCGGAGATGGTTTCCCACAAGCAACTGCAACGCTGGATGTTGCAAAATAGACTCACCCTCCCAAGTGGCATCCTCTATGGGAAGATCTCTCCAACGTACCGAATACTCCCGAATCACCCTGCTTCTCAGCCGTCGTTCCCTCACCTCAAGAATCTCTTCAGGAACCAAAGTCAATTTACCTTCCTCATCCATGGGAGGCAAATCAGGTGATATTGTAATATGTTGTCCAAGGGCCTTTTTCAAGCATGATACGTGAAACACATTATGAATTTTACTGCCAGGTGGTAACTCAACCTCATAAGCAACCTCTCCAACGCGCCTGAGAACTCTATATGGCCCATAAAAACGAGGTTTGAGCTTCTCAGCTCCCCCCCCTTTAAGGGTGCTCTGTCGGTATGGCTGTAAGCGTAGGAAAACCATCTCACCCACCTCAAATGCCCTCTCAGTCCTATGCCGATCAGCGTACATCTTTTGCTGGTTCTGAGCATGCTGTAAGTTCTCCCTGAGAGATCTCATGAAGTCCTGGTTCTCCTGTAACCAATCCTGAGCCAAAGGAACTGTACTGTCACTCAAAGCCAAATCAATGAAGGATAATGCCTCGTAACCATAAAGAGCTCTGAAAGGAGTCATATCTATGGACATGTGGTGCGTAGTATTGTAACAATACTCGCCCAAATACAACCAGCGTACCCATGCCTTATGCTGCCCCGACATGTAGCTGCGCAAATATCCCTCAATCCACTTATTGACTATCTCGGTATGTCCATCTGTTTGAGGGTGGTAACTAGTACTAGGTGTCAACTCTATGCCTGTTAGTCTGAAAAGTTCCCGCCAAAAGGAACTCATGAATCTACTATCCCTGTCACTCACTATGGTCTTCGGAAGACCATGGAGTCTAAATACCTCTCTGAAAAATAGCTCAGCCACCTGAGATGCTGAGAAATCAACTGCAATGGGAAAGAAGTGGGCATATTTTGTTAATCTATCTACTACAACATAGATACAATCTTTCCCCTGAACTCGAGGAAGACCTGTAATGAAATCCATAGAAATCGCTGTCCACTTCTGTTCCAATATAGGCAAGGGTTGTAACAAGCCAGCAGGGTAGGTATGCTCCAACTTGTTCTGCTGACAAGTCATACACTCACGGACATGATGCAAAACGTCATCTTTGAGACCCTTCCACGAGAATCTCTCTCGGACCGCTCGGTAAGTCTTACCATACCCTGGATGTCCTACTGTGGGAGTATCATGAAAAGCATGCAAAATTTGTTCCTTCAACTGTGAACCAGGAACAAGATAAACCCTACCCTTGTAGTAGATAATGTCATCTACCACACTGTATCTATCATCCACTACCAATCCATCCATGACCTCACAAGCATGCTGATTTTTGGAATACTCAACTAAAAGTTGAGCCTTCCAATCTGCTGAAATCTCGCTCAATGAACATAGGGCAGCAAGTGAGGGTTTTCTAGAAAGTGCATCAGCCACAGTATTATTCTTCCCCTTTATGTATTCGATATCAAAATCATAAGCCTGAATCTTGCTCACCCATTTTTGTTCTCGATCATTGAGCTCTATCTGATCTAGGAAATGTTTTAGACTATTGTGGTCTGTTCTTACCACGAATTTGCTGCCAACAAGATACTGTCTAAATTTGGCTAAGGCTTGCATAATAGCCAACATTTCCTTATCATAGGTGGAGTACAACCTCTCATTATCTCATAGCTTCCTACTCTCATAGGCAATGGGGTGTCTGTTCTGCATCAAAACGGCTCCTATGCCCAAACCTGAAGCATCACACTCCAGAAGAAATGGCTGCGAGAAGTAAGGGAGTGCCAAAACTGGGCAAGTGCTCATAACCTCCTTGAGTCTGTCAAAGACCCCCTGTGCCTGTTCTGTCCATCTGAATGCCCCTTTCTTTGTGAGGTCTGTCAAGGGTGCTGCCAACTGAGAGAAACCCCTCACAAATCTCATGTAATAAGCACATAGGCCAAGGAACCCACGTAACTCAGTAATGTTCCGAGGGCGGGGCCAATCCCGAATCGTCTGAATCTTCTCCTCATGCACCTTCACTCCATCAGCATTGATCACATGACCCAAATATAAGACCTCTCTAAGTCCAAACTCACATTTGGACAACTTAGCAAATAGAGACTGGCTCTCCATAATGCTAAGTACCTTCTCAACATGTCTGATATGGTCCTCCCAAGTGCGACTGTAAATCAAAATGTCATCAAAGAACACTAGAACCGACTTCCTCAACTGCTTGTTGAAGATATGGTTCATACAAGACTAGAAAGTGGCCGGTGCATTGGTGAGGCCAAAAGGCATTACCGGGAACTCATAGTGCCCATAGTGACAACGGAAGGTAGTCTTGTGTACATCCTCTGCTCGTACACATATCTGATGGTAACCTGAATGAAGATCAATCTTAGAGAAGTAGATAGCTCCATGAAGCTCATCCAACAACTCATCAATGCGTGGAATAGGGTATTTGTTCTTGATTGTCTTCTTGTTCAAGGCCCCGTAATCTATAAACATTCGCAGAGTCCCATCCTTCTTCTTAACAAGCACTACAGAAGAAGCAAAGGGGCTAGAGCTCGGGCGAATGAAACCCATGTCCAACAACTCGTGAATAGTCTTCTCAATCTCATCCTTGTAGGCTCTAGGATAACGATACGGAGTGGTAATCACTAGCTTAGCTCCATCCTCCATCTCTATCCCATGCTCAAACCCTCTATCTGGAGGTACACCAGGAGGTATGTCACCAAAGACTCTCCCATGACGGTCCATCACCGACTGAATATCAACATGAAATTCCCTGCTATCCTGAGGTGTAGGTGTTTTGGACTTCACAAAACAATGTGTAGCCCACGTCACATCATTATGTCTAATAATAATCTCCATCCTACGAGAAGACACCTCTTTAGGTCCACCGTCTGAAGCTGCCCTCAAGATAGTCTTCTTCCCTCCAGAAAGGAACTCTAATTGTATACGATGGTGATCAATAATGTATCGCCCAATACCTTGTAACCATTGCATGCCCAAAACCACATCATAATCCTCCAACGGAAGCACATAAAAGTCATCTGTCAGAGTATAATCCCCCATCTGAATACTAAGTTGTGGAATCCGTTTAGTACAACCCAAAATTGCACCATTTGCAACCTTAACTCCCCCCAAACTCCTCAAACTGTAATCCACGCCTATCAACTAGCTTATGATCAATAAAATTGTGCGTGGCACCTGTGTCTACCAAACTCATAACCCGCTGACCCCTAAGTGTACCTTTCAATCGAAAGGCGTGAAACCTAAGATAACTGGAAAGGGTAGCAATAGTCACTTTGGCTGACGCCAAAGGCTCAGGGGTGTCTATCTCCAACTGTGGTTGCTCCTGTTCAACCTCCTCTGTACAATCCTTAGTATCAGTGTCAGGTACCTCCTCATCTCCCAACTCAGATGTCACCTCAATCAAATGAACCTTGCCCTTGCCCATACAACGGTGCCCGGGCTCCCAAGGCTCTTTGCATGAGAAGCATAGTTTCCTCCTTAGATCATTCTGTGTCTCCTGGTCCATCCTGGGAGGTCTAGCTGTCTGTCCATCTCTAAACTGAGAGGTATTGGCCTTCTAAGAAGGTCGTGAATCCTTGAACGGCTTCTTATCTGTCTGATAAGAAGTAGGAATGGTGTACAGTCTCAATGTCACATCTATGGCATCCTTAAGAGTGGCCGGCTTGAAAGCACGTACCCATCCCTTAAGCCTGTCCTGTAGTCCCTCAATGAATAGCATCACATTGCGCCTCTGGGGCATATCAGGTACCATAGTTTTAAAACTCTTTGACTCGCCACGGACTCGCGAGTCCTTTGGCGAGCCGAGTCGACTCGCCTAGGACTCACGTGGCGAGTCCAGGCGAGTCCCTGCGAAAGACTCGCGAGTCTTTCGCAAAGACTCGTGCGAGTCTTTCACTCGGACTCGCGAGTCTTTCACAGGGACTCGCGGGCCCAGAAAAAACGCGCCCGTGGGGCTTAAAACCAATTTTTTTTTCATTTTTTGACTTCAATTTGGGTTTTTTTTGGCTGGAGCAGGTTAGAAGGGTTTGGAGGAGTAGAGGGAAGAAGGAAAAATCAGCAAGAGAGATCTAGGTAAGGATTTTTCTCCTCCTTTTTTTTTTTCATTTGAATCATTTCATTGTTTTGAAACTGAAAAAAATCTTGAAAAACAAGGGGATATGCTGCCAAATTTTTTTCTATTTTCTTTCCTAAGTTATTTCCTCTTTTTTTTTTCTTGTTTTTGAATGCTATTTTTCCCAAATGATTCATTGTCATTTTTTTTGTTGATTTTCCATAAAACCTTGCTGATTTTTTTTTTTTCATGTTAAATCAGCAATGGCAAGTTCAACTCCAAGGGCAACCCCAAGGTCAGGAAGACAAAGAGATAAAGCTTGGAAATATGGGATTGCAGGAAGCAAAAAAGGGGAGGTCACTTGCACCGAATGGACAAGATGGATGACTGGTGGAATCAATAGATTAAAATACCACCTTGCACAAATACCTGGATATGGTGTGGAGGCATGCCCCAAATCAACTCCTGAAATTATTAGAGAGATGAAGGCCATTCTTGCTGAGAATGATATGCATAAGAAAGAAAGGCAAAAAACAAGAGAAGCCATAGCAGCTGCAATGAATCCCACATTGTCCACTTCGGGTCCCATTGGTCATAGTCGGGGTCGTCAGTCACTTTCATCTTTTGGTGACAATGAGGGTGAGGCTAGTGGCACTCCTGTTAGAT
Source organism: Cryptomeria japonica (assembly GCF_030272615.1). Classification (NCBI taxonomy): domain Eukaryota; kingdom Viridiplantae; phylum Streptophyta; class Pinopsida; order Cupressales; family Cupressaceae; genus Cryptomeria; species Cryptomeria japonica. The sequence continues at coordinate 215,544,202 of NC_081415.1, forward strand.
CAGACCCTAATTTTTTTGTACCACGCAATGTTCCAGGTGCACAACCTTCACTTGAAGGTACAGGATGGAATAAAGAGAAGCATGAACAAGCACGGATAGCAGCTTCAAACTTTTGGTTTTACAATAATCTATCTTTCAATGTAGCAAACAATGTGTATTGGGAAAGTTTTGTTAATGCATGTACAGTGGCGGGTAAGGGGTTTAAGGCCCCAACAGGTCATGACTTCAGTGGGCCATTGCTAGAGAAAGCTGTGAAAAATACAGAAGGTGTGGTTGATGATCAGAAAAGGTATTGGAAGAGAAAAGGATGCAGCATTTTATCTGATGGATGGACAGATGGACGGAATAGGACTCTTCTTGACTTCTTGGTGGCTTCAAATGGTGCAATGGTATTCATAAAGTCTGTTGATGCCTCAAATGAAATAAAAAATGCAGAGACTTTGTGTAATTTGTTGGATGGTGTGGTTCGGGAAGTTGGAGTTGAGAATGTTGTCCAAATTATCACGGACAACGCAGCTGCATATGTATCTGCAGGTAGAATGCTTATGCAGAGGCATCCTTCGATTACATGGAGTCCTTGTGCTGCACATTGCTTGGACTTGGTGTTAGAGGACATTGGGAAGATTGGATGGGTGAAGAAGGTGGTTGAAGATGCAAAAAGTGTCACCAAATTCATCTACAACCATACTTGGGTGCTTGCTTTGATGAGAAAATACACAAATGGCAAGGACCTTGTGCGACCTGGAGTGACACGATTTGCTAGCCACTTCATCACTTTGCAGAGCATTCTTAGTGCCATTCCTCATCTTAAGCAGATGTTTGTGTCAGATGCTTGGTTGGGGTTTGCATACTCCAAAAGACCTGAAGCAGAGAAGATTGTGACCATTGTTTTTGATGATGGGTTCAATAAAAGTGGAGAGGAGTTGACTGCAGTAAGTAACAAACACAAAAGTAAAGTTTATACAATCTTGTCTATTTGCTGATTTTATTTTTTAGGGGTTGATTTTGTATTAATTTAAAATTTGTTTTAATTTTTTTAGGTGACAGAACCTTTGGTGAGGGTTCTTCGTATGGTGGATGGAGAGGGCATGCCAATGGGTTTCATTTATGAGGCCATGGATAGGGCCAAAGAGGCCATTTCACATTACTATCGTGGAAATGCAAGAAAATGTGAAATCTTTTGGCGCATCATTGATCGTAGGTGGACAAACCAACTCCACCAACTGATACATGCCTTCGCCTACTTTTTGAACCCGAAATTCTACTTCTCTGATTCATTTAGGGCTGATGAGGAGGTCATGGCAGGTGTTATTACATGCATTGATAAGATGACACCTGATCCTGAGTTGAGAGACAAGGTTCTTGATGAGTTGGAGGTGAGATTTGACATTTGCAATTGCTCTATCTTTATTTATGAATTCGGAAATGTTCATTATTGAATTTGAGTTTGACACTTTGACTATCTAGTATCTATTTCTGAATTTGGAAATGTTCATTCCATTGTTCAAGATCTACAAAAGTGCAGAGGGGAGACTCTTCTCATCACAACTAGCAATTGATAGGAGAGGAAAACAACAACCAGGTAAAACATTTAGTAACTTAGTTCAACAGTGCAAGAAAAAACCTACAAACTTGATTGTTACATTTTTTTCTCAATTCTAATATTTCTAAATGTTTTTTGTAGATTTATGGTGGGAGAATTATGGTGCCGGCACGCCTAATCTTCAAAAGATAGCTATCCGTGTTTTGTCTCAGCCATGCAGTGCTTCTGGGTGTGAACGAAATTGGAGTGTCTTTGAAAGCATTCACACAAAGAAGAGAAATAGATTGTCACAAAAGCGGCTCAATGATCTAGTATTTGTTCGGTACAACCTTCGCCTTCGAGTTAGACAGGTGGAGGGTGTTTCACATGAGGCCATTGACTTGGATGAAATTGATCCATATGGTGATTGGACCATGAATGAACAAAATGATGGTGATGATGTCCTCCTTACCGAAGAAGAAATTGCAGAAATAGAGAGAGGAGCAGCACAAGATGCAGAAGGAGCAAGATTGGATGAAGATGAGGACGAAGATGAGGATGATGATGAGGACTATGACTTTGAAGAAGACTCATCTCACCATTTAGATACCACAACACCCACTGCTACTACTTCTAGCTCAAGGCCTGAAAAATTGAGCTATATTAGGAAAAATACAAAGAGGAAGATGTAGTCTTCTCTTTGGTTTGTTCATTCACATTGCTGTTTTTCACATTTGCAGTTGGACTTGGACATATCATTATATGTAATTTTGTGAACATTTATATACTTATGCTGCCATTATAGTATTATACATTTTAGAGTTGAAACTTGAAACTTGAATATGCTGCCATGAATGATGAAATTTCAAATATTGCGTGTTTGTACTTTGTAGATCATATGACATGTGTAATGTTTCAATTATGGCATTTATGTTCTCTAAATGCATTAATTTCTTTATGTTTTTTTGTAAAACTACGGTTTGTTTTTTTGCCGAGTCTTTGCCGAGTCTTTCGCGAGTCTTTCACGAGTCCGAGTCCGAGTCCAAAATTTTGGTTTGCCGAGTCCGAGGCGAGTCCGAGATTTTCAACTATGTCAGGTACCATAACTGCAATACGCTTGAACTCATTAATATACGCCTCTGCATGCCCAATCTGTCTTAGATGTGCTAGCTCCCTGTAATAGAGCTTTGTGTCCTTACGGTCAAATCTAGAAATGAGACGCTTAGTGAACTTTGCATAGGAGTGGACCATGGCATGGTCCTGGGTGACCAATCTGTGGTGCCACCAGTCATAGGCAACCCCATCTAAATGTAAGACAGCAAACTGAATAGCATCACTCTCAGGCATGGGTCTCAGTGATAGATATATATCCAGCTTGTGCACCCATGCTCATGCACTCGTACCACTAGTCCCATCATATGTAGCCAATGTGATCTTCCCAGTAGCTCTACTGAGGTCATAGTTCTGCTGTTGAGGCCTATAGCCCCGGTCTCCTCTGAACTTGGCGTTATCTCTATGCTGTGCACAATATTGTGGAAAAGGAAAAACATCCCTAACCTCTGGGGGTAGGGCTCTCCACTCAGCTGTAGCCGTCCTGACTGAATCCTGAAAATCCAGCTCTAGTGGCTCTACCTGTATCGGCTGCTCACCTGGTATAAATCGAGGAAGTAATGGTCTATCCCTAACTAGTGTATGATGTCTCTCACGCTTAGGGGAATGATGAGAGCTCCCAGTTGACGTATGAGATCCCTGACTATGTTGGCTTCCAGCCACAGATACTGATCTACTCCGTCTACCTCTGTGTTTGTACACTTCCAACCGCTCCAGGGTAACTTGTATCCTGTCTAAGGTCTGAACAATCCTAGGCTGGGTAGTGATGAGAGTCCTCATCATCTCTCTCTCTTGTCTGTCTTCCTTAGCCTGATTTACTCCGGCACCCACCTGTTCATCTGCCATGATAGGTTCCTGTTCTCTCCTACTCTCACGCTCGTACTAAGCTCTTCTGCGGGTATAGTATCTGTATAAGTCACTTCTTCTCGGATGCATAGAAGAAAAATAAAACTTAGCCCCACAGGCTGGTAGGCAAATATCTCTGATACCACTGAAAGATCCCTGATGGATCCCTTCGCTGATCTGCTGTAGTTTTTTTAATTATTTTAATTGAATTTCCTGTTTATTACTATATTCTTCCAAAAATAGACAGAAGTTGCAGAAGGTTGAGTTCTTTTTATGTTTTGATAGTTTTTAGCAAGTAATAATTGAAGAACAAGTACATGAAAAGAGTACTGGAAATAAATGTTCATACACAGCCAAATTAGAATCGTACCAAGCAGATTTCTGATTATTTAAATCAAATAATTATCCAGATAGTGATTCCAAACAATTCCAGGAAGATTACAATATGCAATGAGTCCAACCTGGATGAAGAGTGAATACTGTAATCAAGAAGGAGGCTGCGGCAAACATCCAAGCTCTTACATAGCTCCACGTGGGAAGAGAAATGGTTGCAAAGTATGGCCGTACGGCTGTTAGGTGACGCCAAGCTGGAAACCCCAATCTCCACGCTAAACCCTAACTCTGTCCATTGAATCCTCCAGAAAAGATGTTGTACCAACTCTAAGGCATTGAAAACTGAATGCAAGAACCAAATAACCACTGTGCTGGGGGCTACGTCCCAGACAAGGAAGACCCTGGGGTTTTCGTCGCAGATGTTGAATTGCTCTATAGAGCAAATTCTCCAAATCAAAGATGAAAATGTGTAAAAGATACATCATAATTAGGTTACCATCTCCTTATAACTCCTCCCCTCTAGCTCTAACCCTAAAAGTGTATGAAAAGTGCGCTTAGGCTTATAAAGTCTTATTTCTCATTTTTAGTCGCCAAGTATAGAGAAAACGCCACTTTTTAAATATAAAAGAATTCCGTTCATCAAAAGGGTCCCTGACAAATGGGAAACATTTAGAAAAGTTCAAGACCTTTCCAACGAGCTATAACACATGGGCATATGCATCCAGATGAAGCCAAAAACCCCTTATTACTCCAAAATGGCTATAAACATAGCCTTATTTAATTAATTAAACGCTAACTTAGGAAATTCCTAAATATATTAAAAATATAACTCAAATAGCTGTAGAAGGCTCAAATGACTCCAAAAGCCTGAAACAGAACCTGCCACTTGTCTGTGACTGAAGTCGGAAATCATGGATCCATTGGCAATCTTATCCCTAAAATCTAGGGATGCTCCTAGAAACTAGGAAACATACCCAAATCTTCTGAAACTGAAACCAAGGAATAGTATCATGGAAACCCAACCCTGGATACTGTCATAACCTCCTAAATAGTAGGAATAGCCTCCACAAATGTAGGAACTGCTCTAAACTAGTCTACTACTACTAGAACACCAAATCCCAAACATTGAATATCCTCACTGAGTCTCTATCCACCACTGTCAACCTACAAGACCCCATAATAAGCTGACTCACATGGCTCTGCTAGACAGAGCTAAAGAGGGGACATGACACATTTGGCCCCCAACTTTTAAGTTGGTGGGTATAGATGAGCAAGGTATTAAGTTACTTGGAGTTTTAATGGGAAAAAAGGTAATTATTGGAACCTAATCATTTTTGTTAAACTTTGTGGTCATCTCATTAAGGAAAAAAGCGTACAATAGATTGTTGAGTCGAAGTTGGCTCACAGCAGCCAAAGACGATTGCAATTGGAGAAAGAATACAATCTCCATTAAAAACAAGGGTCAAAAGTATGTAATTGATTTAAAGAATCACGCTATAAGTGAGGAAGCAAATTCATTCGATTTGCTAGATTTAGATTCTAGAGAAGAATAGAAAATCAGGCTTTTTTGGAGTTACAGTCTTTTTTGAAGGATGAAACAAGTTCTCTCCATGGGCTATTTCATAGGAAAATGAAGGATTATGAAGTATTTTGGTTGACTTGTGATTTTCTCGAAGTTACAATTCAATGAAGAGCAAGCAATGAAAAATTATTTTGCAAAGTTGGATAATTTATGTGTGTAGGACATAGTCATAGTTTGCAAAAGATGATGGGTGCAATATAGGTATCCGACTTTGCAAAAGAATGCAAAATTGCTAACAATACATCTTAGAGTACTAAGACTAAACTAATTAACCTAGAGTGTACAAATACTTGTTGTCAAGTTAAATCAATTTCATGGGAAATTTATAGATAAAGGAAAAGAAAATTAGAAAATAAGTGAATATTGTAATGGAAAAGGAGAAAAATTATTAACAATGAAGGAGAAAATAATAAAAGGCTCGATTATAGAAAAAGATTGACTACAAGACCTTATAACATTAAAAGTATGACTACAAGGTCCGATTGCATAAAAGCCCCAACTACATTAAAATGCCCAATTAGGCTACATGGCATGGTGGGTTCCTAATTTTCTTTACATGGTACAGTGTACAACAAGTCTTGAACATCGTACAACAACAATTGAACATGTATGATGACACTATATGTATGACATCTCTTGATGAAGGAAGTAAATTATATCGTACAACAAGAAAGGAATCGAATTCACGTCATACATTCTATGCATGTTTTCCTTGTCGTATGGACTAACGTGACATCTATTACCTTCATCAATTGGCTTCCTCAAGTGGTGCAACACAGCCTATTATTACATTTTAATAATATTGGTTATTTGACTATGTATTAATTGTTTGTCAACTTTGATTAGTTATAAGCGTTGGTTGGTTGGCAGTTGTGTCCTCTTGGTAACCGTCAAGTCCTTTAAATAGATTGTGTATCATGAAGGAAAGTGTTATGATCTAGTTGGATCAACTCTGATCCTTGGCTAACCATCTTCGGTCTTCTTCTGTAATAATTTCATTTGCAAATAAATATATATTTTACTCTTGTATCTAGTATGCATTGCCATCTCTATTATTAATTCATGTATTTATTTTATCAGAAAGAGCAGTAAACAAGTAACACTTCCATGATTCCATGAACTGGCAATTCTGATTAACTTAAGAATTTTCAATCTTTCAAAATCATCTTTAATTGGCAATATTGTAATTTGGAATGAAGGAGTTAATCTATTTTTGTCCCAAATGAATTCAAGAGTTTTTTTGACATTACCTCCAGAGAATCTTCAGTTTTGGAATTAAATTTCTTGATGGCTTGATTGTGTTGGATGAGGCCCTTTTGTCTTGCTTCTGAGACTTTTCATCTTGCTTTGGGAAGCATGGAAACAATTTTCAGGGAAGTTACTAAAAAGAATATGGAAAATTTTCATAGTATCTTCTCTTATAAACTATATCCATCTATTAATTTTATCAGATTTCCACAATCCATAATAGAATTGCTATTGTTCTGGTTTCATTTGTGTAATTTTTTATATCAAAAAATTACACACAGCCGAAACCAGAAACAATAGCAATTATATAACCATCTATGCAAGTTTCCTTCCTCTTATATGGCCTTCAAATTCTTGTTGTTCTTTTATTGTAAAGTCTTCACCAGCTTCAACCTTGATATATTTACATGGTGGATTTAATTGCTTTCTACCCCAATGCAAAAAAAATTTCCACTTCAGTTTTAAATCAACTTCATAAATCTCTTTTTAGGGAAGATAATTTGGAGATTATGTAAAACTTGAAAATTTATTCTCTATTTTTTCTTAGAGGCTGCTGCTGGGAGAGATTTGCAGCCTCACATGTACAAACCAAGGCCTTTAATTGCTAGTATTCAATGTAATCAACTAGCTCAAGTGAAAGCAGATGTGGGCACTCACTTCATTGCAATCTCGCTTGCTAACTGCCTCCCAACTCAAGGCCTTGAAAATATCTAACTCACCTGTCTCTTCTGTGGAGGAGTGCCCTAGAATATAAAAAGCTTATCTAGACTTTTTGTGTTCAATATCTATCAGTTTGTTTCTTCTTTTGGCTGTGATAGTCTTAATCTTTTCCGTTCACTTCGTTGAATTCTTGCTCCCTAACTGCCCCACAACTCAAGGCCTTGAAATATAAAGGGCTTATCCTACTCACTTTTTGTGTTCAAAATCTCTCAGTTTACTTCTTCTGTCTGTACTAGTCTTTGCTTTTCCTTTCACTTGCTAGTCCAGATTTCTACTATCTATAGATTCTATACTATCCATTTGTTTTTATTCTGTTTTGTGATTGCTGTTGTGGTTATGATCTGGATACAATATGAAGGGAAGCAATTCAATCCATTTACTGTTTTAAATGCCTCAATTTGTAACAAAAGTTATTCCTTGACGGTGCATTGGGTACTTGTTAGTGGCAATGGTGATGGTTTCTCATTTATTGTATCAGACAAGTGTAAGGGATTCGATGTGATCTGTGCTGTTTGAACCCATTTGGAAATGCCCTAGAAAGAAGCACAAAGCATTCTGACGTAAGAATCTAAGATTTAATTTTGACAGTGCTGACACAAAGGACAAAAAATAAAATATTTGTCCTACTTGCCTTAATCTCAAACAGAATTTTCATTTGGTTATGAAAGCCTTGGGAGATGCAATTTACAAAAAGAAAAAGAAAAGTAGAAAAAGCAGTAGTAAAGTACAATGAAAGTCTTAAAGGGGAAGTTACCCTATTGCAAATGCAAAACTTTGCATGCTCCTGCTGCCCCTCTCAACATTTGTCAAAGGAAAAAGACTGCTTCTATCATCAAAATGTAAAGAATTGCTACTCTAAACACGTCTTCCAATACCACTAAGAAATCAATTAATACGTGTGGATGAAGAAGAGGCTGCCACTGCTACAAACCCTCAAAAGTAGGGCTTCTTTCATGGATTGGACAATATTTTTTCTTGCATAATGCATGCTGATGTTCACCCTAACTTCAATCTTCGAAGGATCGATGTGGAGTACAATAGGCCTAATCAGGTTTCTTCTCCCAAGGAACTCTTTTCTTGCCGGGAATAATCAACCCCAATTCATTTGCCACTATATACCCCAACTCTAATCAGCGTAGATCTTTTTACAGTTCTCCAATTCTTTCTGCAGCTCCTTCTCTTAGAACCTGTGGTTTCAGCTTTACCCAACTTGTCTGTGCCTCTTGTAATTCCAATCCTCCAAGTCCAACCCCAAGGCCAACACAAGGGCTGATCACAAAGAACATCTGATACAAGTCCTCTTCAACATTAATTCTGTCCTTATCAACCCAAGCACAGCCTTGCACTCTTGGGCACAGAGTCACAGACCAAAGAAAACACTGACAGTTTGGTGAAATTTGTTCTAAACCTGCTTTATCAACAAACTGAATGTCTCTTCAGCTTCAAAAGTCAGGAAAAATTGGTTGAATGTGTGCATTATTTATCATTTGGCCACAAAAAATTGGTTAATCATAGTGAAGCCATTGAGACAGTTTTTCCTGTGAGAATAAAAAAAGATTGCTCTTTGAAACCATCAAACAAGTTGCTGCAAAGAAGCAAGCCTCAGCTAATCAGTCTGCTTGAGCAAATACATTAGCTCACCATTCGTGCAAGAGATTGTTCAAATCTGCTGCTTGGACTGCTGCAACAACTTGAATATCAAATCGGAAAAGCAATGGTGCTGCTGCAAGACTTGATGACGCAAAGGTGGCTATCTATTGTAAGGCAAACTATAGTTATTTCACTTCTCTTTAGTATCTTCTCTGCTGTCATGGTGCTGTAAAGGAGCTCTGTCTTCTCTCAGCTGGTCATCTGTTCTGACCCCAGCCTTTTTTGTTCCCAGGGTTTGGTTGGGTATGCTTCTCTGCCACTCATCATTCTTCGTTCAGCTCTGTCTGTTGTTTAAAATTGCCTTGCTTTATTATCAATACAGTCCTCCTATCCAAAAAATGAGAATTTTTTTTTCTTCATGCTATCTGTTGTTAATCATGATATATATTCCAGATTAATGCAGAAAAGTTCATTTGCTCTGGTTGCAGTTATGGTGCTTTTGCTGTGAAAGGCACAGGCAGACCGGTTATGGAGGACACCCATAGTATTGAAATTGATTCAAAAGGATCAGGAGCATCATTCTTTGGTGTCTTTGATGGTCATGGTGGAACTGCTGTTGCTGAGTATGTAATTTCCACTAACCTATTTAATTAGTTAGATTTTGTGTTGATTTTGCATTTGGCAACAATAGAGAAAGACCGAATTCAAAGTGGCTAGTTATTTGATTAATATGGATCTCTTGAACTTGTAAATGTGCTCATCTTATTTTCTCCTTGTTTAAGTTTGTGATAACCATCTTATTATAATAGCCATGGATATTATAGTAGCTTAAGTCTGGAAATTTTTTTAAATTGAGATTGTTACTTTTCCTAAAGTTCTTGCTTTAGATCCATGAATTTTTCATAAATATTAAAAACGTATTGACTGGAAAATGATCGTAGGATGTTGAAGTCAAGCCTGTGGCCCATTTACAGGAAGAAACTGTCAGGCAGGTTTTATTTCTCTATCGTTCTTGTGTTGTGGAGATTTTTATTTCTTCTCATTTGTCATTAGCACTTGTCCTATAAAAGAAATTAACTTTATCTCTCTTTCCTACAGTATATTATCTGCATGCTTTGTCTTGAAATTGGAAGATTATTTCAAAACTTCAATTTGAATTTGATTATATTTCACTATAATTTTTTTTTTTAATTTATCTTGCTCTTTCCTCCAGTATACCATCTGCATGCTTTTTCTCTTAAAATTTTAAAAACTTTCATCTGAGCCTGATTATGTTTGAACTTCAAGCATTGTATTTGGAAGTATGTTTCTAATAACACCAGAGAAATTATATCATGCATTTGAAATGTGTAAAATAGTCACCACTAAAGCATGTACATTAAAAAGAGTTTAGTATAGGTTTAGGTTATTAGAAACTTGCTGAAGAAATAAATAAGCTTTTGTGATATCCATTTTAGGCTGCGTCAGCCCATTGTAGAGAGTCGGGTGACGACAGTTGTCTGCGAGATCGAGCAGGTCTACCGGGATGCCTATTATACATTAAGGCGTACACAGCAGGAGTCTGCAGTCAGGGAGGCTGCACGAGTAGCGTTGGAGAAGGAGGTGGCCAGTTAGTAGGCCTCATGGGCAGCCGAGAGGGCGCAGTTGTTGGCACAGCTTGAGGTGGCCTGCGCAAAGACGGTTGAGACCCGGGCAGCGAAGGCCGAGGTAGAGACTCGTCTAGCGGCTGAGCAGAATGTGAGGAGCCACGTGCAGCAGGAGTTGGATGCCGTCAGTGCCGAGAGGAGTCTGTTGCAGACTCGGTTGGTCTGCGCGACGGAGGCAGCGGATACAAAAGAGAAGGAGTTGCTGGAAGCTGCACACATGGTGAAGACAGCTTTGGAGAAAGTATTGGTGGTAGAGCGAGATGTGACTGTACGCACTCAGCAGGTGTATGAGCTCTGCGCCCGTTTGGCGGCCCAGGCACCGGCATCTCAGCCTCCTGTTTCAGGGGCGCTTCCTCAGCCCCCTCCCTAGTTTTTCTGATATGTCTATAGTCTAGGTGCATGATCTCCATTTTTGTTCTAAGTCGCCTGGAGACGACTTTTCTTTTGGGGGGGATGATGTTAGCCGCATTATTGTATACAGGAATACGACTAGTTAATTAAGTTGTAATTGGGTTTGTTAGTTGGCAACCGAGCGGTGGTAGTTGCGGTGCGACAGTTGGCACTCGCACCCCCTCGGTATCTTTATATACTTCAGAATGTAACTTGCAACACACTATTATGAATGGAATAATATCTCTTATACTTGTCTGATATCTATGGTGTTATTATTCTGCATTACGTGCTTTATGTCTTAAGTTATTCACTCGAGAGGGCAAACACTAATGATGTGTAAGCCTTCCCTTTACTGTTGTTATGGATCATCTTCTTTCTAACACTTCGACCCATGCTTTAGGGAAGATAGAAAATGCAGATTAATTTGATGAAGGCTTTATGGCATGTGCTATGTGTTTTTGTGCCCTTAATTTCAGCATTTTCTAACTCATTTGAAACTCCATTCCTCCATACTAGGATGCCTTATATCTGAATTACCACTTTTTGTGTTTATACTCTGTACTTTCAGGCAACCAAAATCTTACTATCATTATCTAGTTTTTTCTCATCCAAATTGAACAATTCATTAGTTTGACATAACATCCTAGACTCCATCATATGTTAACAGTAAACTCATTTCTTCGCACAATCTTCTTGAAGTCAATGGATGTTTTAGGGAAGATAAAAAAATAAGCAAATTACTTGTGTTGTATTGTAGAAAAGGTTTTGGCAGTAGTAGAAAATGTAGTGCAAGTAACAACAAGAATGCAACAAATTATGCTGTTGCAGGTAAACTACTAATGGTTAGACACCCCACTTTTTTTAACTCCTCCTTTGTGTATTGCATTGATGTAATGTTGGAGGACTTTGTGAAACAAGATTGGGTAAGGTTAGTTGTTGAGCATATATGAAACATTTGCAAATATGTTTATAATCTATGTCACAAGGTTTGTATTCATTTAGTTAAAATTTGATAAAGATACAATGCCAAAGTAGAATGCCACTTTATGGAAAGGGGAAATACAAATTACAATACTACATAACAAAAAAATTCACCAACTGGGAACATGATGTGAAAAATGAAATTGCTCTTTCATGAGTGAGAATAAAGGGAAAGAAAACAGGCTACAGGAAACTATTTACAAGTTGGGAAAAGTAGCAGTTTTTCCTCATGATGATGAGTTGATAGTTCAGTTGTGATAGCATATAGACTAAAATCCTCTACAAAGATTTTGAAAGCTTTAGGATTCAAGAGGGTGGGAATGATCATGCAGTGAAAATTCAATACAAATTGATTGATATGCATTGGCTTAAGATAATCTGCTGCCATAAAAAGAAACCTCTGGCAGGCTGAAATACTGTGCCTCTTAAAGGTAGCTACGAAGATTGTGCAGCTATAGTGTTATTGTAGGCATAGAAATCACCACATGTTTAAATGGACCCTCTCCACTCATCGCTTCAACATACAAAGTTGTGAACTTAGTCTAAGTTTCATCCTCTGGGAAAGGCTGAAGTTGTTAAAAGAAAATCTCTCCCACTAACTCTTGACTTATGGAATTCCTAATTGAGATTAGTTATGTACCTTCTGGTGGGAATAATTTTTTATCTTCTTCATCAATTTAGCCTTCATCTGACCAACTTTCGGAGTTTGAAACAAAGAGACCATCAATGTTTGAATCTTCAAGCACTAGATCATTATCAAAGTACACATGTTGAAAAACATCTTCCAATAGCTTACTTTGGCATCCATCATTCCATATCATCAATCCTTGGATAAAATAAGTCTCCACAATTTCATCAAATCAAGCAACTTCAATGAATATGTCTTTAGGAGGAAGAAAATAATAAGGTTCTTGATTATAAATTATGTCAATGTTGTCTTCTATTACCAAGGCAAGAGCGTGTGTATGAATCTCTGATAATGCTTCTTTTTCTTTGATTGACCATTCTACTTCTTTCAAATCTTGAAGAAAAAGATCCACTTATTCATTGACATGTATTAGATCTATTGACATGTCAAACATCAAGAGGAAATCAACTATTTCCTCCATTGAAGATCTACTTTCAAAGTATTGCAAAACTCTATCATCATTTGGTAAAGGATCTGTTGTGACCTATTTCACACATTGCCCATTACAAATGGGGACCCCCCAATTGTTTTGCTTTTTTAGGGTTTTGTCCTAGCTCTGCAATTTTGTAAATCCATCTTCTTTGAGAGTTTTTGAGAAGTCACCCCGAGCCAAGTAGAGAGTTCATGCTCAGAACAGTGTTTGAACATTGTCAAAGTGCTTAGAAGGTCTGAAGGACGAAGATCGCAATTGCTTTGAGTCATTTCTGACAACTTTCTATTTTTAGGAATTTTGCTTTTTTGCTTTTTTCTAAATTTAGAAAGTTTTGTTTTTGGCACTTTGGGCCCAATTCGGGAAGCAGCTTTTTTGGCTTGCTTTTTTCTTTTTTCTGCTTTTTTGAAAGTAGAATTAGGGTTTCATTCCTCGAGTCATACGATCAGTGCCCATGTTGTCAGAATTGAAAAATTATGTCTCTAAGTGTCAAAAGCAAGGTAAAAACCCTAATCTAGGGTTTTGTTCCCAAAGATCCAACATCAACATAACATACCCAATTTGAACACGGCAGCTCAAATGAATATGATTTGGAGGGAATGGATGGCATGAAAATGAAAATTCGTCCAAGGGGAAGACATGTCCAAGGGAAGACAAAGTCCAATCCAGGAGAATGAACGGCAGGATATCCTTGAAGTCCGTCCAAGTCAAGCAAGCCAGTGGAATATGGCAAGACTTCCTCAAAGTCCGCCCAAGGCATGATTTCTTGGCCTATGAAGTTCAAACTCCGCCTTGTCTAAGCATACTCAAAGTCCACCTAGTAGTTAGTAAAGATCAAAAACACTTGGAAAAGAAAAGATTAAAGCAAAGGTGGCGTTAGATCTTCCAAGTCCACCCATGCACAAACGCAAGTTGGCAAACAAGTAGCAAAATCCTACTTACAGTTAGAAAGGATGGCTAAGGTTAAGCAAACTCCTACTTGCAGTCAATGATGAAATCCAAACATGAGGTTAAGTCAGCAACTAAAAACATGGCAAGGGAAGCCTAGACCCCGCCTTGGACATGGCCAAACATATGCCAACTTCGCCTTGGCATGAAGACCTCAAACTCCGCCCAGACATGAAGCATGTCCAAACTCTTATGAACTCCGCCTAGGCACATGGAAGATGGCAGATGGAATGTGAACTCTGCCCAAGTAGTGAAATTATGGCTACGACTAAGCCAAGTCCGCCTTGGCCTAACACCCTTGAACTTTGCCCATAAGGTATGAAATAATGGATACATGTAAGCCAAGAAGCAGCATACATGGATATACACAAGGCATGAAGTAATGCACATAAGGCATGAAGGAGCTATGTAAAGCACGAATAATACATATGAATACATGCAAGACATGAATCATACATGTAAACTATGAAGTAATATATAAATACACATAAGGTACAAGCATATATGAGAAAGGTACTCATGGAGTGGACATGTTGAAGGCACATCGATCATGAAGCATACAAGAGAGAAGTATCCATGGAATAGACATCAGAAAACACCTCATTCATGAAGTAACACAAATAAACATAAGATATAAAATACATATGCCAGAAACACGACAGACATGGTGCAAGCACAAGGTATACATGAGGGGAAGTGCACATATAAAACACCCATGAAGTAGGCATGCTCAAAACATATTAGACACGAAGCAAGTAAAGGTACACTCATAAGAATGCAATGTTGGCCTAATCAATTCAATTTTTTATTTATCTGAATAATTAGTTCTAACTGAGTAGTCGTTAAAGCAGGTTTGTCCAATAGGCTAGCAGAATAATGCTGTGATACCACTGTAATGTCCCCTATTTAGTTACACCTTAATTTAACCTAAATTTGGCCAAATCTATAAATAGGTAATTGGGTTTTATAGGCATACCTTTGTATGCTGTTTTCCTACAACAAAATTAGAGAACATATATGAAATAATACTCATATGAATTATATTAAATGATATTAAATCTGCTATATTAAAGACTCTTAGAATTATAATTGCTGGATATAATCAGATTATATCTCCTAGATGAGACCAGATTATTATATAAAGTCAGTTAGTAATCAATTCCTTTAGTCCATTATTTGGATAGGGTGTCCAAGAAACCATCCCTCCTAGGCCCAAGGGCAGAATACCGTATCCTCCTTGGCTCCATGTGGCAGGTGTTAGGCATCCATCATGGAGTGGTGTACCCAGCAAGGTGTTCTATCACCATTCCCCCTCATCACGACTGTTAGAATTATAATTGCTAGATATAATCAGATTATATTTCCTAGATGAGACCAGATTATTATATAAAGTCAGTTACTAATCAATTCCTTTAGTCCATTATTTGGATAGGGTGTCCAAGAAACCATCCCTCCTAGGCCCAAGGGCAGAATACCGTATCCCTCTTGGCTCCATGTGGAAGGTGTTAGGCATCCATCATGGAGTGGCATACCCAGCAAGGTGTTCTATCGCCATTCCCCCTCATCACGACTGTTAGAATTATAATTGCTGGATATAATCAGATTATATTTCCTAGATGAGACCAGATTATTATATAAAGTCAGTTAGTAATCAATTTCTTTAGTCCATTATTTGGATAGGGTGTCCAAGAAACCATCCCTCCTAGGCCCAAGGGCAGAATACCGTATCCCCCTTGGCTCCATGTGGCAGGTGTTAGGCATCCATAATGGAGTGGCGTACCCAGCGAGGTGTTCGATCGCCATTCCCCCTCATCACAACCACCTTCTCTCTTAAGCCCAAGAGCAGATGCTTCACCCCTCTTGGCTCCATATGGCAGGTGTTAGGCATCCATCATGGAGTGGCATACTTAAGAGAGAGTCCCTCATATACAATGAACCAATTGTGATATTCTAATGAAGTTATATTTGTTATTCAATTTAACTCATTATGATAATCAATTATACTTGACATAGTTATTATATTTCCATTACATTATATTGCCTTAGTGTCTTATATTAGAGTGTCATCAATGCTTTCTGTTAGTTCTTCTTTGTATCAGAATCATTCTTATTTGTCATTGCTGCTTCTTATATTATTATTAGCACTGTACAGTATTATAAAATTTATACAAACTGATTTTGATTACCTTATTCCTTCTGGATTCATTAACAGATATATGTATACATGTATTATGTCTAGCAGTGTTTTTATGAATAATTATTTCAATGCTGTTTGAATAATTATATATTGTTTGCCCTTTTAATTTTATATCATATTAATGGTCATCAATTTATTTAAGATTATCCACAAGGGTTTATAATAAAAAATGTACATATAGGATTTTAATGTATATAAAGTACTGGCTGTTATATCTAATATTAATTCAGAAAGACATTCATATACGTACCTGTTCTTGCTCTGACTTTCCCCTCCTTCCCTGCTGGCAGTCCTGATGATCTCTTTTTTTTCATTTTCTGTTGTTATCATTCTCCCTCGTATTGTTACGGGGGAGGGTATTTATCCTACCCCTCCCCATTGTGGTGGAAAGCCCCAATGTTTGCCCCTGCTGGCAGCGCCCTTTTCCTGAAGGGTCGCTGCCTTCTTAATCAGCGAACCCTTCATGTAAAATGCCACCGTTTCAATAGGGATTATTGGGCCTTGGGTAAAAGTTAAGCATCATTCAATATTTGTTAATAATGTACATTGTTAATATTTATATATTGTTAATGCATCATTTCTAATATAATGTATATTGTTAACATAATAACATCATTCAATATAAAATGTAAATTGATAATATAATATCATTTTAATATCAATGTAATGTAATATGATTTTAACATTATTTTATATGGCAAAAAGTATATTAATTATTTCTACTATAAATGGGGGGACATGACATTGACCCTTGTTTTGTGACAATCAAGGGGTGCTGAAGCTTGCTAAAAATCTAGTCTTCCATGAGCGTAACTAAACCAGCAGAAAAGTGGTGAATCCAATCAATTGTTGCACTTTTTAAGGTTTCCACTAGCAAGCAAATTTCAACATCTTCATGTGCAACATTCAAAATTCTACATTGGTGGTGAAGACTGAAATATGCTTATCAGGATATGTCTTTCCATCATTGTAGAACTTTGGAAAATTCTTTTTTAATTTTTAAGGAAGCTCATGATTTTCTGTGAATACTAATGGACCAATCTAATTTCTCTATAGAAACAATGAAGGTGGGCACTTGTTGTTGATGTGATTACCCTCCTAATTAGCCATAGCTTGTAGTGATTTTTCTTCTAAAACTAAAAAAATTTAGATGAACTTTGGAATCTCTATTTCAAATTGAATGACTCAATGGATAAAATGGTAGCATTATGCCATTCCCTACTAGAGTCTTAAAAAATTATTAGCTTTCTAATTTGCACATTTCATTGTGACAAAATAGAATAGATGTATGATAGAACTACTCTACAAATTAAAAAGGGAAGCTCCATTTAAACTGAAAACTGAGTTAAATTGCACAATATGTACTTTCTTATTTACAATCTTAACAACATTCTTTGAGATGATTTAAAGTATACAAGATGTAGTATCCCTTGTCTAAATCTGACCCTGTTGTGATGATTTGAGCTCCAAGGAATATTGTCAAACACTTGTCTTGCAAAGTCTGTACTCGCTGTTCTTGTTTCAGTTTGTTTGGGTTTGTTTTGATGATTGTTAATGATGACCAAAAGCTTAAAAAGAATGTAAATAAGCTTAACAAATAACCGAGATCTAATGCAAGACTTCTCTTTTAGATATCCAATGGCTTATGAAGATTGAAAATGACTAATTGATTCTTACAGCCAATAAGCATTTCTACAAACACTTGGCATGCATACTAGTGATTCAATATAAACAAAATGAATAACTACAACCAAGGCATTTCATCAAACAGTTATCATGCAACCTCTCCTTCCTTTTATTGATGTTCTATCTCATTACAATGCTAGTATAGAATGATTAACCAGGACTCTTAGCATTACAATGTAAGTCTGAAAACTAAATGCAATTTTAGAGAGCTGGAAATCATTGTTATTTCGAATAGATTATATATACCAACTCATTTATGCCAAAACATACCCGAAAAGACAAGCTGATCACTTTTATTGAAATCTGGAAATGCACATCTATCTATGAATGTGACAGTTGAAAGTGATCGATCTGCCTTATTGATAAATGTTCTCCACCATATTAAACATTCAAAGGGCTCCAAAGTCCATGGCATCCTCAAAAGTGATGAAATATGCACGAAAGCTTAGGTGTTTTGCCTCAAGCTTACATGTCCTTGCCCAGAACTTTGCTACAGACTGCTGTAAGTTGCAATCTGCACTTTGTGAGCCCACGTGGCTATGTAGAGAGGCGCACACAGAAAATAGAACCCTCCTAAATGATATACCTTCATACCCTTGACTCTTCTTGAAGTAAAAACGCCACACTAACGAGCAGCATGAGTACCACATGCTAAAGGAATTAAGGCACAGCAGCAGCAATATTCTTTTTAACAGTGAATACCTCTTTTTTTAAGTTTTCCATTCTGCAACAAGTATTCTTCAAAACCTTGATGGTAAACTTCAGAAACTTCACTAATTAAGCTCAATAGTGGACTCTGATATAAATCCACTCTACTTAGAAGGTCTAGGTTTGCGTCCAACCTTCAACTTCCAATGGGTTTCGTCCTCAGAATGGTCCAGTCACTAAATATTAGCAACAAGAGAAATTGCTTCAATATAATATTCTCATAAGATGCTCTTCAAGGAAGACAAGGTTTGTTTATAAAGACTCCTCAAACTCGAAATCAATCTCCATGCTCAATGTGGGATAAATCCTCCTTTACTTTTAATTCCTCCTTATGAAGTAGCTTCTCGAACGAGATGGAGAACTTTATTAATTAAGATGACTTTATATTGTCATTTTATAAAGTCACGTAGTGTTATAATGGCCCCACTCTTAATGACATTTTATAAAGTTAAAAAATAACTTTATAATATAATCATTAACAAATAATATCATTAAATGCCATTATAATTTTAATATCTCATTGATTACTCATTATCTCTCTGTTCCATCTAAACCTAGAGGTCAACCATTATTCCCACTACGCATCCAACTGCCTTGCTAAAAATAGTAAGGGTCTCTCTCGATCAAATACTAACTTACTATAAATAGTAAGTGTGTGAAATAGAGTCGAACGAAGGCCAAATTGAACCAAACAAACAGCAATCTTGAACACTTTTGATCTCTGGAATGGAAATAAGTCTCCTACACTGCCAACTGGGATCCTCTAACCATCTGTCTTAGCCTATGAGGGCCAATAATAGGCTAATCCAATCATAAATCATATCATCCCAAAAAGGGGACATTACAGTCCATCGTCCTTGAAATTGCTTGTCCCCAAGCAATGTCAGAAACAAAATAACGCACTAGTCCACCCAAGTCCCAAGGGAAGAACTGTGTGATGTCCCTGCTGATTTCAACTAAATCCTCTAACACCAACATCAGAATAACTGAAAGTACCTACTGAACCAAATCAATACTAACAACTGGTGTTGTAGGAGGAGACAACTCAAAGGAAAGCAACTCAGAAGGCTGACAAAGTTTACTTCCCAAAACTATGCAAGGTGAATTGTCATACACGCTATCTAACACATGCGCAACTGAACTCTGCATCCGAAAGGGTTCACTCACATGAGGATCAAAAGTAAAACTGTAGGCGCTCCTCACTGTGTAAACACTTGAAAACTCCTTAGTGAGCTCTGTCTAAAATCCCGATGCACTGGAAGGATCCCAAACACTATGATCATTGCTCATCTCAGGACTGGGGTCAAAAGAGTGGTCAACATCTAACTCAAAGAGAGGATTATCATAAGACATTTTAGCATCTGCCTCAAACAAGGGATTGTTCACAAAGTGAGCAATACTTCCATGCTGATCTAAATCATACAAGTCTGTACCCCTGGAGTCATGTGCATACACGAACTCATCTTGGATCATCTCACACTCCTCCTGAACAATCTCATGCTCTATCTTCTTGTCAGTAAATTCCGGAAGATGGTAAGAAGATTATGCTGGAGAGTAAGCATGTTGTCATGCCACCAGTCATGCGCTAATCCATCCAAGTGACGATCTTGGGATTCATTGCCAACCAATGAATTTTCTGATTTATTATCTGTGGTCCGATTTGCAAAATCAGACTTGTTGTGGCATGAATTTGCATCAAATAATTCATTTCTAACACCCAAATCTTGAGTGTCAACACTAGGGAACTCCATACATCCATCTTTGACACATGGAATGACGGTTACCTCATGATAGTGCACAGAATTCTGACTGCTGCTACAAAAATCAGAACTGTTACAGCTTGTATCCTTTGCACATTCCTCATCTTTGTCGCTTCAAACTTGCATGCACATCCATCTTTGACACATGGAATGACGGTTACCTCATGATAGTCCACAGAATTCTGACTGCTGCTACAAAAATCAGAACTGTTACAGCTTGTATCCTTTGCACATTCCTCATCTTTGTCGCTTCAAACTTGCATGCCCACATTTTCATTATTTACTAATGCATCTACATCATGATTAAGCTCAACGGTTTAGCTGCAATGTAAATCAACATCTGTATAAGTCTCCTTAATCTTAAAGGCTTCATCATGGGATCCTCTTTGTCCTTCCAAATGACGTGACTCATGAATCCCATCATCTTCATGCAACAAGTGCATCTCCAAATCTGCCTCCTTCATGGCTTCCTCTTGAATGCATCCGAGGTCTTCCTAAAGATCCTTTACCTCACTATCTGTGCATTGGTGGTTAGGGCCCCGATAACTTTTGCAATTGAAGCATAGACCTTGCTTTCTCATTTTATTCTTGCTCATGATGGGAGTTCTTGTAACTTGGTCATTGAGTTTAGATGTAGAAGCATCCTCAAAAGCTGATTTAGTAGTTCTACCATACCTGCTCACTTTGTGTCCATGACTGAATTTTGCCCCTTTAGATGAAATTTTCTCCTTATACACCCTCCTAATATACTTTACCAACCCAATCTCTTCAGGCCTACAGGCGACAAACAAGTTTAGATAATCATGAAGAGAGTATCGTCCTTTAAATTTATCTGGCAAACTGTGATAGCCCTTAAAGAGTCGAAGAGCTTCCCTTTCACATCTTTCCCGTATCTTGATGGCATCCTGTTCAATCTCTTCCCTGGATTTTCCTACAATACTATAGTAACCCATAATTGAAACTTATGTGTGTTGGTCTCTCAAATGATGCAATGTGAGTTCTCCGAATATGTAATTCAAACCCCAACAGGATGGCAGGAAACCGCTCTGATACCACTATAGTATCCCTTGTCTAAATCTGACCCTGTTGTGATGATTTGAGATCCAAGGAATATTGTCAAACACTTGTCTTGCAAAGTTTGTGCTTTTTGTTCTTGTTTCAGTTTGTTTGGATTTTTTTGATGATTGCTATGTTACTGAAATTTTCATGATATTTACAATTCAATGGAAAATTTAAGTACCTAGGCAAAGATTATAGTCACATAAGTGAAATCTTTCAATTGTTATTTTATTCATTATTTTTTATACAATTGAAAGGATTACGAGAAGTAATCCACAAATAAATTTCCTCTCACACAAGACCGTGAGAGTGATCCTTATTTTCCTATGCAAAGGAGAAAAACTTAATTAAACAAAGCAAATGCATAGAGGAGATAAGAAAGGAACCAGCCATTGCCTGGGGGTATATGGCTGGCATAATTCTGCTCTCGAAGTCGTAGGTCTGCATTTTTGAAATCCGTTCTCTTCTAGTCTCCTCTTTGTCCTGAAAAAGTCAAAAGGTGAAGTGGGTTAGATCAAAAGATCTAAGCAATGACTAAATGCCTACTGATCTTACCTATACATTTGCATCATTTAATCAAGCTCCCCTTGACAGAAAAAAATAAGCATCTAGGAAGACAAAGAGGAAAAGGTCATCTTCATTGCTTGGAGAATTATTGTTTTCTAATTGTTTGTTTAATGTGCAGAGACAGGTAAAGAATTGCAAATTTCAGAGGTTTTATTATGAGTGGGGTTAAATGAGGCTCCCACAAGGGTTGAGCCCAGCTCATAGAAACCATATGATTGTTTTGAGTGTACTTGCAGGTATATACAGTAAGCATAAGATGGAGTAAGGGCAGCCATGGAGATGTAGAAAGAGAGCCTAAGTTCTGGAGTCTGAAGGAATATGCCAACCAATTGTCAATATTACAAATGGAAAGGAAAAACACATCTATACTGGAAGCATAAGGTTAATCTGAAGCTATGGTAGCTAATTCTAATGCAACAATAAAGGGAATTAGGATGCTTTTAGAATCTTTTCAAAAGTATGCAGTGCGATGGAGTGTCAGGTCACAACTTTGCCAACAAACATTTCAAGTCTAGGCAGTTCACCACTGGGATTAAATGAAAGGTCGACAATCATAAACAATCTGATAAAGAAGCTACTGTGGAATCTGTAAATGGATCTCCAAATTCAAAGTAACATTAAAGGGAATCCAAAAAGATAGGGGTCCTGGGTGTCCCGTAAAATTAACAAAAGTCTCTCAGCAAGAGACTTTCATTGACAAAAGAACCAATGTTACAGCCAACAATAAACATTGTGTTTGCGAAGATGGTAACAAACTTTTGGGGCAAAAATGTACAAGGTAAATGTAAGTTTCAGACTTGCTCACTGTGATGGTAAGAATCTTCAGCAGAAATTACCTACTCATCCATTTAATTGAAACTTATTACAGCAAGGATGAATTGCTCCAAAAAGCTGAGATTGAAGATTCGTCTAAGTTTGCACAAGCAAAAATTACAGAATTTCATTTTCAGAAAAGTGCATAAATAACAAAAAAATAAAAACCATCAACGTTTTGTGCCTCAGAAATTTGCAAAAAATTGGTGCATAAAGAAACTATCAGCAATTTTTCCATCCAAAGGAAATTAACAGAGTTTCGTTGAATTACAAATTGCGAAGATTACAAGCAATTTAACGAAAAAACCATTTATGCAGTTTCTTGTGCGGAAAGTTTCAGAGGGTTCTTCTTCAGTAGTAAAAATGCAAGCAAAGCTGGTGAATAAATGTACATTCGCTGATTTTTAAAGGGAAAATGAAAATTGCAGAGTTTCCTTTATAATGCAAATGTCGAGTTCACAGTCGGAATAATGAAAAATGCAGTCTCTTCGAATTATCTTTTCAGCAAAAGAACATTGTCAAAATACCTTTCATTCTTTTCAAATGATGCAATGTCTTGGTGTTAAGGAAAACCCCTTCCAATTTCAAGCTACAACAGGCCGAATCAAGTCGTGGATAGCTGCCAGTCGAAGAGGAGTAAATACGCATTTCCCAGTTTTTCATCTTCAGTCAAACCCTAGCAGCTCGGCAAGTTCTCTTGAGCAAAGTTTCAAAATGCAAAATGACTAATGATTTTAGGTTTTCATCGCTTTATTCCCCCTTTCATCTCTCTTTTTCCCATTTTAATGGGATCGCATTTTTGTTATTCAAGATGATTAATACATAGTGGTCGAGTTGTAAACTCCCACTTATGTGTTATTATAAACTTTGCCTAGCCATGGGGAGGCTTTAAAACCCTTAAGTCTTTCAAAGACTTATTAAATTTGAAGGATGTAAATTAATTTTTATATTTATTCATTATATTAATGTTGAAAAAATTAATATTCTCTAGCAACATTAATATAATTAATAAATAGTCAAATTAATTATTTTTGCACGTGTAAAATTTCCTATCATTATTCCTAAAAGGAAATTGAAATTTTGTGCATCTTTCAAAACTTTAGGATTCAATATCTTTCATCCATATACACATGAATAATGTAAAATGAATATTTTAATTGGATGAGTTATAAATCCAATTAATTTTTATTATAATTGTGTCTTTAAAATTATTCCCATATGCAAATTATTCCCAATATGCATATGGAGGGAAAATATTGAATCCTAAAGAGGTGAAGCTATCTCAAGAATGTGGGGTCGAATTTGAGCTTGAAATGCAGTTATTCATGAGTTTGGGCTAGTTCTCTGTCATAACCCCTCTTTTGACATTGGATTATTGTGATTAGCTAAATACGATAATTAAAACATTTATTAATTAACATTGAATAAGATTGAAAAATCGTCTCATTTATGAGACTTCACGATTTTCCTCTAAAGGGAGAGAGTTGTCATAAACCCACATCCTAGTGATGTAATCAATAATAGATTTTGTGATTCTTCATCATAATAATAAATTATCATTTATTATGTAATTAATAATATTAATATATAATATTAAGGTGGTCACCACAAGATTTAATATATAATTTATATTTATTAAATATTAATATTAATTTCATATTTATCTAATAATAATAATAAAAGTAATATAAATATATGAATAGTAATAAAATAAATATCTAATGAGAACATTCGAGTAAAGACAACTATGATACATGGATGATTCACCATATGCCAAATAATATCATGACTGAGACAGCCAGATAAAACACGTATCGCCATATCCATATAGATGTTGCCAGATGTGTATCGTTAGGATTAATATCGATCAATGTTAAACGATAATCCTAGCCATTAATTAAAGCCAAGTCAAAGAACGTATGCTCCAAATACGATTCTATACAGAGTTTGATGGTCAGGAATATATTCTCAGCGGCACAGCCATGATTATGAACATGAAGGAGATCACGATTATCGCTGAAGACACCAAGCATTTTATGGTATGGCTCAGTGATCGATTCGGTATATACAATGAATTGAAACACGTATTGATGTATTGATCAATAATATTAAACAACGATTATGATTGTATCAATGGTGATCAATACAGATTATGAATACAGAGTCTCCTTATCCAGACGAAATAATATGTAAACTAAATATGATTTAAGGTAGACCAACTCCGGCATCCAAACCAGTTTCGATTAATGATAAAAATCAATATTAATTGGAAGATAGAATATCATAGGGGATAGAAAATTCATATAGCACCGAAACATCCATAAAATAATATATCGTATCAACCTTTAGACGGCAGTAAATCAATTATCGCATTAAGTAATGTTTGCATCGGGCCAAAGGGTAGTCTTAGCGAACAACAAAGCATCCATGAGTCATTGTATCCAATAAGCAAGCATAATATCACCATTATAGCCATCCATAAAAGGAGTTGTCAAATACGTTAACTAATCAGTGGTTAGAAAAAATACATTGGGTGCAATCAGTAAATGATTAGTCATCCAAATGGGTGCAATTATAATCGAGTCAAATGTTGTATTGGTGCGATAAAGTGTTGCAATCCTTTGGAGGTATCCACTTTTGAATATATGTGTAGAGCATCGGCCTATTTGACAGAGAAGGGATATATATATTTTGGGTGTTTTCGTTCTTGAAGAGCATTCATATATCGCAGAACAGTTAGCGTCAACACATGTCAACATTGTTCTAGGTGATAATCGATTTACCAGAAATATTATCGAACCCTTCCATCATGGAGGATTAGTACAGATGACAGATATGATCCTTGGCGTTGGCTGCTCTCAAATCAGGCAGTATCAAGTTGCATACACGAGAAATAATTTACCAAGTTACGGCTATAGAAGAATAATGTTCCAACAAAGTATTACAAAGAAGAATAACATAGTGAAGGGAGGCAATGTCATCCAATGGTTACAAAATATACATAGGAATTGCTATTAATAAAGAGACAAGTCGTCATATCCTAATTAAGCTACGAGGAGGCATCAACGATTACAAGGATGAGTCATAGGAAAGAATACAAAATCAAACTAATGACCAAAATAACAAAGAAAACGATCAATAGTGGTTATGAAGAATAACGAGTCTAAAGGGACATGGGATATGTGTTTACTGAGTGACTTATCATTCCAATCACAAAGTATAAGAAGGCATTTCTGCAATTTTGAATTGAATCATCATAGTGTTAAATTTAAATATCAGATTATATGGAGATAATTCAAATACAACTACACAAAATTTATCCTGGGAAAACATTAATAATATTTGACTTAGGCTTATACTAAGCCTTTGAAATAGTTAAATCGCCCAAGGAGGTCTAGGCATCTCCAAAATAATATTCAGTGGCTCTCCTTTTAATTAAATATGAAAAGGTTACAATCTACGCCTTAGGTCTCATTTCATATTTGAAATATAATTCACTTTTAATTAAATTAATGAAAATAAAGTCATCCTTTTAATATTTAACTTATTTGAACAACTTTAAAAAAAAAAAAAATTAATTAATTTAATTAATTTTTATCTCACCAAAATAAGGGGACATTACATTCTCCAACAGTTAGAGCCTGATTTTGAGTATTTCATGGGTCAACCTTTACACCTGATTTCACACAATTATGCAGAGTTTGAAGCCTTTTTGTGGGGGTTTCTTTCCCTACTCGGATTTGAAGATATTTTTGACTTGGAGATCACTCAAGGAGACTTTCAGTTGAGCACTAGTCATCTTATCCTTGCCTTTGGAAGGCTTTTTGCATAAAGGAAGGAAAGATGTCAGTTTTTTGGGGTTCTGGATTTTTCTTCTCAAGCCTAGCTGAGTTTTGTATCTTGTAACCCATTTTGCAGTTCTGACAGAAAATTTTCAATAAAGATATTAGTTTATGCCTTTCTCATTTCTGAGTTATTTTCATTGTGTGATTGAGAGCAATTTTCATTTTTGTGTTATTTATCAAATAACCTTTCTTGAAATTTTCTGTCTCATGCATGAATCACAGGTCATGCATTGTGGTTTATCAATTTAATTGTTTGTGAAAGTCATTTCCTTTCAATTTTTCTGAGCAATAATCCTTTGCATGAAACACTTTTGTGATATGAATTCAGGGATGTTATATGTGTAAAACAGGTGGATTTAGAAGAATTTTCTGTCACTTTTCAGATTATATGGTGTATCACCCTATTTAGTTTTCCTTGTATTTTTCCTTTTATCCTTTTTTTTTCCCCTCTCCCTTTTCTCCAGAAGCTGTTCTTCAAGGTCTTGTTAGAGTAGGTGATCCATCATTATCAGGAACCAGCCTATCCGGAGGTCCAATCATAATAATAGTTTACCCACAGACTCATGATTGTTCCCATGTTATCCCAAAGTGCTAGGTTTTAATAGCTTAGTTTTCGGGTGCACTTTTGGGCCTTAACATGCTAATGATGACTGAAAGCTTAAAAAGAATGTAAATAAGCTTAACAAATAATAGAGATGCAACGCAAGACTTCTCTTTTAGATATCCAATGGCTTATGAAGATTGAAAATGACTCTAATTGATTCTTACAACCAATAAGCATTTCTACAAACACTTGGCATGCATACTAGTGAGTCAATATAAACTGAATAAATAACTACAACCAGGGCATATCATCAAAAAGTTATCATGCAACCTCTCCTTACTTTTATTGATGTTCTATCTCATTACAATGCTAGTATAGAATGATGAGCCAGGACTCTTAGCATTACAATATAAGTCTGAATACTAAATGCAATTTTAGAGAGCTGGAAATTATTGTTATTTCGAATAGATTATATATACCAACTCATTTATGCCAAAACATACCGGAAAAGACAAGCTGTTCACTTTTATTGAAATCTGGAAATGCACATTTATCTATGAATGTGACAGTTGAAAGTGATCAATTTTCCTTAGTGATAAATGTTCTCCACCATATTAAACATTCAAAGGGATCCAAAGTCCATGGCATCCTCAAAAGTGATGAAATATGCACGAAAGCTTAGGCGTTTTGCCTCAAGCTTATATGTCCTTGCCCAAAACTTTGCTACAGACTGCTATAAGTTGCAATCTGCACTTTGTGAGCCCACGTGGATATGTAGAGAGGCATGCACAACAAATAGAACCCTCTTCAATTGTTGTTGTGTAGCTAGGTCGGATCCCTTCTAGGGCCGACCTAGTGCACAAAATGTGAAGTGGCCTATCAGCCTTGGCATTTGGATATCTCAGTTGTATGAGTCTAATTTGGGGCAGGCCCTAATTGGGCAAACCACTTGTGTGTAACTTATGATTAAGTTAAATGTAACTTGCAACTAAGGGAGACTCATATGTAACTTGTAATATATATTTCCGACCCTATCCTTGGTGCCAAAAGTATATGGTTGACTTGAGCTCTATTAGGAGGTATTGATTCATAAATATGCAAGGTCACGATTTCATCAATAGGGATGAATTAAATAACATTAAGTACATGTAGAGTGCTTGGGGGTGACGATAAGAGCTTATCGTCTATGGTTGGGAAGGCAACAGATCTAATGTTTGCCTGTGGTTAACGAGCACTACCATAAAATCAACATGGTATCAGAGCAGGTTCCTCCTATAGAGCCTAACCGCTTGAAGGTAGATCATGTGCTTTTGAGGGAGTTCAATCAAAGTAATTTGTAGACTGAGAAATCTAAGTGTAGGCAAAAGTCGATTACCGAGCCTCTCAACTCAGACGTGAGCATCGCATATGTTCTGCGGCGAGTAATGACCATTGAGGTGCCAATGATCACCGTAGATCTGTCGTTAGTGCTCAATGATAGATTCAGTCTGATGCTTTGGCGTTGAAAGTCGCCAAGCCTGATATTGAAATGCTAACGGTAAGTGGAGTCGCTATGGACATCTTTGTCCGTTTTAACATGCTATATTCAAATTTCTTCATTTGGGGAGAACATGTTGTGGAGGATTCTCTTCGGCGATCGTAACATTTTACCAGCAAATGAAAGTCACGAAGATCGTTCGCTTCATAGTGCTCGTGTCTAGAGACATCGACAAGGTGGCAGCAAGCATTATGAGGATTCAACGAAGCGATGTGAGTTGGTACGCGTGCTATCGACTGCTCAGTGTAATGGAAGGTTGAGATCGAGCAGCAGCATAGTGGTGAGTTTTGTGATGATCACATTAAGCCTTACACAAATGTGAAATGTGTGTGTATGGGGACAAAAGAGAATGGAGGTACCTAACAATTAGGAATGGTGGAGAAGGCTTTCGTGCAATAACGCCTTGCAATAGCTCTCACATTATCCTAGAAGCTTCGAGAGTCACATAAAGCATTCGTTTTGCTGAAGCCTGCATAGGCATCGGATGATATTGCAATTGAAGGTCTAGTTATTTGAGTTCTTACTTATGTCGCTCTTAAAGATCATTTGACGTTTTTCCTAGGATGGGCACTGCAGCTTAGCATTCTGGCACACCCTTCTACAAGTGGATTTCTGTCGCATTTATGTGGTTGGTCCATCACTTTGCTATGGATGGTATTAAAGGCAGTTCTTCAGATGATACTTAAGCTATGCATGGAGCAG
The DNA here is from genome assembly GCF_030272615.1 of Cryptomeria japonica. NCBI lineage: Eukaryota > Viridiplantae > Streptophyta > Pinopsida > Cupressales > Cupressaceae > Cryptomeria > Cryptomeria japonica. Next base: position 215,573,657 of record NC_081415.1, read on the forward strand.
ATATTGTGGACAGATGATGAGTGATGGCGAGGACCAAAGGCCACGCAGCCATCAAATCATCACTAGGTGCTTCGGTGTGATCAATCCATGTGAATGGAAATTCCATTGTTGAGCAAAAATTATAAAAGATAAGTACTCTTTCTGTTTGAATAATGTTCATGAATTTTTCATTAAGTCATGCTACATGATTGAATAGTGAATCATGTATTGACATTTCCCCTGACTATCATTATCTCTCTCTAAAATGCTTCCAGGACGAATTAGAGATTGCATTCAAGGAAGGAAGATTGCTTGCATTTCTTTGCACAGGAAGAATCAGCATTCAGAGGGAATCTGACATATCGTTAGAAGTAACCTTGGACGAAGAGATCAGAAGGTTGATATCTTCTTCAGATGGAGCTTGACATTTCAGCTTCAGAGGGAGCCTGACATTTCAGCTTCAGAGGAAGCCTGACTTTCCAGCTTCAGAGAGAGCCACGTCATCATGAAGATTTGGTTAATGCATTTTTTCTCTGTGATGGAATAAATTTGAGGTGAAAGCCCTTGTTAATGAGTTCTTCTATGTGAGGGAGAAGTTCGAGGTGCAATCCCTTGTTAATGATTTCTTCTCTATGACGGAGAAGTTCAAGGTGTAATCCCTTGGTGATGCATTCTTCTCTAGGAGAAGTCTGAGGTTAAAGCCCTCGTTCCACCCTTTGCGAGTAGCTATGGTGGATTCACCCTCTGCAAGTAGGCATGGTGGAGATTCATTCTTCTCTGGGAGAAGTCTGAGGTTAGAGCCCTCGTTCCACCCTCTACGAGTAGGCATGGTGGTAATGCACCCTTCTCTAGGAGAAGATTGAGGTGAAAGCCCTCTTCTACCCTCTGCAAGTAGGCATGGTGAGCCCACCCTCTGCAAGTAGGTATGGTGGGTATCATGGAAGAAATTCCATGATGTGCTTGTTCACCCTCTGGGAGCAGCTATGGTGAATGTATTATTCATGGGAGTAACCATGGTGGTAGTCACTATGTGACTTGGTTATTCAGAAGGAATCCTCCCTAGCTAAGAGGGAGTGTTGTTGTGTAGCTAGGTCAGATCCCTTCTAGGGCCAACCTAGTGCACAAAATGTGAAGTGGCCTTTCGGCCTTGGCATTTGGATATCTCAGTTGTATGAGTCTAATTTGGGGCAAGCGCTAATTGAGAAAACCACTTGTGTGTAACTTATAATTAAGTTAAATGTAACTTGCAACTAACGGAGACTCATATGTAACTTGTAATATATATTTCTGACCCTATCCTTGGTGCCAAAAGTATATGGCCGACTTGAGGTCTATTAGGAGGTATTGATTCATATATATGCAAGGTCAGGATTGCATCAATAGAGATGAATTAAATAACATGAAGGACATGTAGAGTGCTCGGGGGTGACGATAAGAGCTTATCGTCTATGGTTGGGAAGGGAATAGATCTGATGTTTGCCTGTGGTTAACGAGCACTACCATAAAATCATCATTAATGATATACCTTCATACCCTTGACTTTTCTTGAAGTAAAAACGCCACACTAATGAGCAGCATGAGTCCCACGTGCCAAAGGAATTAAGGCACAGCAGCAGCAATATTCTTTTTAATAGTGAATACCTTTTAAGTCTTCAATGTGCAACAAGTATTCTTCAAAACGTTGATGGCAAACTTCAGAAACTTCACTAATTAAGCTCAATGGTCGACTTTGATATAAATCCACTTTGCTTAGAAGGTTTGGGTTTGCATCTAACCTTCAACTTCCAAGGGGTTTCGTCCTCAAAATGATCCAGTCACTGAATATCAGCAACAAGATAAATTGCTTCAATATAATATTCTCATAACATGCTCTTGAAGGAAGACAAGGTTTGTTTATAAAGACTCCTCAAACTCCAAATCAATCTCCACGCTCAATGTGGGATTAATCCTCCTTAGGAAGTAGCTTCTTGAACAAGTTGGAGAGCTTTATTAATTAAAATGACTTTATATTGTCATTTTACAAAGTCACTTAGTGTTATAATGACCCCACTCTTAATGATATTTTATAAAGTTAAATAATAACTTTATAATATATTCATTAATAAATAATATCATTAAATGCCATTATAATTTTAATATCTCTTTGATTACTCATTATCTCTTTGTTCCGTCTGAACTTGGAGGTCAACCATTGTTCCCACTACGCATCCAACTGCCATACGAAAAATAGTAAGGTTCTCTCTCAATCAAATAGTAACTTACTATAAATAGTAAGTGTGTGAAATAGAGTCAAACGAAGGCCAAATTGAACCAAATGAAGAGCAATTTTGAACACTTCCAACCTCTGGAATGGAAATAAGCCTCCTACACTGCCAACTGGGATCCTTTAACCGTCTGTCTTAGCCTATGAGGGCCAATAATAGGCTAATCCAATCATAACCCATATCATCCCAAAAAGGGGACATTACAGTCCACCGTCCCTAAAATTGCTTGTCCCCAAGCAATCTCAGAAACAAAATAACGCACTAGTCCACCCAAGTCCCAAGGGAAGAACTGTGTGATGTCCCTGCTGATTTCAACTAAATCCTCTAACACCAACATCAGAATAACTGACAGTACCTATTGAACCAAATCAATACTAACAACTGGTGTCGTAGGAGGAGACAACTCAAAGGGAGGCAACTCAGAAGGCTAACAAAGTTTACTTCCCAAAACTGCGCAAGGTGAATTGTCATACACGCTATCTAACACATGCACAATTGAACTATGCATCCGAAAGGGGTCACTCACATGAGGATCAAAAGTAAAACTGTAGGTGGTCCTCACTGTGTAAACACTTGAAAACTCCTTAGTGAGTTCTGTCTAAAATCCCGATGCACTGGAAGGATCCCAAACACTATGATCATTGCTCATCTTAGGACTGGGGTCAAAAGAGTGGTCAACATCTAACTCAAATAGAGGATTATCATAAGATATTTTAGCATTTGCCTCAAAAAAGGGATTGTTCACAAAGTGAACACTACCTCCATGCTGATCTAAATCATACAATTCTGTACACCCTAGAGTCATGTGCATACACGAACTCATCTTGGATCATCTCACACTCATCCTAAATAATCTCATGCTCTATCTTCCTGTCAGTAAACTTCTGGTAGGTGGTAATAAGATTATGCTGGAGAATAAGCATGTTGGCATGCCACTAGTCATGTGCTAATCCATCCAAGTGACGATCCTGGGATTCATTGCTAACCAATGAATTTTCTGATTTATTTTCCGCAGTCTGATTTTCAAAATCAGACTTGCTGTGGCATGAATTTGCATCATATATTTCATTTCTAACACCCAAATCTTGAGTGTCAACACTAGGGAACTCCATACACCATCTTTCACACATGGAATGACGGTTACCTCATGATACTGCACAGAGTTCTGACTGCTGCTACAAAAATCAGAACTGTTACAGCTTGTATCGTCTGCACATTCCTCATCTTTGTCGCTTCCAAGTTGCGTGCCCATGTACTCATCATTTACTAATACATCTACATCATGATTAAGCTCAATAGTTTGGCTGCAATGTAAATCAGCATGTGTATAAGTCTCCTTTATCTTAAAGGCTTCATCATGGGATCCTCTTTGTCCTTCCAAATGATGTGACTCATAAATCCCATCATCTTCATGCAACAAGTGCATCTCCAAATCTGCTTCTTTCATGGCTTCCTCTTCAATGCATCCAATGTCTTCCTCAAGATCCTTTACCTTATTATCTGTGCATTGGTTGTTAGGGCCTCGATAACTTTTGCAAGTTGAGCATAGACCTTGTCTTCTCATTTCATTCTTGCTCATGATGGGAGTTCCTGTAACCTGGTCATTGAGTTTAGATGTAGATGCATCCTCATAAGCTGATTTAGTAGTTATACCATACCAGTTCACTCTGTACCCATGATTGAATTTTGCCCCTTTACATGAAATTTTCTCCTTATACACCCTCCTAATATACTTTACCAACCCAATCTCTTTTGGCCTATAGGCGACAAACAAGTTCAGATAATCATGAAGAGAGTACTGTCCTTTAAATTTATCTGGCAAACTGTGATAGCCCTCAAAGAGTCGAAGAGCTTCCCATTCACATCTTTCCCTTATCGTGATGGCATCCTGTTCAATCTCTTTCTTGGATTTTCCTACAATACTGTAGTAACCTATAATTGAAACTTATGTGTGTTGGTCACTCAAATGATGCAATGTGAGTTCTCCGAATATGTAATTCCAAGTCGAACAAGATGGAAGGAAACTGCTTTGATACCACTGTAGTGTCCCTTGTCTAAATCTGACCCTGTTGTGATGACTTGTTGGACTTTAGCAATCATCAGAACAAACCCAAACAAACTGAAAGAAGAACAACAAGTACATACTTTGCAAGACAAGTGTTTGACAAGGTTTGTTTATAAAGACTCCTCAAACTCCAAATCAGTCTCCACGCTCAATGTGGGATAAATCCTCGTTTACTTTTAATTTCTCCTTATGAAGTAGCTTCTCGAACAAGCTAGAGAGCTTTATTAGTTAAAATGACTTTATATGGTTATTTTATGAAGTCATTTAATGTTATAATGACCCCATTCTTAATGACATTTTATAAAGTTAAAAAATAACTTTATAATATAATCATTAACAAATAATATCATTAAATGCCATTATGATTTTAATATCTCATTGATTACTCATTATCTCTCTGTTCCGTCTGAACCTGGAGGTCAACCATTGTTCCCACTACACATCAAGCTGCCTTACTAAAAATAGTAAGGGTCCCTCTCGATCACATACTAACTTACTATAAATAGTAAGTGTGTGAAACAGAGTCAAACGAAGGCCAAATTGAACCAAACGAAAGGTAATCTTGAACACTTCTGACCTCCGGAATGGAAATAAGCCTCCTGCACCGCCAACTAGGATCCTCTAACTGTCTGTCTTAGCCTACGAGGGCCAATAATAGGCTAATCCAATCATAAACCATATCATCCCAAAAAGTGGACATTACACAAGACAAGCAAAATAAATAAAAGCCTATCTTATTTTTTTCTTAATCTAGAGCACAAGGAAATTAAGACCATTGGCACTAGATAAATTAGTTTTGGAGGTTTTGATTGAAAGAGATCCCTAAAGCTACACGCTTGCATTGTTCAACTAAATAGAGAGACTAAATAATACAAGTATAGATTGAATAGACTAAATTACTAATACATATAACTAGAATGTCATCTCCCCTTTTTAAACTAAAGGAAACAATTGAAGACCCGTAGCATTTTTTATCCCCATAGACTAAGGAAAATGGTAATAATACTTTAAGTGGTCCTAATCACTTTATTTTTAAATGGGCAACTTCAATATTATTCTAGGTCCTATGTAATATTAAAAAGTGCTTTTAATACTTTATTCAAAATGTAATTCAAAAAGGATCATTTGAATGTAATTTGAAATTCTTTGAAATACTTGGAGGGAGAATCAAAATAAATAAAATTAAAATAGTGGGAACAAAGAAGGCACCTAGAAAAGAAATGTCAAGGCTCACTAAAATCATCCTATATTATCATTTTTTATTTTGTCATTTTATTATTCCTTCCATTTTGGAAATTGAAGCATTCGAGGACAAAAATCCTTGATGTTGGAGATTGGGGAGGAAGACACACATATTCTTTGAGGCAATTCTACTGAAGGATTGCATTTGGGCTTGTTAATTGTCTTTGTTTGAATCATATTTGCAAGCAAATTGTGGTGATTTATTGTCATATGTGATTGATTTTCATAGTAGCTATGTGGATTAGCATGCATTGAGCAGAATATTTTGTTCGATCCTAACTTGGGAATTTTAAATCACAAGGATGGAAGTGTTGAGGATAACTCAACAATTTTCATTTCTGGAAATGGTGATCACTTTGATTACAGCTATATGAAAAGGATGGTCATATTTCAGATTTATTGCTCCATACTATGTCATTGCAAAATTCTTGTCATCATGAAAAGCACTCTAAAAAGGGTGATAGGGTGAACGATACAACTTGCAGTACAGGGCATACAGATTCTTTGATTCAAGTTCAAAATTGCTTGTGTAAGGCTGAACATGGGTGCTGATGACTGTGTTTTGTTTGTCAATTATATAGTATATTCTGTCCTTTCTGCATGTTAGGTTTTTATCATCGGCCATAATACCTTGCCTCTCTTTGCATTGTAAGACTGTTAGAATGTTTAGAGTATCTCACCTATATTTTGTACAATCTTAATGACCCAGGTCCAAACTGGAAATATAAATTTATCTTTTCTACAGAGAAAGCCAAGAATAAAAACTAGTTCTACATTTGTACATATGTTTAAAGAATCCTAAATTTGCTTTGTTATGCTTCAATAATCTAGGTATGAAGCAGAATGAAAGAAACTAAAATATATGAATTACTGCTTAGTTTCTGGATTCCCCTATGTAGACTTTTGTTTGCATCAACATTTTAGATCACACCCAATGATCCATCATCAGAATGAGAGAGTTGTAGGATAATAGATCATTGAGTGTGATCCAAAACATTGATTCAAACAAAAGCCTACACAGGGGAATCTAGAAATTAAGAAGCAATCTTAATAGACCGTGGAAACCTAATCTCTCTTATATATGAATTAATCGTGTTGCTTTTCCATCAGAACAACTTATCACAAATTTGATGTACAATCATAAATCTTCATGCTTGTAAAAAAAAAAAACAGTATCCTATAAATTGAATCCCATTGACCTACCTTTGGTTATCCATGGACATTAATATAATTTATTTCTTTCTTAAATTTAGGATATTTAATATAATCTAAATATTTTCTTAAACTACAAACTGATTTTTTAATTGATTCTTTATTGTTCAAGTTCTGATCTCTAGATACTTGTGTATGTACAAGTTACAACTATAGCTTTTTTCACTAACAACGTTATGACAACTAGATTTCTTAAGTTCATTTCTTGAGATAAAAATTAGACCTCTGATAATATTTGAATAACTGAGAAAGCACAGAACCTGATCTAGTGAAGGCAACAGCTGCTGCTTACCTAGAAGCCGACCAATTAGCTCTGGTATGAAATTATGTGGCCTCAAGCTGATTTTATCAAAAATTATGAATTCCACAGCCCTTTTAACTTAAAAATTAATGCTTTACTAACTCATGCTGCTATGAAATATTCTTTAAAATGAATTTACCAATGCTCTTATCTTACTTAGGCTCAACCAAAGGGACTCTTTGGAGCATTGAGAGAGAGGGGACTGGGGGGATCAAGATGTGGAGCCACAGCAGCCACCATTGTTTTGAAAACCTTGCAAGGTCTATCCTTTTGATTATTAGAAAAAACTAATATTTGATCATAGTATTTCTCTATGGCAATAAAATGGTATTTTTACAAATAAAGCGGCAGGGATGAAAGTTGTTTGCAAGAATTTTGTTAACTGGATGTGAGAATTTCAGGTAGTCGAGATATCTTGGTTGCAGCAAATGTTGGTGATGCTCGTGTTGTTCTTTCACGAGGAGGTCAAGCAATTCAATTAACAGTGGATCATAAGGTAAGATTTCCAATCACTTTTAAGAGTCCACATACAGCAGTAGATTTATTGCCTTAGAATAATGCAAACTAGCATATTTTCGAAACCTAGTACTAATCTATATGAAACAAGCATAGAATTTCAAGCTATCTTAATCATTTTGTAGTCCATTTAATGAGTATTCATGGCTCATGCAGACTGTCCTTATGAACAAAACCTCTTAGTATGCCATTTCAGTATGGGATCATTCCTGGTGCTTTTTTATAATGACATTTTATTTACTAAGGTGTCATCTTTTCGATTGTGTGTGGTTATACAATATTCATAAAATTTATTAATCAAGTCAACTCATCTGTAAAATGCATTCATAATTGATCCATAAGGATTAGGTAATTAAATTTAGAAAAATAAGATGGATTTGGAAATGAAAAAAAGATCAGAATAGGTGACCGAAAAATTGGAGTTGCAGAAAGTATAGGTTCATTTCCATGGGTTTTCTTTACTTTTGTGTTCATAGAGATCTAAACTGCATTGGCAAATTTGCATCTATAGGATCAATACAACACTTGTAGAAGTGACCCCTAATTGTGCAAATCCAAATTCAAAATGAAATAGTGTCATTTGCACATCCAACTTTCAAAGGTTTCTCCTTGGGCCTAGAGAAAATCTCTATTGTTCAAAACAGTATAAATATAGGTGTTTAGGATGTGTTTTGGTATGAGAGGATGGTGTTGACTTTTGCTTTGAGGAGAATTAGAAGCAAGTTCAGTTGTCCATGAGTTGTCAAATATAGACAAGAGGGCAGAGGGATGTAATGTCCCAAACTGAATTTGAAAAACAAAATGTTTTCACAATGAAGAAGTGTGAAACCTTAATACTTTTGACCTTTGTATGATAAAATGTTGTTGATTTGATTTATACCTAGCTTGCCGGTTCCGGTTCGGGTTCAAAGAACCAGTACGGCAAAATTTTGAAAAGGGGTTTGGGTTCGTTAGTACAAAAACTGGTAAATTATATATATATTAATATTTGTGCAGCCTGTAAGCATGAATTAAGATTAGCATGTCACATAGCATCATATAAACAACAAAACAAACATAAACTTGTAATCATAGCATCATGATCATACCATAATAGCATCATATACATCAAGTTTAATATCAAAATGACAAATATTCAAGTATCATTGTTTCAACTTTCAACAATATAAAGTTTAATCATCAAATGGATCAGCTAATTCATCCTCCTCCTCCTCCTCATCATCATCATTGACATTGACATTAGATGAGCCAATGCCACTTGCACTTGCACTATAAGTTTGCTCGCCCTCCAAGTCATCAAGTGTCAATGCAAGAAGCTGAGAAGCGGGAGCATCCAAATCAGTATGCTCTGGCTCTATATCCCACATCTTCGTTTCCCCTTGTGTGTAGTCACTTTGTTTGTGTGAAAGAAGACGTAGGTTGGAATGCACATATACTAAATTCTCCGCTCTTTTTGATAGCAACCTATTGCGCTTTATTGAGTGGATGAAAGAGTATGTGCTCCAATTTCTTTCTGAAGAAGATGAACTAGCAACCTATGAAGACAAAGTAAACAATTAAAGTTATACATTAATAAAATTAAAATAAAAAATTACTAGCAACCTATGAAGACAAAGTAAACTATAAATAAACTTGTGATAAATTTTAATTAATTAAACTTGTGATAAAACTTTTACAGCGGGGGGTTGTAGGTGTTGGAAGCATGCACCATGGAAGTACCACCAGCTATGAGCACCCTTCTTGGATCTATGACGAAGTGCCTCAACACTTAGACCATTCCCATTTGCGAATTCTATGAACTCATTTGTAACATTATCTCACAAATCATCATCAGGATATAGTCTAAGAAATGATGCCTTGTACCCATCAGATACTTCTAGATCTCTCCATGGTGGAATCCTTCCCGGTTTATCAAGAAACTGATTGCTATAGTACTTTGGTGTCAAGGCATAGGCAAGAAGATGCAAAGGAGTGGTCATCTTATTCCACCTTTCTACAATAATTGCTTTCACTTCTTTGAAGAATTTCTCCTTGGGGTCATTCTCTTTTGCATTTATAGTGTACTTTATTTTTTCAAGCATTGAGTCAATGCCATCATAAATCTCACCAATTCAAGGCCTATCCATGTCGGTATAGCGAATCATACTCATAATGGGCTCAGTGATACTTAGGAGATATGTAACAAGATCCCACCATTTCTCATTCAATATTCTCTCCCTAATTTTTTCTGCCCTCTCACTGCTACTCTGCTTCCATACAGTCAAATTGTTGTTGATCACCATATTGCATAGTGCTACTCTAACTTTCACAAGTCGTCTTAAGATGATTGTGTTTGATGCAAAACGGGTCTTAGCAACCTATAACACAAATTAATGCCAAAATGATTAAAAAATAAAGCCAAACTTTAAAGAAGAATACACAATATAGCTTACACAATGATATTATGAACATTGAAACTAAAAAAATCAGAAAATGTAAAATTAAATTACTATTTCACTTACCTTCAATAGCTCCAAATTCGAAAAGGATCTAAAAATCCCTTGAGACATGTGGTGGTTTGTGATGAACATCTGGATGTCCTCAGCCTTTGCATACACATCTCTGATCCATTTTATTTTAGTCCCAATCCTTTGTAGCATAAGATTGAGCGAATGGACCGCACAAGGTGTCCAAAAGATATGATCATAGTGTTCCTCAACCAACAAACCAGCAGCTCTACAATTTCTTGCATTGTCTGTTATGACTTGGACAACATTGCGGGGTCCCACTGACTCAATGGCAGAGATGAGAATTTTTGCAATAAATTGGCCATCTTTTACTTGGCCCTCACAATCCACAGCTTTCAAAAACATTGCCCCTTTAGGGGACACCGCTATGACATTGATCAATGGACGATTTTTAGCATCTTTCCACCCATCTGAAACAATTGTTACACCTGTCTTAGCCCATGAATCCCTTATGGGTTTCAATGCATCTTCAGCCCTCTTCACCTCTTTGTCCAATAATGTTCCACGTACCTTCTCATAACCTTGGTCCTTATACCCTCTTGGAGCTTCATTAACACTTTTTATCATTTGCTTCCAATATGGGAGCGAACAACATTGAAAGCCAACCCATTTGCACAAATGCACCTTTTTATATCTTGGTCAGCAATGTCTCTACTCTCATTTTGAAATGCGGTTTCTAAAGGCCCCTTTGTTCTTTTGCGTGTCAAGGGTGGTTCATTTTCAGGTTCATTTGTGGAAAAGAAGGGGTGGTCTTGTACTACAACATCTGGATTAGATGGGGCTTGCATTCCCCTTGTTTTCTTTGCTGCGGTTTGATTCAATCTACAGGCTTCTCTCTATTTTGCCTCCTCGTGCTCCTTAAAATATTTCATCACTGTCTCATCTGGTATAGGTTTACCATCTTTTCTAGGACATTTTTTGATGCCTCTTCCTTTTATTCCACACTAATGGCCTACCATTCGATAATATGAACTATTACGTTCAATACCACATCCTTGGCATCTCCAACAAAATCCCCCGCCTCCTGGAAGTTGGTTTAAAATGTCAACATACTTCCATAAGGGAGAATTCAGATCATTTCTTTGTTTTGTAATTGTTTGTTCATTGCCAACGGAAGAAGAGGTAGATGCCATTCTAGTTCCTATGGCAAGAAATAACATAAACATATTCAAAAACAAAAACAAAATAATGAAAAACAATTAATGTTTCATGTTTGACAATTTGTGAAACAAAAATAGCTGGAAAAAAATGTTAAAAAACCTACCTCTTGTAGCCAATGGGAGCTTGCAAATGTATGGAAATGATGTTGCAACACTTGTTGAAGCTTCAAAAATCAGTCTTCAACTCCTCGTATTTGATCTTGGAAGCCAAACTTTGTTCACCATTTCTTCAACTTGCTGTCAAAAAACTTTTGTTTGCAACACAAATGAGGAGAAATAAGCCAAGATTATGTTTTAGAAGTCACTTTTAGGGTATTGTTGACGTGTATTTTGTACATAATCATACACAGAATAAAATACCCAAGGGTACCTTATCCTCTCTTGAATAAAGCCTCTGATTGCTGAAGATGTCGCAAAAAAGGATCAATCTGGGTGACTCCAATGTTCTTTTATGTAGGGTCTCTACGTGTGGATAAGCACCAGTGGTCGTTGTGAATGCTATTTCATCAGGGGGCCTTACGTCCTCCGAGTTGCAGGAACAAGATTTCCTAAAACTAACAAGTTCTCAAAAAGATCAAAAGGTAGGGTTTGCAAGGGATAAATTCTAATCTAATCCTAAGAATGACCCAATGTAGGCTAGACTTGGCAAGATTCTACCAATTTCAATATTGCCATGAAATAACAACCCAACCGAAATTGATGCGATCTTCTAAGGTAACAAATGATTTTTCAATTCATCAAGGATCATAGACACTACCACAAAGGCACATATCCAAGGCTGAATGACGATTGAAGGTTTAAGTAATTCAAGTCTCTCCAGTTGACCACACAAGGCGTTCCTACAATCAGTAAGAAGCTAGTGGTTTGGAACGTGAATCTCACCAAAGATCAAGCCCAACACTTAGTCCTTCAAACTTAAATACTACTTCGACTGAGAATGATTCAAGAAAACAAACAACCATGAAGATAGCCACAAGAATTGCAATAAAACACCATAACTTCAATATTTTATTGATCTCAAAGCCAAAATAGACAACAATTGCTTGAAATTCTTTTTTCAAAACTCAATCTTGCTACAAAATAACTTTCTTCTCTCCAAAAGCTCTAAACTTCTAACTATTTCTTATTGCTCTCTATTTTCTAATAACAAAATGAAAGTGAATGAGGGTATATATAGCATCCTCAATTACAATGAACGGCCCAGATCAAAAGAATATCAACGGCTGAGATTCTGACACCTAAACCCTAATTAGGGTTTTATTACAAAAGTTCCCTTTTTATTGAACAATATTAAATGCATAGCCAAATATTTAATTTGGCACAAAAATCTAGGAAACATAGACCAATGACAATTAAGGTGCCACGTCATCTATAACAACCTCTCTTCTAGAACCTTATTCCCTTTCCAATGCTCCTTTTTAGCATATGCAATGAATCTAGACACGATTCCTTCAATCTCAGCCATAGGAATCTCGGGAAGATTCCTCATTCGTTCCTCTAAGTGAATAATCTGATCAAAGGCCTTGAGAAGAGTTGCATCCCATTCAGGTTCGAGTTCCTTGATTTTCTCAATCAGGAGCATAGTAGCAAACATTTGATCTCTTTGCTTATCTGTAATAACGTTCTCATCCTTGCAAAAGATGACCTTGACCCTTTCTTCCAACTCTTGAAGATCCACATCTGTCTCAACTTCGATTCTTCTGCCAAGAATAGTACATAAAACCCCAAACACCTTGTCCTGGATTGGATGGATGACCTCCTCCACTTGATTGCATTTGGCACTGGTGTCTTCGAAAAGAACTTCCTTCATCTGGAGTAAAGTAGACCACTGGAGTAAATTATGAGCTCCTCCATCCATTATCTTTTCTTGTGCCAAGGTCTTCCTTGGTGTTTGCCTGATTACTTGAAGAACAGGAATGATAACATCTTTAGTATGAGCAAAGGCGGCTACTGTTATCATTAGGTTGTGGATGATCTCAAGGACCTGGATAGCCCGATGAATGGTCTGCATCATTCTTGTTGCAAACTCAACGGCAACTGTATGGGATTTGTCAATCCAAGAGCTCATAAGCTGGACCAAGCTCTTAACTCTCTCTGCCTCACCAACTGATTCAAGGGGAAGTGCTTGCACAGGAGATACTGCTGGATCCTGACATCCCAAAGGCTGACTGAGGTGGCTAAAGTAGCCTCTCCAAGCACCGACCTCTCTCTCAAGTTTTCTACTCTTTTCCATTTCTTCCTTAAGTTTATCTTTAAGTGCCTCAAATGAATCAGTTGCCTCATCCATTGCTTGCTTAGTGGTGAGTGGACCAAGCTCAACGGTTTCTACATCATATTCTTCTGCAAGGATTTCACCCTCGTACTTGTCCACTGCCGGTGTAGCTATCTGCAACTTCCTGAACCCTGTCTCATCTCTGATCATCTTGGACATTCTGGTGGCCTTCCTCTTTTCTGTTACTCCCTGAGAATTTCCAACAAGGCTATCTAAATCAATCACATTATCTTCGTCTTCGATCACAATCACCCTTGTTAGTCTCTCCTTCAACCAATCTGGAATGGCGGACCTTGTCTCTCTAACTTGTATCTCTTTAGGCAATGGTTCTTCTTTCCAGAGAGGAGATGTCGCTTCATCATCATTCTTGTCTTCATGTAGCTCATTGACCTAGGGAGATTGACTTGATGAACGTTGAGATGCCTGTCCTTCTTTATGTTTATCATTCTGGACCATTGATTCCATAGATTCCTCCACTTCAAGTGTCCTCTTCTCTTGTCGAGAAGATGTGCCGGATGAGCAATCTCGATTGGCCTCTTGCTTCTTCTTGGAAGATTCTCTTTTCTCAGGTCTTTCCTTCCTCTTTGCACCTCTAGGATGAGGATTGCCTTCACTTACGCTTCTGGGGTGAGGATTGCCTTCGCTTGTGCTTCTAGGATGAGGATTGCCTTCACTTGCACTTGCTCCTCCTTCTGTCGATCTTTCCTCCAAAGTAAAAGTCATAGGTATATTCTGCTCTCTCAACTTTTGATGTTGCACATCAACCCAACTGCGAGTAAAGGACAAAACTGGAGCCATCAAAGTTTTTAAGTCCACAACCTCCAGTTCGTTCCAATCTATCTTTACTGCCTTGTCATCTCTATCATAAGATGACTGGAGGTGCCTGCCACTGTCCTGAGTTTGATTGGCCACTCTGTAAACTTTGCATTTCCTGATGAAATCCAAAGGCAATCTGGAATGCATCTTTCTTTTCACTTCTAAATCATCTGAGAGATTCATCCAAAAGTCCTCTACTTGACATTCATGCTTGTACTTTCTACCAACTGTCTCCTCTATATACCCATGAGGATCAAAATTCTCCCTTAATGAAAAGAATGAAAATGAATATAAGGCCAACTCTCTTTCTGCATCATCTAAAGCTGGAGCATTAGGACATACCTCTACTGAATTTCTTAGTATGATAGGTACAGGAATTCCATTTCCATGCCTGTGTCTGAATGCCTTTGCATAAGCTGCCAACTGCCTAGTCACCTCAAGTAATACTATCCGGTCTGTCGGATATCTTGGCAACATATATGGAGGTGAAGGACACCCATGAACTCTAATATATGTAAACTTCTGGAATTGGATAAACCAAGCACCATACCTCTTTACAAGTTCTTGTGCCTCTTGAGATAGCCGATTGTGAATCCCGCCTTGCAGTGTCCTGGTGATGTTCATCGTGAAGGTATCATTGACTAACTTGTAGTTACTTCCTGGTGGATGATGCAAATGAACATAAGAATCACAAACTCTCACTTCTCCAGGTCCTCTTCCAATCACTCCTCTGTGAGGTAGTCCTGCATATTCAAAACTCCTGATCAAGGCATACATGATGTACGAGCTCATGTGGAAGGATTTAGTAGCCTTCAGTCTTCTCAACTGCACGTCCAAGCAATGGCTAATAATTCTAGCCCAATGAATTGTTCCTTTTCCTTGAACTATCACTTGGATGAAGAAGAACATCCACTTCTCAAAATAGAAGGCTTGAGGAGCCCCTGTAACTCGATTGAGTAAGGTTATCAAATCTCTGTACTCCTCCTGGAAGTCGATCCTATGTGGTGTGTTGGGAATCTTGCTCAGGCGAGGACGACTTTTGAGTAACCAATTCTTGTTGATGATGCTCAAGCAAGTGTCTGGATCATCTTCGTACATGGATCGGGCTCCTTCCAAACTTTTGTAAATCATATCTTTATGTTCTGGTAGATGAAGAGCTTCACTGATAGCCTCCTCTGAAAGATAAGCTAAAGTGTTTCCTTCCTTGGACACGATCGATCTTGACTGTGGGTCGTAATGGCGGGCACACTCGATCATCAGCTCATGGCACTGGATTGCTGGAGGGAAGCCGGCCGCCTTGATAATGCCACTTTCAATTATTCTCCTTGCGACAGGTGACGGCTTTCCAATGTAAGGGACCTCTCGAAACTTCTTCACACTGAAGTTTCCCAAGTTGGTATCTCCAATGTTGCTCCATTTTGACGCGATGTTGGTCTCCATTTCTTCATTCCTTTGATCTTCCTTCATGAGGGCCGGACAACTAGTGGATGCTCCTACCTTTGGGGTCGCCATCTTGACACCTACACAACATTTCATAATGAGCAATATACCTTGGAACGTAGAAATATAGACTGGATTTAAGTTTTAAAATTTAGGAAACTTCATGATAAGTCTTTGAATTATCATTTCCTAAATATGACTATGCAATTGGAAATTCAAAATTTCAAAATTTGAATGAGGGAGATCTTCCCATACCTCTCTTTGAGAAATAGCTCTAAAAAACGATGCAAAAAATAAGAAATTCGCTAGACAAAATGAAGATCGAAGTCCTCTAGCAAATGCGCCTCCTTCATCAACTTCACCACCCTTTGGGTCTTCAACGCCTTGAGGAAAAATTCGCTCCAACTCTAACCTCCAATAAAGCTCGTACTCCTTCTTGGATCAAAATTCGCACTTCTTCTTGGATGAGATTTCGCTCCTTCTATTGCTTCTCCAAATCGTATTTAAACAATGATTGAATGATGGATTAAAATACTCCAAAATACCTTTCTTATATAGGTGCTCATGCATCGCAACTGCCCATAGGCCGACTTGGAAAATAGGCAAAAAATAAATAAAAATTAAATAAAAGAGGAGGCCGACCTTTACAAAAATATTAAAATAATACCCCAAGCGCACTCCCTTCATTTAATTTAATAATAATTAATTTAAATGCCTTTGCAATTAAAATTTCGATTTTTTAAAAGGATAAATTAATTATTAAATGCCTTATGCGAACTCATTAAATACCAATTTTAATTAAAAATATTTCAAAGTTTTAGCGGATTTAGCATTTAATACGATTCAAGAAATATTGGCGCCTAAGCATGGGAGGAATAAGGGACATTAACAACATCGCTCTGGTCCCTCAGCATGGGAGGAATAAGGGACATTAACAACATCGCTCTGGTCCCTGGGAGAGGGACAGGAGCGCCTCATGCATTTTGGCCTTGGCCCATGTCTTTTCCAATCGCCAATTCACGTTGCAGGGCAATCAATGATTTTCCTCGTTTGTTCCATGCATGCCTAACTCGTTTCTCTAGTACCAAATGAGCTCTTCCAAGGATATTCGCCCTGGTCCTTCAGTGAAGGACAGGAGCGATTTTTTGCTTTTGAGCTTAAAATTGTCGATTTTGAGGTTAATTCCTTGTTCATTATCTTCCTAAGGACATTTTTCACTTTGCATAATCTCGCCTTGACGTGGTTTTGGAAAGGAATGATTGATTTTATAGAAATCGCCCTGGTCCTCCAGTGAAGGACAAGAGCGATCTTTAGTCCATGGCACAAATCCTTAATCATATCAATATCTAAATATCTTCAAGGCATAAAACATTGTTCCTTAATCCATCTTGAGTCTTACAAACGAAAGTAGCACTCCAAAATGTTAGGCAATAAGGCAAATTTGAAGATTTCGCTCTGGTCCCTTGGTGAGGGACAGGAGCGCCTTAGCCAATTTCATCAAGTTTTTGTGGTCTTTGCAACTTTGTTCTTCTTTGAAGCATTCCAAATATCATCGTCATCATGTGCCTTGGCCTGGATTCGACCAAATTTGGAAGGGAAGACTTGATAATGCATTTTTTGCCCTGGTCCCTAGGTGAGGGATAGGAGCGCCTTGGCCAATTTAGGATCCACTTGTGTTTTGCAATCTTTCAAAAATATCTTCAATGGAGCGATTATGCCTTCCTTTACTCATCCCAAACGTAAAACTTGCTCTTCCTTTGCCAAAAACTTGTGTCTTGAGAAAATCGCTCTGGTCCCTGGGTGAGGGATAGGAGCGCTTTAGTTACTTAGGTTGATTTTCTTCATTGTGGTCCATTCAAGTTATATTCAACGAGTAAAACATACTTTCCTTGTCCTCCTCAAATCGCGAAATCACTTAAATCTTGTGAGGACAATGCAATTTAGGAACTCAAGCTCCGGTCCTTCAGTGAGGGACAGGGGCGATTTTGCAAACCCAAGCTCATCCGTCCTTTGTTAGGCTTCCAAACTATCTTCAACGGGCTAAAAATACCTTCTTTTATTCGTTTCAATCACAAAACTTGCTTCGTCCTTGCAAGAAAATTGCACTTTTTAGAAAATCGCCTTGGACCTTCAACAAGGGACAGGAGCGCCCTTTTGCAACTTGGTGTATTTCTTTACCTGTCGACTACTCAAATTATATTCAATGGACAAAGCGTGCCCTCCTTGATCTCTTCCAATCATAAAATTGTCTTGGTCCTGCAAGGACAGTGCAAATTTGAAAATCAAGCTCCGGTCCTTCAGTGAGGGACAGGAGCGATTTTTGTCTTAAAGGTCAAATCTTTACAATTTTCATCTCAAATCTCCTTTGCTGGGAAAGATATCATCGTTCTACAAGCTATGAACAAGAGCCCAAATCCGAAAAATGTCCAAGAAGGTGTGTTTGAAGAAAATCGCTCTGGTCCCTGGGTGAGGGACAGGAGCGAACTTGTCTTGTTAGGCCAAAAGTTCAATCTTTCATTGCCAACGACCAAGACTGGATACTCCTTTATGCTCATTTCATCCTTCATTGCGTCCTTATTCTGTCTGTTCGATCAACCAAGGCCCAAAATGATCTAAGTAAACCATTTCGCCCTGGTCCTTCAATGAGGGACAGGAGCGATTTGGCCTTAAACCTTAAAAACTTGTCATTTTTGAGTCTTCAAAATCTTCAAAATCTTCAAAATCTTCAATTCACGTTCGATCATATCCCCTGGCGACCCTGCAGAAAACAAATAAAACAAGTCAATAACCAAGATGCACCAAATATCATTTTCGCCCTGGTCCCTGAGAGAGGGACAGGAGCGATTCTGCCTTTATAAGCCAAAATATCAAAAATTAGGTCTTCAGATCACTTCATCATGCAGGGTTAGGTCGTCTCCAAGGCCAGGAATCGGTTACCTTACTTCCAAAATTTGGTCAAAATTCACCCAAACAAAATGCATAATTTAATCATTAAAATGCTATCACTTAGACCTAACTTGAATTTGCCCTCAAAATCTTGACTGGACTCATCCTGAGACATACTTGACTTCCTGGCAGGCTCATCCTATTTCAAAATTGCAATCCTCAGGAGGAGGCTTAATAATCTTTCAAAATTTGACTGGACTTCGGCTTGAAAATATCAAAAGGAAACACTAAGGCTTAACCCTAGTCCAGACGACTCACTCACTCACTCAAAACCCTAAAAGCAGAGAGAAGAACAGGCAAAACAAAAGCAAAAAAGAGGGGGTCCCCATTGTAATGGGGCGATGTGTGAAATGGTAACAATAGGTATAAAATTGACTTTTTACATGGCGGATTTTTAAAAAAAATTAAATTTTGCACAAAAAAACCCGTTTTGGGCCGCCCAGCCGTCCGGGTTCGACCTGGTTTGATCTTGGTCCACCTGGGTTTGAACCAGGTCGAACCCCCTCTTGGATATTCGAACCCTGGTCGAACCAAGGCCGGACCAGACCCAAACCCGAACCAGGGGGGTGTGGAGGCGAACCCGGTAAGCTAGATTTATACTTATTTCTTGTTCTTTGAGAAAATTATGTAAAATGCAAATAGCAAAACTAGAGGATTCACTTTGTAATCCTAAATCATAAAGTATTCACTGAGTTTATAACAACAATGAATAAACAATAGTAGAATTTATGAATATTCTCACAATACAAGCTTATCACAATAGACTGGAAATTAATTATTACATGTAGCAGAAAATAAACTGAGTTTAACCTCTGTGACAATGGTTGTAGGCAATCTAGTGATCTTGAGAATGATGGCTACAGTCTGGGAACTTTACTGTGTATCCAGAATATGGCATGCCACATCATATAGTTGCTGGAAGTCAAAATAATGAATAGTTACAGTGTTTAACTTCCCAAATGATACTTTGCAGGCATCAACTCTCTTCTAGACTCCTCACACCTCCCCCACATAGTGCTATGGCTGGTATAGGAGAATAAACCCTTGGAAAGCTGCAGCGCCACTTTTTTTTATAGACTCACATCAATGCTTATAGAAACTACAATGTCACAACCAGGCACATATATCTTCAAACAAAATACTCATGTCTCTTTCACACCTGTGATAACTTATCACACTAAGGTGATTGTCTAGGTATGTATTTGCCCACCTTAATCCTACACAAAAGTGATATATCCAGCGACCGTTTATGGCAGCCAAAAATTAAATTCACGACTCAAACAAAGGCGGAAGGAATAAAACTAATTGGGATGGCCAATACTTGCATCTATCTCTTCCACTCAATCAATTAAAATATTGGATATGAAGTATAGCAATACTTCAACAAAATTTACCATTAACCTGAAATCTCTAATTACAGTTTTATCCAAACACAACTGCAATCATCGTTACTCTCAAAAGTCAAAACAAGTGTCCACAATCTTCAATCATTTTGCATACTTGTGAATCCTGTGTAAATTAACTTCAGTATCAGCTAGGAAGAAATCCTTCTCCACAACCAATTTTCCCTTAAGGTTTCTATTTAAGCAAAACACCCAATTTCCACAATAGAAGATGAAATTTTCAAAAGATCTGAATTATTCCTTTGCAATCTCCTTTTGTGCCTATAATGTCCCTACTAGTTAGGGATCACTGTCCTGCAAAATAGATTGTTAGAAATACAACAAATATACATATATAACTAATTTAACTTGCAATTTAACCTTAAAATACTTAATTAACACTAATCACAATTCTTATCTAATACTTAATCAACATAATCATAATTTTAATCTAATAAAAAAGGATACGAATGCCATACAAAGTATGTCCTTAGGCGGCCGTGAAACTTGCCTTCTTGGAACCCATCTTGGTTCCAAGCCCTCCAGGAAGTCGAAGGTGAATTCGACTCCTATCTTGAATGTAATTTCTTACATCCAAGCCCTCCAGGAAATCGAAGGTTATTTCGATTCAAGTCTTGGGTGTAACCTCTTACGCCCAAGCCCTCCAAGGAAGACCATGTGTCATTCCTTGCCTTGGGTGATGCATCCCATCACCCAAGTCCTCGGAGTGGACCGGCTAGATCCATCTCCTCTTGGTTGAACTTAATCAACCAAGCCCTACATATGCATATCAATAATCAGTATATATACTGCCCTAGGGATTTTCATAATCCCTCCCTTAGACTAAGGGAGTTTCCTCCCTATAGCCTCCAACATGTGTTTACATTTGCATTTATAATACGCTTTGATGATTTAGTACTATTTTATTTCCTAATCCACATTTTATGTTAACATGTATTCCTAATGTATTCTTTAACATATATACATATCAAATGTACCCTATCATTGTTAACATATGCATTACACCTTCCTTGATAACATCTATATTCCTTAATCATTCCCTATGTGTAGATTAGTATATTAATTAATTGTATTCATTAATGCACACATTTTTAGCCTTAATATGCTCTTACCGACGCTCAATGAAATATACATTAATTAATATTAATATATTAATTATCATACTTAGTAAATGATAATTTTAATGCATATTACTACTGACTTAACACATTCCTTATCTATGTTCAATAAACACTATAAGTTTAATCAACATTAATATATTAGTTGTTTATAATATATTATACCTTACCTCTTACCTGCTGGTCACGAAAGTCTGCTCCCGAATGCTCTCCCGTGCCCCCTCCTCTCTTGCCTCTGCCTACACAGCTATCCTTTCTAATCGATGGTGATCTCACTAGATGTTTTTGATTCCTTACCTTTATATCTCTCAATATGAGGGAGAGGTCACACCTCTTCATCATGTATGCCCTTTGGCAAGAGACATACCCTTTCACCATTAGCACCCTTTGAAAGAGTGCAACTCTTCATTATTTCTACCCTTTGAAAGGGACACAACCTTTCGTAATCAGATCTGCACTTATTATTTAAATCAGATCTGCACTTGTCATTTCCAATTTATCCTCCCTCTCAAATGAGGTTCTCTTATCTTTTTTATATCTCATTGTTGAGGAAGTCACAACTTTTCCTTTCATGTCTTTTGACTTTTCATTAACTTAATTAATTTTTAATTAGTCATATTTAATTATATTATTTTATATTTTAATTTAATTTTTAATGTTTTAATTTTATTATTATCATTTATTATTAAATTCTATTTCGAAGTGGGGACATTACAGTGCCACCTTTTTAAACATTTGAGAGATTATATTTTATTTCTCCATGAAGTGACTTTATAATTTTAATTCTCTTGTTTTGGCCTTGTGTTCAATTTTATTAAAATAATGATTTAAATATAAGGTGCTTGTCAAAATAATAATTGAGACAATAGTTTGGAGTTTGGACAGGTGAAATGGAGCAAACTAAAATTGAAGAAATTTGCAAAAGAATAGAGGGAGAAAGAGTGGTGGAGGGAAAAGATTGCATGAACAACTCGACCTTGGAAGAATTCCTGCCGGATCTTGCAATTGGTGCCAAGGACAAAGAAAGGAATAACAACTTTATCAAGATAGCTATCAACACTATCAATGTTAAAATCACACATGACTTTCCAAACATGAAAATTCTAGACCTTTTCCTTAATTTGGAGGTGGAGAAATTGAAAAACAAGGCAGTTTTTGCAAAATTTGTTGGAATATGCCTGTCTATAGATAGAGGTAAATCTTGGATAGGGAAGAATTGGTTTGGCCTAAGTGTTGACATGGCTAAAATCGCGGAACTACGAATTCATCCAGCCAACATAGAATAGAATGCTAAGTATCCTATCCTCTCTTGAGATAAGGAGATCCCTAATGCTGTTTTAAATTGATCAATGGGGGATGACCTTAAGGTTTCGATTGTTAGGTCTTGACTACAGGATAGCTCAGTAGTTGATGTGTTTTGTTGGAAACACAAAGGGGACTTACGGTTAGATGGAATTGGTTTCGCACAGGTTCCCTAAAATCTTAGAGTCATATTTCATCTGATTTGCTTTTAACATGATGCTACTTCAGCTTGACTTGCGGGTTTTTTCTAAAAAAAAAAGGAAAAAAGGGGGATGAGGATAGGAAGTAATGAGAACAACTAGCTAACTTAACTAAGACAACATATTTAAACACATAGACGGAAATCTTAAAATAACTAGAAATTACTTTGCCAGCAAACTAGCACAACTAGGTAAAAACCAGTGCAATCATCTAGGAACTTTGAATTTTCAAGCTGTTGAATACAAATGCTGGACTTCTACACCCATTCATTCAAATTTAACAACCGAACTTAGCATAGAATTGGGCTCAGACTAACCATGCAAAGGGAATAATAATCAATTATTTCCTAATGGTATGAACCAAGATTTCCATCAAATACATGTATAAACAAACTGTCTGAAAAGTAAATACAGTTGCAGAAATTTAAAAGAGGTGGAGAAGAGGACCATGCACTCACAGTAAAAAAGACACAACTTTAACATCCATAAAAATTTGTATATATTTTGCTAGAGTTTTTGCAACAATCTTTAACTTTCTGCCTGAAATAAAGGAGAAACTAACTCCTTTATATAGAGTTCTCAAAATGGATGGATGGCCAAGATTAAACTTAGACAAGTGGGCTAGATTCATCCCCTAAATAGAGCTGCCCATACCCATAAATGGGAAGATAAATATCAACACCAACCATAAGTAAATAATAACTACCAAACATAAAGCTGCTCCAAAAAGTGCACTTGCACGGAGCTCGAAATTTACAATAACTTTGGCAGTTGGGAAAGAAACTTTATGTTTGAAAAAGTGCACTTAAATTTTAAAAGAAACATATATTTTTAGGAAATCACTTTTTCCTTCCCATTGATGGACTTTTTCTCCACAAATTCGTCTTTTTCATGTAGGTAACCTTCCCAAATGTCCCGGTGTGCTGCACGTTCCTCCCGAACGTACTCTTGGAATTTTATACAAATGGGAAACAATTCCTCATTAGGGGGAAAAGGAGGATTGCCCATTTTGAACTTTGTTCCTTCAAGATTAGAGTCGACTATCTCTAGTCGCTCGCGCCAATCCGATTGCTGATCCTCGAAGCGCAATATGTCTGAATGCAGCTTGCTGATGCACTCTATGTCCTCCACGGAGTATGCAGTTTTATCGAGCCTCAACCTAACATCCCATCGTGACAATACATCCACATCCCTCATGGTATCCGTCTAGCCAATGACCAATGCTTTATGAACATCCTCACCGCCATTTTCAATATGGGATAGGTCCATCTCACATTCCTCCTGAATCCTCTTAACAGTACCCGCCATGTCCATCTTCATCCAAACAATCCAGTACCACTCCTTGAAAGTATTGATATTATGGGGATTTAGGATAGATTGGATTGCCAGAAACCGAGCTTGAGTCCAGAAAAGGGCCCTCATGATTGGTTGAGCTAAGGCAACCACCTCCTGGATTTTGGCGTATTCCTTTTATACCTCCAGCATTTTGATTTGTGTTGCTTGTAATCCGATTGCTACTTCGAATACATCACTAATAATCTTCTTTCCTTTCCTTTTAATGCTCTGGACCCATTCCCTGACGACCATGGCAGTGTTATGCACTCCTTCAAATTCACTTGCAGTCTTTTGTGCCAGTGCCAATGGGGGAACATGGGATTCAGAGGCATGTTGCAGCGGTTTCAACAGGTGAGCAATGTACCCCTCAGCTTGCTCAGCACGAGCTCTGTACATATCTCTCTCAGCGGTCATTTCATTGAGCTGTCTAAGCATATTCTGCACGGCATCTCTAAATTCTTCCCTCTCCTGCTCTTTGGTGGCTCGCCCTATTGGGATGGTCGCAACATTGTAATCAGCCAATGCAATTTGATCTGTTGGTTTGTCTGCAAGTGGGGATGCAATATGAATCGTGCGGTTCCTTTGCTCATCTTTAGTGATCCTGGAGTAAGTCTTTGGCTTTTTCTTGCCTTTAGATTTTCTTTCTCCTATTCGAGAGAAGATATCCTCCAAGTTAATTGGTGGCTTGATAGCTGCCCACGAGCAATTAGCCAGTCTTGAGGGATGGTCTATCCAGATGTAATTGCTAGATTCCCACTCTGTTCTTTGGAGGCTTCGGCTGACTCACTGCCTACATGTAATCGATCAGTCATAGAAGGATCGGATGCAGTATCCAATTCCTTACTCATGGTTGAGTTCTCTCCTACCTCGTTGAACAAATGTCGGGTATCCTTTTGTAATGGTTGCTCTTCAGTTTTGTTGGGTTCTTGAGTCTCATCCCCTCTCTGTTCTCCCTCAATAGTGGTGTCATCCTTGTCACCGCTATTCAGTTGCAACTCATGCCTGCTTCCCTGCATGAGCTCATGCTTACCAGTCCCCTGATCAGGTGCAATCTCTCCCTCTTCAACCTGATTTCCAGGTTCATCCAAGTTAACGATCCTTGCCCCTGCTTCTTGCTCACTTTGTGTTTGAGGGTTATTTGCCTCGAATGCAGCAAGATCACTCTGTGAAGGCAGAGCGGGTATGTAGTCAAGTTCAACCACATCATCCTCTGAACTGGGGTCCTTGGATGATGAAGTAACCTCTAGCCTCCTGATGGGGATTTTTTCTCTCCTTGCTTTCTTTGTCTTCTTTTCAAGTTTCTCAACCTCTTCCTTTGGCGCACTTGAGGTTCCTTCATCCTGTAAAGACTGGGAATCGAGACTACCCATTAGATTTTATGTGAATTGGGTCCCTTCATGGGTCAGTCTCTCAATTTGTTGGGATAACCAGTTATCGGTGTACCTTCTTGGAGCTTCCATAACTGCCTCAATTTGTGATTGGGTCCTGAGTCCAATCAATGCCTGACAATAGGTTCTTGGCTGCTTCAAATTCTCGGACTTGCAAGCAATTTCCATAGTCTGTCACCTGATCTGGGACCTGGTGGTACTCATAAAGCCGCATTTGCTGAACACTTAGCCTAGAATATTCATGCTGACGGACTTCAAAGTCATCAAAACAGTGGCTCCAATAGTCCTCTATCGACGCCTTGGACCTGTAGTGCTTGCCATAGGCACATTTTGCAATATTATCATGATCAAAGCATTTCCTAGGGAAATGTTCCTGTAAGCCATAGGATGCCAATTCAGCAAATGACTCTTCAGCCTGCACCGAATTTTTGAAGTGCGCATCAAGAGTACCCAAAATCATGGGGAAGGTGAACCCAGATTGCTTCTTATCTCTGAGTAGACTCCCTGCTGGGTGTGCTTGTCTTGCTACCTCCATGAGGACTATTTTATCTGATGGATAGCGCGGAAGCCGGAATGGTGTTCCCTCAAAGCTTGCTATTCTGATGTAAGTGAACCTGGGAAACTGGATGAACCACGCACCGTACCTCTGGATCAGAGTGATAGCCTGCTCTGAGAGCCTTAAGGCTTATATGCAATCCTCCTTGCATTAATCTAACGAGGCGCATTGTAAAGGCATTATTAACACGCTCATACTGACTAATTGTGTATGCAATGTTATTCTTTTCTCTTTGGGCAATGTCATAATAATGCAGCTGAGGGTAGCATCCATACACCTTCACCTGATTCGGCCCATTCTCGATCTCACCTTTCTTAATTAACCCCATCAACAGCTGGTGTCGGGCAAACATGTGGACCAAGTAGGAAGTCATGGCAAAGTACTTTATTTCTTCAAGCTCAACCAGCTGTGTGTGGATATTGTCGCTGATGATGTGAGCCCAGTCGAACTTAGAGTTCCCAGCGAAGACCTGCTCAGTGAAGTAGAACATCCATTCCTCAAAAGGATTAGATTGAGGAAGTCCCATGACCCGGCTGAGTAAGGTAACCATATCACCATACTCGTTGTGAAAATCGCTTTGGGGGTCTTCTTACTAATTCTAATGCTTGGGGGTCTTCTTTCTTTGTACCATTCTTTGTTTATCAATGTTTTGCACTTAGCAGGATTCATGTCATAAGCGATTTGCGCCTCATCAATAGTTGTAGCAATGGGATTACTTGGAAATGGGATATCAAATGCTTCCCCAAGGGCTTTAGGCGTGAAGTCAGCTAGTACCATCCCCTCTAGCACCACTAATCTAGTTTCTGGTTGATAATGTTTAGCAGCCTCAACCACTAATTCATAATTCTGCACGGCCGGAGGGAAACCAGTTGCCTGAGCAATATCACTCTTTATCATCCGTCTGGGCTTGCCATAGGCGTTTGGAGAGTACACCCTGTTCCTGAAATCCTGGATATCTATATGGCCTAGGTCCGTGTCTCCTATGTACTCCCATACAATCTGGACCTTTGACTCCCTAACTCCTCCCCCTTGGTACTGGTACTTCATCTTCTCGACCTTGCAGGGAATGTCAGCTTTGGAAATCCGGGACATTCTAGTTACTCCAGGTGCCTTTGAGGACTCAGCCGTCGATTTAGGGATCTATCTTGTGCAATCGGACATGGATTACGAGACGAGATAAAGCAGCAAAAACAGGTTAGCCAAAACAGAGGACAACATTAGCGTTTTAAAATTAACGATCAACGGGGAAATCGGAATTTGAACATATTGCTAAAAGCATGACGTCTCAATAAATAAACCCTGATCATCAGGAAACTAGATGTAATTTGAAGTTGAAAGTCAGGTTGGTTTTGCTTAACCCTTGCTACTTGGAACGCGTAAAATGTTACTTCTAATCGATAATGGCGGAAAGTTGCAAACGTTATGGCTTGCGACTTAGTGCTTGAATGTTTTGATAACTACTGATCTTTTTGAAAATGTACTTGGAAAAGAGTGTTTTGTGCTTTAGTATAGACTTGAATTTTCCAAAATTTCTCTAAGTTTGAAATTCCAGTCTAAAGGCAAATTTCCCTAGTTGGTTGTTGTTGCATGTTATGTTGATATTTTCTTAAATCATAATCCGCAAAGTTTCACTCTTTCACGTACATTCTAACCCTACTCTAACTATCATGATCATTTTGCACAATTTTAATGACTCAGAGGAGAAATCCGAACCTACCTGGTGGAAAAGCTTTGCCCAATGCAGAATGATTTTTGGCCAAATGCTGATGTTTGCGATTTTAGAAACTCTGGGTGCTTTGGTGAATAAAAGGTTAACCCCGCGATTTCCTCAAACTTAGGCCTGGGAAAGGCGCTTGTGGATTCGACCCCCTCCGCTCTGCAATTTCAACGCCCTCTATCTTGCAAGAACTCGGGCTCTAAGGGAATTTGGAGAACTCGCACAACCTGTGAGATTTCTGAGATTTAGAAAACTCTTCAAGCTTTGGCCTAAAAGGCCTTCATGCAATTTTGTAGTTAAACACCGTCTCTCTTTGCTGTGCGATTTCGTATTTTCGGCCTAAGAGGCCATTATGCAAAAATTTTATAGTTTAGACGCCTCTCTTTGTCCATGCGATTTCGTATTTTTGGCCTAAGAGGCCATTATGCAAACTTTTTATAGTTTAGACGCCTCTCTTTGTCCACGCGATTTCGCACTTTCGGCACAAAGGGGCATTTTGCAAAGCTTAAAGTTTATTTTGCCTCCACACGATTTCGGCCTGAAGAGGGTTTTTGCAAACTTTATATTAAACGCCTTTCTCTTGCATTTTCGACTTCAGCTCGAAAGGCCTTTTTGCAAGGTTTCGAATTAATGAAAACGCCCTTTTCAGTAGTGACGCGATTTCGTTTTTCGGGCTAAAAAGGTATTTTGCAAAGATGAGTTAAAACACCCTTTCTATTTTATTTCGTGTTTTCGACCTTTCGGCCTAAAAGGTTAAATTGCAAACCTCACGTTAAAACGCATCTCCCTTTGTTGTGCGATTTCAGCCTAAAGAGGGTTTTTGCAATTTTATGAAAATGTCTTTTCTCTTTTTGATGCGATTTTGGAACTTTTTGGGGCAAGAGACCATTTTGAAAATTTTACAAAGGGAATTTCGTTTATAAAAACGCCCTTTTCCACCTCACTTGCATTTTCAGCCTAAAAAGGTTTTTTGCAATTTTTAAAGTTATGGAAACGCCTAGAAGGAGACTTATAACATTTCGGCCAAAAGGGCCTATTTTGCAAGGATGAGTTAAAACATCCTTTCTTCCTCCTTTGGGTTTTCGGCCTAAAAGGCCATTTTGCAATTTTTAAAGTTATGAAAATGCGTAGAAGGAGACTTATAACATTTCGGCCAAATGGCCTTTTTTGCAAGTTATAAATGATTGACATTTTTGCCTTCTTAGCCGATTTTGCAAACTGGGGTCTTAGGCGATTATCAAATTTACATGTCCTTTTGCAATTCAGCCAACTTAGTCGAGTCTCCTTTGTGAGAATTTTGAACATTAAACTACGAGACTTTCTGACATTTTCTCCTTCTTTGCATTCACCCTTCGCCTTGCAATTTAAATTAAAAACTCCCTGTCTCTTCATACGATTCATGATTCAACCTTCCCTTCACGAATGGGATCATGCTTGATATTTGACACAAACTCCTCAGGACTTAAGGAAGTAGGCAGGCTCACTCTCCTGAAGGATCATCTCCTCACATTTCTAACTGTTGCATCTCCCTTGCGAATAAAATAAAAAAATTCCAACACCAGGGGCAAGACAAAACCAAAAAGGGGGACCCTATCGACGATGGGGAGTGTGTGCAAAGCACAACAGTAAGCTCAGAAGTTAGTTTCCTAGCATTAGGTGTTTTCCAAATAATTTTCAATTTTGACTCCAAGAGGGATATATATACTATAATTTCTTTCAAATACTGAAAGCTTTTTGAAGGAATTTTGTAACTTCTATGTATCTATCTATCTACACACACACACACACAAACACACACACAAATATATATATATATATATATATATATATATATATATATATATATATATATATATATATATATATATATAACTGCATTACTATTTTAATACATCTTTGTTTTTCGGTATCTAATTATCAGCATAAAAACTTTTGTTGAAAAATCAGTCACTTTCAGTGATACTTTGGTGACACTGTCTTTTGAGTTACTAGCATCAAAGCCTTCTATAATTTCTTTCAAATACTGAAATCGTTTTGAAGGAATTTTGTAACTTCTATGTATCTATCTATCTACCCATATGTGTGTGTGTATATACATATACATATATCCACACACACACACACACATATATATACACATTTATGTACATATTAATGTGCATAGACATACATATACATATACACACATATACATACATATAGTGGGTAGATATATATATTTATTTATAACAAAGTAGTTTATGAATCAATCTTAATGTTTAATTAGATAAGGCTTCTATATTTTGTTGTCCTCATTTTTGTTTCCAAAAATGAAGGACCATTACATAAAAAATTTGTGAAAAAATGAAAATTTTTACTCTATGGCATGCTTCCCAAGGCATAATTTCGACTAATCGTTGGACTGGCTTAATCCTCAGTCCATCCTCGAACTACGTTTCGAATTTCGTCGCATTCTAGGTTCGTTTGCTATGTCTTTCCTTCAATTTCGGGTTTTAAAATCCCGACTGCAGGTGGAGAATTTTCTTCAAACTGCAAGTTTTAATGATGTCCATTGTTTTGGTCTTTGTAGGGAAACTTTTAGCTTATTACATGTGCATTTTTATTAAAAGATGAATACTTGTAATTTGTTTTAAATTTCTCCTTTATTGTTTTTATTATTTTTATTGTTTTTTTTGGCTTTTTTAGTTAAAATAGGGATTTTTTGGTTAAGTTACAACTTGTAGTTCTCTCCAAAAACCCTAATTTTGCCTTGTAAGTGAAAAAGTGACAATTTAAAACTTGCACTTTGGTCTAAAAAACCCGATTTTGCTTATAAAGTGCATTTTTTACATTTTAAACTTGCAATTCATTCCCAAAAACCTGAATTTGGCTTTGTTGAGGAAAAAGTGATAATTAGAACTTCTTGTATCTTCTAAAAAACCTGATTTTCACATATTTATGTAAATTCAAACTTGTCTGTCTACCAAAAACCCGATTTTCATTTGGAAGCAAATTTGTTGAAGTTTTCAAGCGATTTTTGTGGAGATCTTCTAGGAAGGAGAGGCGTTTTGGATTTCACCCTATTCTTATGCATTTGTAAACACTTATCACGCCATTTGAGGTTTGCATTTACTGATTTTTTGGTCTAAATCAGCAACCGTGTGTTTCTTTGAAGCCACATTTTGGGGGATCAAGACTCCACGAAGTTGCAGTCTCCTAGTTCGTTTTTAGCTCTCTTACCTAGGCGTGGAGTTTGTGACAAGTTTTCAGTCTTTTAATGAGCAATTCAAGAAGGTTTTAATGCCACGTTTTTCACCACGTGACCCTCCTTTGGCTGCTTTTTGAAAGGATTTAACGCCATATCTCCATCTCCTCCTTAGGCGTTTTGCTTTAACTCTCTTGGGTGTGCTCTCTCATTGGCATTTTGGCCCTCCAAATTTGGGATTGCTGCCACGTTTTTCAGTTTGTGGCATTTTTGCAAAAACGTGACAAGGGTTTAGGATTGCGGATTGTTTCTATTTATTGGTTTGTCTTCTTCATTCCAAAGATTGGTTGCATCTTTTGGAGAATCATTTTCAGTTTCATTCAAGGTATGTTCTCCTTTCTTTCTTTGTTTCATTTTATTATTTTCTTGTTTTCTTAGTGTTCCTTCTTAGTTGCATTTTTGTAAATATGTTTTTCTTCCCCCAAAAATCAGTTTTTGTGAGAGAGATCTTCCCCTTGGTATGCAATTTTTGAATTTCATTGTTCTTCCCATATTCCCTCTTTACTTGTATTCGGGATTTTTAATCCCGATTACAAGTTCGTTGGAAATTCTTGTTCTTCCCTTACGGTTAAGGAATTTAACCATTTTTGGTTAAAATTCCAAGTTGAAAAGTGTGAAATACCCCCCCTTTCAAATTCGGGTTTTAAAAGCCGGATTACATGCTGAAAAGTTCTTCCCATTTTCATGAAAATGACATTCCCGGATTTTCCCATTTCTATCCATTCATGTTTCCCATATCCGTACTTTTCATTTCTGTCATTTTCCGCAAGTCAAATTCTCATTTTCAATCCATTTCTCCATTTGCAAATTTACAAGTGTACTTGCATTCGGGTTTTAAAACCCCGATTGCATGTATGTTCTTACCAACTTGTATACTTGCAAAAATTTCCCCAAGATCCGAAATTGGTCAAAGTCAAGATTTTCCCATTTCTATGTATTTCCCCTCTTCCTCTCACAAAATCGTGAAGTTCAAGAATCGAAGTTTTTCCCATTTGAATTCCCATTTGAAGAAGGAAGAATGATATTTGCAACTGACTATGATGTTGCCTTAACTCTTTTAAGTCTTCATCACAATATTCCAGGTTGACAATCAATGTTAGATTTGCCGGCATCTCCAGTTTCAAAAAAGATGAAGTACAAATATAACAAATATCAGAACGAGGTAGCACCTTCTCAAGTTTCCTCCCCTTTGGATCGTATCAGAGATACGGAAATAGGGCACGTGGATATGTCGGAATTTGTCAAGAGGGTGGAAGATCCACAAGATAATAACATGCAGCGGTTGTTGGACAGCCATATCCATCATGCATCTTCT
Organism: Cryptomeria japonica; assembly: GCF_030272615.1. Classification (NCBI taxonomy): domain Eukaryota; kingdom Viridiplantae; phylum Streptophyta; class Pinopsida; order Cupressales; family Cupressaceae; genus Cryptomeria; species Cryptomeria japonica. The sequence goes on from NC_081415.1 coordinate 215,605,955, forward strand.
TTCCCGGTTGCTGCCCTAGAACCTGAGTTTGTTCTCGCCTGCGCCCATCATTTTGACAAAGAGACAAGAGTCATAAAAAATGATGATGGCGAAGCTATAATCTGTCTTGATGAAGATACGATCGAGAAGGTCTTCAGAATACCTCCTGCACCTATTTACATGGAAATCTCCAAAGAAAGTGCAGTAGAGTATTACTTGAAGAGGGAAAAAGATTGCAAGTGACATATCAATAGGTGGATCCAAGAGCCACGAGCCTCCTTCTCAAGGTGGGCAAAGTTGTACCGCTACGATTTCAAATGGGAGATAGGAGACACCATAACCCTTCTTAGCAGGATGATGGGCCTCGAGTATTCTAATGTCTTTGAGCCATGGATGTACCACTTCATCATGTTCATAAGGCAGTCTCATCACATTTCATGGGGAGAAGTCATCAGCAATGTCTTGTGTGAACAATTTGCAGCAGTCCCTACCACCATGACTTTCTTCGTGAATTCGTATTTGGTATACTTGGCAGCATCACTTAGACACTTTCCGGGTCTTTCTACCAAGGGTGATCGCTCACTTATACCAATTTGGGAATATTATGATTAGTTGCCGTTGAGACCCAGCAGACTGCATTTCAGAAGAGTTCAAGATGCATTCTTCAGATATTTCTTGTGTCAGTTTGACAGAACTTTGAAGAACAAAAGAGTATCAGATGAGGCATGGGAAAGGGTGTGCGAATATGGATGTTTGTTTCTACAGTTTCCCACCTTCACCTATATGAGAATTGGATGCTATGGTGGTCAGCCATATATGTTTCCTAGATACCCGACTAATAAGATTATTCTTATGGAGTTGGGAAGACAGATCATGACTGTCCACACTTTTCAGTCTGCTAGACACAAGGTTGGAATAGGGATCTCTACCACAAATCCATTAAAAATTGGCCGGTATTCCCTTGTCACATCCGTAAAAGCTAAGGCCATGGAAACTGAAATGCATGAAATCAAGCTCAAGAGGTTTAAACCTAGAGCTGATTTTGATTATAGGGGTATGAAGGAGAAGATCAAGAAATCCTTTGTGCATGTGCATCGCATCGAAGACATCTGGGTAGATCTCCACACAGAAGCCGAAGTTCTGAAGATGGATTACTGCAAGCTCACTGTTGAGCAAATTGTTGATTTGAACTTGGCGGATATCCCACAAGGGATGATTGATGATGGGCACATACTTGATCCTGAATACATTTCGCGGAGGGTTGAGGAAGCTCCACTTCCTTTGATCCAATGGTCACACAAAAAGTGCATATCCATCCTTGAGAAATTTTAGCCTATCTTGGCTAACACTAACGCATGGTTGAAAAATAATGTTGTTAGACTTATAAAAATCAAGGTTGGAAAAGAAGATGATTCTACAGGGCCTCTTGGACGTAAGTCTGAGATTCAGGTTGACAACAAGGAGGGTGCATCATCTTTGGGCACAAGGATCAAGTTGTGAGTTAGTTGGGCAGTAGTGCTTCCTCCTGAGGAGATGAAAGTTCGTGGGAAGGAAAAATCACGATTTCATGTTCAAGTGATTGATCTGGATAATCTAGAAGAAGGGCAGCAATCTGATGATGCTCCTAAGTCTCCAGTTTCAGACTCGCCTCATGAGACCATTCCTCCAGTTTCCATTGAGATGCCTCTTTCTCCTCCTGATTTGCTTGTGGATGAATCTCCTCAGAATGCTATTCCCATTTCAGCATACGAGCCATCTCCTGATCATCAACAAGAGACTGTGTTGGAAATTCCTAAGGATATTCCTACTTACATCCAGCTTTACATCCAGCTGTTAGAAATTGATACTTCCACTTCTGGTTTTGAAGAATTCATGAGGCAATCTTCATGCCCATCGGTAACTGAGCAAACTGTGGTCGCTGTCCAAACAGATATTCTTCCCAGGATGACCACGGTGATTCAAACAGAAACTGCTTCTCCTTTGCCTACAACTGCTACTGAAGGGGAGTTGATGACTTTGCCTCCGTGGCTCAGTTCTTTTACTCCAAAAAGGAAGAAGCAAGAAATCTCACCTGATGCCTTTGATTATCAGCAACTGAAACAGTCCAGATCCAAAGTTGCTAAGAAGGCCAAGACTATCTCCAGAGTAACTGTTGACAGCAACAAGATGAAGGTAGCTAAAATTATGGAACCTATTGCAGATAAGCCACTTGAGGAAATGTCAGCTGCTGATTATAAGGTTACAAGGATAGAGTTGGGCAAATAGACGCATGAGGTCATTAAACATGATGGTCAGTTTTCTGTTACTTCGCTGGTGCAAAGGTGTGATGAGCTTCTAGCAAAGAAAGACAAGCTAGAAGATGAAAACCGACAACTTATGGCAGCCGTTCATAAAATCACAAAACCTGCTGCTGAAGGGAGTAACTCCATAGGTTCTTCTGGTTTTCAAGAATCAATTCGTGGAGTGGAAAGGGCTGCTCAGAAAGTACAAGCACTGGATTCCTAGATTGATCAGCTTCATGATCTATGTGCACGAGTAATGAAAGACATTTTCCAGATGATGTCTAAGTTAGAGACCATTGAGGAGAAACTGGATTAGACTTCTAATACTTTCAAAAAGAATCTGGAAAGTGTTGAAGAGAGTTTGACAATCTGGCGTACCATGCCCCAACAACAGCTGTGTATTTTACAGGAGCATGCCATCATCTCTTCCAGGGTCATGTACTTGGAATTTGAAAAACTCCTGGAAAACAAGGCCCTTGTTCTTAAATCCCTCATTGAGGAGATCGGTGATGCAAAGAGATTCCGGGTAAAGTTTTCCGAGATACTGTCTCACATTGTGAAAGGGCCTCTTGCAACATAGTAAATCAGGATGGAGAGCTGATTCCAGAAGAATAAGTTCTTGCTGATTTACAGATGAGGATTCATAATGAATGGAGGAGTGAACAATTCTCGGCCACTTCAATTCAGATATTGATGAAACACCAAGCCTTTTTGCATGAAATCCAGTCTATCCTGGATAAAAACAACTCTGCGCTCCTTCGGTGTCATGACACTATTGTGAAGACCATGGTTGTTGCCAAGAACATCCATGAACCGAATCCCGAGGAATTACAAACGAGCATCCAGAAATTTAAAGGATTCGTGTCTTCACGTAATGCAACTTAAGTGTTTTTCAACACTTAGTTGTATTTTTCTGCCTTTGTAATCTTTAGTTGTAATTTTGTTTTGACAAGTTACATGTAAAAGTATTTTTTGTAAAATGCAAGTTACGCATTACTTGCACTTTTGTAATTACATGTAAGACAACTACAAGTTGTGTCCAATTAGGACTGTAGTTGGAATAAGTCTTTAGTTAGTTATTGAATAAGTCTTGGTGGTTGAGAGAATCTCTCAAGTTAGTTAGGATCCTCCCACCTTTTTCTCAAGGCTCCTCTTCTATAAATACTTGAGGGGTCTATTGTAATCTTTGTCTTTTGGGAAAGCAAGCAAAAAATTCTGCCAAATTTACAGCAAAGAAGTCTTTGAGCTTTCATGTGTGAATTCAAGAATTGAAAGGAATAGAAGGAAATTGCTCAAACTTTGAGTCTTTGTGCTACATTCTTGAGTTTGTGTTCAATATTATCTTTCTTGCAAGTGTTTCTCAAAGAGCTTAATCACATCTGATTTGCAGTCTTTGTGCTGCAAGTAGTTGAGGTTAATATAAATTAAAATAAATATTTTGTTGAGAAAAGTTGTAAGTCTTTGTGCTTTCACTTGTTCTTAGGAGAATTTAGGAGTAGATTTTGTGAGAAATAGCTGTAAGTCTTTGAGCTTATACTACTTCCAATTCTTTTAAGTAGAAAAGAATAAGATATTCCAGTCTTTGAGCTGTAATAATTTGTCCTTTATAGCATTAGTATAGAAAAGGGTAGATAGGACTTCATATAATTAAGTCTTTGAGCTTGATATTGTTGTCCCGTCCCGAAGGAAGTGACGAAAGTCTTTGCGCTTTCAGGAAACTTCATTTCCTTTCTCTCATTTCATTTGAAAGTGGTTACTGTTGTTTATATTCAATCGCTATCCTTTTTTGTGAAGAGAAAAGGATACTGTCTTTCTTGAAAGAAAAAGAAAGATTGCTGTCCCATCCTATTTTATTTTCAAAGTTGTAGCTAGATAGGGGGAGCCTTCCCTTAATTAGGAGAGTTTTACTCACACACTATGGTTGAAACCACAATTTTGTATATTTCCCCAAGTGTACAAAATTTTCAACCAACATACTTTCTCCCTCCATTCATGTGTATCTCTGATTTGTCATTACTGCTTGTGGCATTGGCCATTGTTTCTTCTCTACTATTATTTTCTTGCATCAAAAAATTACCGTAACTATTCTATCTTATGCTTGTATCTTCTAGTTATTTCCAGGTCATTATTATTTGTATTGAGCTTCATGTCTCTGCCACCCGTAGTTCATTATCCTCCATCAACCTTCATATTCCTAAATTAATCATAGTTAGCACCATTCGTTCTTGACTACAATTCTTACAGAACCTTATGTCATTGATTTCTTTTGTCCATAGATTTAAAACTATATCCCACTAACTTCTACCACCATTGGTATTCGGTCATCACAAATAGAGCTTTCATATCTGCTATGGCTTTTTCAATGACACTCACGATAATAACTCAGAAGAATTCTATATGATAGTTGAAATGATCTTTGACTATTATACGAGTCAATGAATTTTTTCGACAGATTTCATAACATAGAGGACCATATTCATGCTTATTTAGGTTTTAAATGCCTTTGGCAGAAAAGATGATTTATGTTTTGATCTTGTTAAGTCTTTTGTGGACTTCAGTTTAAGTTATTTCTTCTGTTGTTTATATTTAAACATATATTGAGATTTTGATTAGTGGAAATAAAATTTAAGCATGTGCAATGGTTGAGTATATGACCCAAAAATGGTTCAAGTGTAAATGATTTGACCAATGTTAGATTGAGTAATTCCTTACATTTTAATATGTATATAAGCTGAAAGTTCTTTGATCATGGAGTGTGATCTGAAACATCGGTGCATAAAACTCTCACGCAATTACATCCAAATGCATTCTTGAACACTGATATGGACTGGAAATATTATTTCTGTTATTGAAATTTCCTTGACATTGTTAAATGTACCATGCATGCAACATGTTTTTATATTCCTAAAATATCAAATAATCTAGTATCACAAATTTCTAACTATAGTATATATTTATATGCTTTGAGATCAACCATTCAACTTGAGGAGATACTTATCTAGGATTGTTCCTAAAGTGAGGTATTATGACTGCAATTGCATGAAGATAGAGTTTGCATGTCAGGAAAGTAGTTTTGATACCTTACAGAGAATATTGAGTTTTTCCTGACTATTAGACCGTCCTACTATTGATGTAGTTGGATGAAGTGCATCACAAGTTTTTGAATTACAAATTTTATTTCATTGGAAAACCTTAATTTTATGGGAATACATTAGATTTTACATAATAATAAATTGCACTTGGTATGCGTACTGTTTCTCATTATCATAATATTTCATTAGATCCTATAGTTAATGTTGAATATGGTGTTTTTCATGCTATACAGCCTGATGTGGAGGATGAAAGGAAGCGCATTGAAGCCAAGAACCCGTTTCCAAAAAAGCCACTTGTAATGTTTTTATGTCCACTTGACCTTTATATGAATATTTTTCAAGGAAAAAAGTTTCCAATTCTGAAAAAGAAGTTCATAAATTTATTAACTTGAAGTTTAGGATCCTAAATCCATCACACTTTTATACCACATCAAACTATTATTATTTTATTTCCTTTATTTAATTTACAAAGAAATTGGTTGCTCCTTCAATTAATGGAAATTAACATTACACTTTTATTGTCAGTGCTCAATGAATGTAATGCAAGTCCTTGTAATATAAAAGTAGATTAATTACACTAATACTTTTGGAGGAATGATTAAGGCAACAAAAAAAAACTTAGGAAGTCAAAAATGCAAACATGGATAATAAGTACACAATTCAACATAGTTACAAGTTCTCTATAGACAAAGACTACTACACTATTATTATATTCTATTATGAAAATAAGTATACTCATGTTCTTGTGTAATGTCCCTTATTAGCACTTAATTTGTCCTACAATTATTCAAATGAGGCTTGGATTAATGCCTTTATTTAGAGACTGCAACGAGGTTAGTTTTCAATAGATAAATAAACATATATTTTATCATTGTTTCAAAGAAAATTTTAATCATTATTATAATAGATGAGCAAATATATGTAATTTCACAATGTTATTGAAAGAATCCTAAACATCACTATACTAAATATAATATATGATTAGGGTTCTCTTAAGATCTTCGCCAATAACCTACCCACATCATGAAGTACCCTGGGGGATCATGCAAGGCGCCTTGAGCTTGTCCATCAAGCCCGGAGCATGGAATGACACTTGTCACTCATCCTCCCAGTCCCTCTCAGGTCACCACGACTTGAATGGACCTTATGCTACTTGCCTTCCTTGTATGTACCCTATGCCCCCTTCATAATTAGATGGTTTAATGGTGGTAGGTCCTAAATTAATCTTATTGTCATTACACATGCCTACTATATATGCATATGTTAAAAGAAAGACATTTAACAAATTAACAATCTATCATGTAATGCACTATTCTTCGTACCAAAATATATATATAGTTTGCAAATTGTATTGAAATGCCGACCCTTCTTCATATTCCTTCGATTCTGATTACTTCATATAGCCTTTGATTAGAAGAGAGGGGTTATGTCCCTTCCTACGGTCATGACCTCTTTTAAGTGAGGTGCACTTTCACATATTTTAACTAATTGCTATTTGTAAACATCAGGTCGTTGACTTAATGAAATCACCTCTTAACAATATGATCTAGAGAAGGGGTGGGAATTTTCCAAGTGTCCTAAACAATCACTTGGAAAGGCCTTGGGGTCATCACTCATAGATCTTCCTTCATAAACCTCTCTCATTCCTTGTAGCCCTCCTAATAGGTCTGTTTGCCCATAACTTTTGAAGAAAGCATGACCATCAAAATGTAAACACAGGTTTGGATACCCATTTGGCCCTTACTAACCATACTTCAAAATGAGATAGGGTTCCTTTGTACGGACAGGGCCAAATATTGACTGCTACAGTTGGAATTAGGCCTAATTAGGCTTAAAGGCTTGTGGACAACTTATGTTTGGTCTCCCAAATGATACCAAAGGGGTATTCAAGCATAGATTTGGCTTGGGCAGGCTTCATACACACCTCTTAATATCCCACAATGGTTCCAAACACTCTTGTATGGACACAGTGCAAATTTAGTCTTCTCACTAAGGGTATCAGCCTGATACATATAGATATCACGCCTAGGGCATCACTTTTCTGTAGGCAAACCTTCCCCCCTGTTCCCGCAAGTTTGACATCTTGACATATCTACAGGCCATTTCACCAATTTGTAGGATATTTCACCAGTGGAATGGAGGTTTATGCATTTTTCTTTACCACCGGATACCCTAGGTAGGGTTCTGACCCACCTGAAAAGAAATGCTTGTAACTTCTTCAAATCTTGATGAAATTGAATGCCACCAGATGCAAATGAAAGCTAACTTAGTCTAGATTCATTCCCAATCAGTTTCAGAGCATCATGAATCTGTACAGGTGTGTGTGAAGCAATAGAGCAGCAAAAACATGTTCAAATTGCAGAAAACGGTGAGCTTTATTGAATGTTCAACATCAACAATGTCCATCCAACCCCTTGGGTCGATGTGACAGGGAATTTTAAATGTTTTACAGTCAGTTGGCAATGTTCCTTAACCACTTTTCAAATTAGGACCTCATTATGACATTTTATGCCAAAATAATGTCAAAAGTTGCTTGACAACATTGTGCAACTTTGACAACTGTTACATTTTTGCATCTCCTAACACCTAGATCCCCAAACTTGACTCCAACTGACCCAAATTGGTCACAAAAGACCTTATTACATGTGAGAACATCAATTGAAGACAAAATACCATTTTTCACCTATTGGACCTAGCCTTGGTCCTAGGGTGCTCCTGCACCACAATATCTTAATGAAGTTGTTTTCTTAGTTGTAGCAACTCTGGTGACATCTCTGCCTTAAAGTGTTCTCTTTACTACTTTATAGAATTCTCTCCTCAATCATTATCATACGATTATGTTGTGTATACACCGTTCTTTGTATCAACGTAGGGTCAATTTGATGACTGGGTTCGATCTGCATTTCAGAAAATTGTGAAGTCTTGCGACAAGAAAATTTTATTTATTAAAGAATATGCAAGCATCTGTAGTCATGGTGGGGGCATGAGAGTCCACCCATCCCAAATTGCTTGTCCCTAAGTAATGTCGGTTTTCATTTTTCAAACTGAATCATGAAGGTCCCAAACCAACCCTTGGAGATTTGTAATTCTTATTTGCAAAGGACCGATTTGGTTGACCCAATGTCTGCATAATATCATTGATATCTCTTTGAGTCAATGTAAGGACAAGCTTTCCTCATATTAAGATGAGGATTAAAAGCATGGCACACGTCTATGGCCTTAATGTAACGTTCGTATCTGAATGGTTTTATATCCTTTTGATTTTAGGAACTGTCTTCTTTGTTTTACAACCTTGCCTTATTCATAGGAACTACGCTGAATTGTGATTTGTTTGTTCGTATTGAGTTAAAAATTCAAAAGGGTTGCTTGACTGAAACTTCAAAAGTTCATCCCCTAGTTATATCATTACGCAAACTATATTAAATTTACACATCAAACATGCCTGAGTTATTGATTGGGAATTTTCATTTTAGACTTTCTTTTCCTTTCAGGGGGTTCTATGAAGAGGTTTTCCCTTCATATGACAGGAATCTTAGGAGTGAGATTTCCAGTTGACATACTTCAAATTTTTCTGTTGAGATGAGTCATATGGATAAAGTGCTCTTAGACCTTGAGAAATTGATTATATAAGGCATTGCGTACATCCAAACAGTTTGTGGATATTTTTTGTAGCATTTAATATTAGGTTTTATATCATGGAGTTTTGCAGGAGTGCTTTAACTTTGACATCAGATTTCTCCTAAAAATTTGGTTAAAAGATATTTACACAAACTATATTAAATTTACACATGGAAGAAGTCTGAGTTATTGATTGGGCATTTTCATTTTAGGTTCGCTTTTCCTTTCAGGGGGTTCTATGAAGAGGTTTTCCCTTCATATGTCAAGAATCTTAGGAGTGAGATTTACAGTTGACATACTTCAAATTTTGCTCTTGAGATCAGTCCTATGGATAAAGTGCTCTTAGATCTTGAGAATTTGATTATATAAGGCATTGCGTACATCCAATCAGTTTGTGGATATGTTTTTGAAAGATTCCAAACTAGAATCTTAACCAATCTGCTGATTTTGTTTCAATTTTTGACTTTGACCAACGATGGAGTTAGTGGTTTTGTTTTGGTTTTTGAGGTTTAAGCTTTTTTGTGTTTTGTAATATATATGCCTTGGGAATTTGACAATGCAATTGAACAACAATGATAAAACATGAACTAATGACTGGAAAGAAATTTTCAGATTGACTGATTTTATAACAACAATTAACAAATGCCAATAAATAATGGAATTCAACAATGATATGCCAAAATTGGCCTACCAAGAGTCCAATGCCTTGCCTGGAGGGCTTTTTTATTGACTAAAATGAATCCAGTTGCTGCTACGCGAGCTTCCGAGGTGTTCTAACTGCTCCTTGAGATTTTATTCTCCTAAATAATAATTATCAAAAACAAATCTTGCACAAATAGATAGAACTGTTGTTGTTTCCTTCAAGCCCCCAGGAGATTTTACTGAATTTGGTCAGTTTTCCCCACTGATTTGCTCATATCTCTCTCCAATGATATCATAAACCTGAAAGAATGATTCTATTCTTTATTCCTAATGCTGACAATGAAATTTGCACCAAAAATTGGATGTAAACCCCTCCAATTTATTTTCTATGAATCCCCAGGCAAGCTAGGAGTGTACGGCTAGGCTGGGAGAGGTATGGCTGGTCAGAAACTGCAATAATTCACCAATTTTTCCCTTTAATTGCTCAGATCTGATTCTCATGACGAATTGCTGCTGTAAGTGTCAACATTCTTCTGAGTATTCCCCTTGTTGGATAGATATAAGCATTCCCAGCATTCCAAATTGACAAAATATGAAAGGGTTTTCATCCTTTCTCTTAGAAATGGAGGTCTACGTCCCCAATTCCAATCCACACACCTGCAAAATACGTTGCAGACTTGCAAAATAGTTTTCTCAAAAATTCTCAATCACATAATGCAAAAATGAGCTCCCAAATGCTCTTTTAACATTCCTCAAACCCTAATTCGAATTTGGGGTTAGGGTTGGACTTTTGGCATCGTTAAACATGTTAAAATGTTTATTTTTATTAAAAAAATACTTCCCCTAAGTGGTTTGACCCATTGAGGGTCTAATTCCTCATTAAAAGTGGCCATATATTTAAGTTATAAACTTCTAGGAAAATGTGCCAAGGGGCCACTTTATTAATATAAAGTGATTGTATTATTTCACTTTATTATTATTTATTTAATCCAACTTAGAAAATATTTTAATATTTCCTCATCTATTCATAAAATGAAATCCGCAACTCATTTGAATTTTGCTTGAAGCACTGTGATCATTGATGTTGTCTGAGTCCTGCAGGCCAACCGACAGTTCCTCCTAAAAAGTAGGGACTTGCCCTAAAAAATAGGAACCTCTCTCCAAACACCTGTAAATGCTCAAAAGGATCCTACTCTGCTAGTCCCCTAAGTGGTCATCCAGTCAACTGTCAATTCTCCCTAAAAAAAAGGAGACCTCCCTAAAAAGTAGGAACTGTTGTCTGAAGGTCCAAAACGGCTCACAGAGCCCCTTCAAAGCTCCATGACCCTCAGAATGAGTCCCCTAACCATACCGTTGACCTACGAGAACTTGAATGGTAGGTCAACCCCTGCTCATCTCACGTCGCCTAGAAAAGGGGACATTACAGTTTTGTAGCACATAGCATTAGGTTTTATATCATGGAGTTTTGCAAGAGTGCTTTAACTTTGACATCAAATTTCTTCTAAAAATTTGGTTAAAAGATATCCTTACAGCTATCATTGGATATTTGTTCCTAATAGCGAGAGAGTATTGGTTTGAGGATGCACTTTTAATGTTAGCTTGTATCGAATATTGTAATGTCCCCTTCCTTGTGATGTTGCATTCAGTCGTCCATTGGCCTATTCCGGAGACCCGTAGGTTGTGGAAAGATGAATTAAGGGTTCCCATGTTCCTTGGAGTTCCGACCAGACTTGTTAGGGGTGGAATGTGAACTTACTATTTTTAGTAGGGTTTGGCTGTCGGGATGGTACAGAGTTGCTAAGCTCGCCGAGCTCTTTCTTTGGTTGTGAAGATAATGATTTTCGGAGCATTATTTCACGACTTACTATTTTTAGTAAGTGGCAGTTCGAGGCATTCTATTTTTGGCAGTCCTGGATTTGGTCCCGTTCCAGCACAATTCAGTGATCCTCATTGCTCAGCCTCATCCAGATCCTATTGATAATCAGTACTGGAGTTATAAGCGATTTAATTAAATATTATTCCTTATCCTAAGGTTATTATTTAATTATTTTATTACTTTTTGATGTTATGGGGAATTGTGCAGAAATTGATATTTTCCCTAAGTCTTGCCTAGGCGAATTATTTAATGGATATAAGGAGACTTTATTTTTGAAGTACTCCAAATTTACATCATGTGAAAATCGTGGTCTTCTTCCTATGCGCAATTTTTGGACTCGGGAAATGGGCGCCACTTTGGGTCCACTACTTGAAATGAAACGCAGTTGGAATGAGGTGAATTTGGAGGTAGTTTCATTTGAATTTCAGGGTTGAAAAGCTATATAAACAGGTGTTTGGCTCCTCATTTGTTCATCCAGAGAAAATATATCGTTATATTGTCGGAATGACTCCAGACTTCTTCGAGGGTGAATACCTCCTAGATCCTTCCTTTCGGTTTCGAGTGTAAGATATCACTCCTAGCTGTGGTTCGTAGTTGTGAGCTATTTGGTGACTTTTGGGTGTGTTGGTGAAGAGTTGTGTGCTGCTGGTTTTTTTGGTGTTGCTGGTGTGTGCCAACTGGAAGTGCATTTTGCTTGTAGCTACCTGTGTGTTGAGTGCATCATTCTGGGTGAGGGCTTTTTGGAAGCATATCGGAGAGACAATAATTCTCCTGCATTGGTGTGGCATTTGGAAAACTCTCCAATTTATATTTGCAGATTGAACTATTCAGCCAAAATGCCATTTCCAGAATTGCCTTGGGTTGCGTGCATTGCTTTTGTTTCTCTCCAGTTGCAGTTTCAGGGTATTTTTTTGTTTGTTTATGTCATACGCTTCATTTGCTTTTGGTTTGGCATGATTCTATCTGGTTTTGAGAGAGTTACAAGCATTTTAGTGGGTTTCGGGATGGCTGGTTCTGCGTTTTCCTTGTATCTGATTTCAGAACAGCAAGTAGTGTGTATGGTGAGAACGTGTTAGTGAATTCTTGAGATATGTACTTCATTCTATCCTCTTTCACATCTCTATCTTTGTAAGAATTGCTTTAGTAGTATTGACCAATTCATTCTATGCTGCATTTCCCGCTGAACAAGTGGAAGAGGATGGTTTAGCTGCCTATATGTTTTGTAATTCAGTTTTGTCCTCCCACTGAGCAAGTGGTTGAGTGATATTGTTCTCCCGCTGAGATATGGGGTTGAGTGTGTTGAGACATGGACCAGCTAGGACTCGAACCTAGGACCTTCCATACGCTGCTGGAGTGTTCTACCACTGAGCTACTAGCCCCTCTTGGACTAGTCCATTGTCGGTCCGGGTGTGGCTTATTTCCAACACCAACACCCCCCTTAAACCACACCTCTCGTGTGCTTGGGGCTCCCAGCCTAGACCTGGCTCTGATACCATGTTGAGACATGGACCAGCTAGGACTCGAACCTAGGACCTTCCATACGCTGCTGGAGTGTTCTACCACTGAGCTATTAGTCCCTCTTGGACTAGTCCATTGTCGGTCTGGGTGTGGCTTATTTCCAACACCAACAAAGTGATAGTTTTATGTAAAATTCCTCCCGCTGCATAAGCGGTAGAGTGATTTGGTCCTGTTATGCTCTTGTTGCCTTGGCTGGTTTACCACCAAGTTCTTGTTCTTCATCCCGTTGAAAAGTGGAAGGGGTTGGCTTGCCACCCAGTATTGTATTTGCATTGTAATTTCCAGTGGATTAGTGAGCTAACGAACCCCTTATCACCGTATGCTCTCACCTTCCCACATTGGGCACTTGCTGATCAGAAAGTGGAAGGGTTACTTTTCAGTAGCATTGGGATTATATTTCCTAACTTTAACGGGTGCATTGTACTATTTGTTGTGCTTGAAAACCGAAAAAATAAGTGGGAATATTACAAATATAAACTTGTGAATATATTGCAGGAAATTGTTTTTGCTTCGAATGCTTTTTATGCATTGAAGAAGTTTGTAGCTGGGTTTTGAAGTGAGAAGGAGAATTAGTGGAGTTTGTTTCAGTGGCTTCCAACCTCCAAATTGAATTGTTCAACTGTGTCTCTCATCTTGATCCATTCATCAATCAATGATATTCTTGGCTCAATTGATTAAGATGTGGAGATTAATTGCCAACGGGCATATCCCCACCCACAGGATACAATAACTCTTCTTAACTAAGTATGTTGGGGACCCTCTAGATTCTTATTTCAGAATTATGGAAGACGGAGAAACCAGAAGTACTTCAAGGATAAAACAACCATATAACCTAGCTGGGGTCATAATTATAGGGAACATTAAATGCAATATAATTAATATTGAAGTCTTTCATTGGCTTGTATAAGTAACCATGAGCATTGATGTGCCAAGATCAAGTTACCCGCTATAAATAGTACACTTCTATCATGTTTGGCATTAACACCTTATACTAACACACGGAGATCTTAGAAGGAAGGGTAACTTCTTATTCAATAATGATCTTGTCACCAAATAATTTTTGAGGAGATATATTAATGGATTCAACAGGTTTTGACCCTTTTAGATAGGTGGTAGGGATACGTTCTTATTATAATTTGATAAGCTAGTTTAGCTTCTTTCTAACTCTTAATAAAGATTAAGAGATGGGACACGATGGTTCATATATCTAGTCATGCCTTCAGTTATTCTATATCAAATGATTTTTCAGCGAAACCATGCTTCTTTCCATTGTAGAGATAACAAAAGGATTTATTTTGCACTGGAGGAAATCTCAAATAGCACAATTGGGGAGGTGTCTATTTTTCAAATCCCAATTATGACTACAAATGCTCGCATCATCTTTAATAAAGAAACTTGTCTTATCTCAAGACTTCACAATAAACTGAAACTCAGATCAAACCCAGTCATCAAATTATTCTTGGAATAGCACGTTCTTGGAATAAGAACATTGTGTAGAGTGAAGATTACATAGCAAGTATTGTGACATATGGACTTTGTGACCATTGTTATCAATTGGTTGCCATTGCAATAAAATTGAATTAAACTAGTTGAATTTGTTTTCTTGGAGAGGTGATTGTTTAGAGAACTATTACACTCCATGGTCATGTGAATGTATTTGGCTGCTTTTTTTTAGGTCAAAATGTTGTTAAAGTTTTATCTTCAGGGAAAATTGATTTTTAATTTAGTCATTTCTTCTCAATCAAAATTTGATGTTAAGTTTATCATAACCAACAAATGAGTATATTTTTTAAACCAAGTGTATGTCTAGACAATTTCAATCTTGCAAAAGAAATTTAATGTTCTTCATTGATTTCAATAAAAATGGAATAGATCTCACATTCGGTTAAACAATGGTTATGCTTCTAATAATTTGTATCACCTTATATGGTTGAATTTTTATAGTCGCCTCCACTTAATGAAGGTTGAGCATGGAGTCTTTAGTTGGTAAGGGGCTGCTCCTTACCATGAAGTTGAGGCTGCTCTTTTCTCAACTTTTTGCCTTCAAAACCTCCATGGATAGCACCTAAAAAGCTTCCCAATGGAGTGAAAATGTAATGCCCCCTTCCTAAGCATTGACGAATTGGTTACCATTAGCCTATTTAGCAAGTTCTTGTACACTAATTTGGTTTGATTAGGGAACTTAGGGGACTCAAAGATCATTTTGTCTACTAATCCGGCATTAGCAAGTGTTGCCTTGAGCTTAGTTTGGTAAGACTCATATTATAACACTTTTTGGAGCGATTTCAAACAACTAGTTTGTTTTTGCTATTTTTAGTAAGTGACAACATGGGTATCGATCGACATGGTCAATTGGTAGTGATTACACTTTGGATAGTCGTGGTTGTATTTAATGTTTATTTTTATTGGCGATATTTGTGACCAAGGGAATTATTTTAAATAACATCAATCTTCTAGATTGCCGGTTCGGGTTCGAGCACGGCTTCGGGTTCGAAGAACCCAGTACGCCGATACGGCAAAATTTTGAAAAGGGGTTTGGCTTCGTTAGTACAAAAACATGTAAATTTTATATATATATATATATATTTTGATATTTGTGAAGCCTATAAGCATGAATTAAAATTTGCATGTCGCATAGCATCATATAAACAACAAAACAAACATAAACTTGTAATCATAGCATCATGATCATACCATAATAGCATCATATACATCAAGTTTAATATCAAAATGACAAAATATTCAAGTATCATTGTTTCAACTTTCAACAATATAAACTTGAAGTTTAATCATCAAATGGATCATCTAATTCATCCTCCTCCTCCCCCTCCTCCACATTGACATTGGCATTAGATGAGCCAATGCCACTTGCACTTGCACTATAAGTTGGCTCAATTTCCAAGTCATCAAGTGTCAATGCAAGAAGCTGAGAAGCAGGAGCATCCAAATCAGTATGCTCTGGCTCTATATCCCACATCTTTGTTTCCCCTTGTGTGTAGTCATGTTGTTTGTGTGAAAGAAGACATATACTTTAAGTTCAAAAGTTGGCAAAATGGGCCAAAGGTCTGAAAAATGCTTTAAGTTGCCAAAAAACCTCCCAGGTCCGAATTTCACTTTAAGTTGCCTAATTTCGGACCCTGGGGCCGAAATCTTAAAAATGCCTTGAGTTTGCAAAAACGTGAAAAGTCCGAAATACTTTTAAGTTTGCAAAAAACGTGAAAGGTCTGAATTTATCTTTAAAATTCGCAAAATCGCCCAGAGGGTCGAATTTCGGACCCTAAGGGCAAAATGAAAAATTTGATAAGTTTGCAAAAACCTCCCAAGGTCTAAAAATGCCTTGCATTCGCGAAAACATTAAAAGGTCCGAAATTGGCTTAAAGTTCGCTAAAGTTGCCAAAATCGCCCAGAGGGCCGAATTTCGGACCCTAAGGGCAAAATGAGAAATTTAATAAAGTCGTGAAAGCTTCCAGGGGTCCGAAGTTTGTTTAAAATTGCCAAAAGCGTTTAAATAGTCCGAAAATACAGGCATCCGAAGTTCACCTTGCTCGCGAAAGCTTCCAAAGGTCCGAGATTCACCATCTAGGGCAAAAATCGCAACGCATAAGGCAAGCATAGGGGATTCGAAATCGGTAAAATCCCCCATTCCTCCAGAGAACACAACGCAGAAAGTGTATCAGACAGCAAAATGTGAAAAACGCGAAGTCCATAATTTAGAGAAGGGGAGATGTGAGGTTTAAAAGCCTGCAAAACCCCTCCATACCACCGAAGTTCGCGTGAGAGAGGATCACATTGGGTTTTGAAAGGGAAGCCAGAAAGCATAATTTGCATTCGAGGTAAAACGCTGACATAAACCCTTCCAAGCATCCAGGTTCAAATTGCTAAATTGCACAAGGTAAAAAATCACCTAGTTTAAAAGTCGACATTGCAAATTCTTTTCCAACCACAGCCGCGAAAATTTGAATCAGAGAAATAACTGTTGGAATTCAAAAGTTGCAAAACTATCCGTCCGTTCTTCCGCAGCAAGTCGGGCAATTTCTTGCCATCCATTTTCATCAGGTAAGTATGCTTTGTCTCTCTTGATCGTCTAAAATATTTAAAAATTGGATGCATGCCTGTGCAAAAGTGATTAAAATGCTTAAATCTTCAAATTCGCATCTTTTTTTCGATTACTAAAGCGTCATGCAAAGCAATCGAAATTAGAATTTGCTCCTAAGGATCAGCTAGAAGTTGCATTTTCAAACTTAGGAGAATTTTTTGAGCTTTGTGCCTTTTGAAAATTAATCTAGAAAATGCTTAAGTAAATTCGCGATCAAAAGCTTCATGAATAAATGTTTTGCTCAATCAAGCTTTCAGCTAGCAATATCACGCCGTTTCCAATTCAATTCTTTTTTGGAATTAATCCTTGAATGCTGGCGTATTCTCTATCTAACCCGCCTTACTTCTTTTATATTGCCTCGTAATCCACGTCCGGTTGTGCAGGATAAATGCCTCAATTGGCGGTGGAATCATCAAAAACGCTCGCTACAGCCGAGACATCGCGAGCATCCAAATCAGATATCCCACGCAAAGTCGAAAGGATGAAGTACCAGTATCAAAGAGGGGGATTGAGGGAGTCAAAAGTTCAGAGTGTCTGGGACAGCGTCGGTGATACCGACCTAGGCCATATTGATATCCAAGACTTCAGGAATCGAGTCTTCTCCCCTAATGCATATAGCAAGCCCAAACAGATGGTGGAAAGTGGCATCGCCCAAGCGGCGGGATTTCCTCCAGCAGTACAAAACTATGAGTTAGTGGTAGAGGCTGCCCGACATTATCAGCCAGGTTCCAGATTGGTGCTCCTCGAGAATATGACTCTCGCCAACTTCACTCCTGAGGCCATTGGCGACGCATTCGACATTCCCTTCCCAAACAATCCCACGACCACGATTATAGACGAAGCACAGGGGGCATATGATATGAATCCGGCTAGATGCAGAACACTGATCAACGAAGAGTGGTACAAGGAGAGAAGGCCTCCAAGTCCCAGAATTGGGAAAAAGACCCCAAGAAGTGACTTTCACAATGAGCATGGGGATATGGTCACATTACTCAGCAGGGTTATGGGACTTCCTAAATCCAACTACTTTGAAGAGTGGATGTTTTATTTCACAGAGCAAGTCTTCGCTGGGAAGTCTAAGTTTGACTGGGCCCAGATTATAAGCAACAACATCCACACTCAGCTAATTGAGCTCGAGAGCAGAAAGTACTTCACTATGACCTCCTACTTGGTGTACATGTTCGCCAAGAACCAGCCACTGCCAAGTTTGATAATGAAAGGTGAAATCGGGAATGGGCCTGGTTAGGTAAAGATATATGATTGTTACCCACAGCTTCACTATCAGGATATAGCTCAATGAAAAAAGAACATCCTAGCTTATGCAGTTGGCCAGTATGAGCGCGTCAATGACGCCTTCACAATGCGCCTGGTTAGGGTAATGCAGGGAGGATTACACATAAGGCTCTCGGAGAAAGCTACTATCCTGGTACAAAGATACAGAGCTTGGTTCATCCAGTTCCCAAGGTTCTCCTATATCCGAATAGCGAGCTTTGATGGTGCCCCTCTCCGACTTCCACGGTACCCAACCGACAAGATAGTTCTTATGGAGGTCCCAAGGCAGTCGCGTTCGGCCGGCATCTTACTCAGAGATAGCAAGCAGGCTGGATTCGCATTCCCCATGATTATAGGCAACCAGGATGTCCATCTGAAGACCCCCACCCTAGCAGAGGAATCCTTCGCAGAGCTGGCTTCCTATGGCCTACAAGAGCATTTTCCAAGGAAATGCTTTGATCACGATAATCCGGCAAAGAGAGCCTATGGCAGGCGGTACAGAGCAAAGGAATCAGTTGAAGATTATTGGAAAAACTGCTCTAATGACTATGAGGTTCGGAGGCGTGAATATTCGAGGCTGAGTGTGCAGTAAATGCAACTCTTTGAATATTGCCGGGTCTCAGATCAACTCACGGATTCAGAGAATTGTCTGCAAGTCTGGGAATTTGAGGCAGTGAGACATCTTCTGCCAGGCGTTGATTGGTCGCAGGACCCTATCGCTGATTTTGAGGCAGTCATGGCAGCCCCAGCAAGATATACAGACATATGGTTGCATCAGAAGATTGAAAGGCTAATTCATGAGGGAGTCCAGTTCACTGACCACTTAATGGGCAGCCTTGATTCTTAGTCTTTCGAAGATGAGGGAACTTCCAGTGCACCCAGAGAAGAAATTGAGAAACCTGAAAAGAGAAAGAAGGCTAAGGCTTGCAGAGGAACTCGGACATCCAAGAGAACAAGAAGGGAAAAGATTCCCATTAGGAGGCAAGAGGTCACTTCATCGTCAAAGGACCCTAGTTCGTCTGACGATGTAGTGGAATTGGATTATATACCTGCTCCTCCTTCCCAGAGTGACATCGATGCATTTGGAGCTGATGATCCTCCCGCACCCGACATGCTAGAAGCCGAGCTAATAGCTATTGAACCAGCCGAACCGGGTAACCAAATTCAGGAAGGAGAAATTCCATCCATCCAGGGGATCAAAGTGCATGAACCCACCCAACAGAGTCGCCATGAACTGCTGCTCCATAACACTGCCAAAGATGACTCTATCATTGAAGGAGAGCAAAAGACAGAGGAGACCCGCGAGCTTGAAAAGATTGAAGAGCTACCATCACACGAAGGCATCAGACAATTGTTCAGCGAAGTAGGAGAAAACTCTACTGCAAGCAAAGAGCTTGACACCTCCTCCACCCCTCTGGTAACAGAACAACTGCGAATTTGCGATGAGTCGGCTGAAAACATCAAAGAACAGAATGCAAACTTAACCATATCATCAGCCCAGACAGCACCTCAAGAATGGCTGATTGCCAGAGCTCAGCGCAAGGCCGCCACCAAACCACCTATTGATTTGGAGGACATCTTCTCACGCATGGACCAAGCTAAAGCTAATGGGAAGAAAAAGCCCAAGGCATATTCTAGAATGACTAAAGATGATCAAAGGAACCGCACTCTTCACATTGCCACCTCGCCTGTAGACAAGCTAGCAAATCAGATTACACTGGCAGATTATAGCATCATGACCATCCCCATCAAATGAGCCACTAAGGAACAGGAAAAGGAGGAATTCAAGGATTCAGTACAGAACATTCTCAGGCAATTTGAAGAGATAACAGCTGAAAAGGACATGTATCGAGCTCATGCTGAGCAGGCCGAGGGATACATCGATCAACTCCTGAGACCATTACACAATGCTTCCGAATCCCACATTCCCCTGACAGCATTGGCACAGAGGACCACAACAGAATTTGAAGGAGTACGGGACACTACAAGGGCCGTCAAAGAATGGATACAAGGCATCAAAGGGAGGGGAGAACGAGTCCTCGAAGAAGTAAAAGAGATGGCTCACCATCGAGAGACCACCCTGGTCCGGCTATTAGAGGTAAAGAGGGAATCCCTTAGAATGCATGAAGTGGCTGCCACTACCCTTCCCCTCATGAGAGCTCTCTTCTGGACCCATGCACAAATTCCTACATTACCCACCATCCTAGATTCTCATAACATCAGCACTCTTAAGGAATGGTACTGGACTATCACTATGAAGAATGACACAAGAGAAATCATTGATAAAGAATACGATGCGTGCGAGACAATTCTGAACACCATGCAAGAACTCGGCAAAATGATCCTTCGATCAATGGTCTCGGGATGGCAAAATGCCCTGTCCGATAAAGTGATACGACTAGACTGGGAAGAAAGACTAGGGACGGATAGGATCACCTATTCCGTTAAGGACCTAAGTTTTGTTGGTCAATTCCAGTCAGACATGTTGTGCTTCGAGCATAATCGTTCCAGCTGGAAGGATGGTTTGAAGCACGTGGACCAATATCTCGAGGGCATGCAATATAAAATTCGTCATCCTCCTATAGCTCCCTTTAGTCTGCTATTCCAATTATGCATCAAGTTCCAGGAGTATGTTCGTGAGGAGCGTGTGGTAGGTCATGATCTTTGGCAGGAATATTTGCATAGTGAAGATGAGTTCTTGGAAAAGGAATCTACAAATGGAAAAGAGAAAGTGCTTTTTCCTTTTAAATCTTGAAAATGCACTTTTTTGCCAAAAGGTCATGTTTGACTTCCATGTCAACTAAAACGTAAAACTTTATGAATGCACCTTTTTGGATTATTCTGGATATGTTCTAATTACCTTTTTGGGTAGTTATTACTCCCTTTGGGGTGGTTGTTGATATTTGCCTCCCATTTATGGGTATGGGCAGCCATGTTTTATGGATGAATCTGGGCCACTTGTTTAGATAAGATCTTGGCCATTCATCCATTTTTTAAGCCTATTTAAGGGACTGGTTTTCCCTCATTTTGTAAGAAGTTCTTGGATTGTTGCAAAAGCTCTGGCGAAATTTACAGGATTTAATGCAAAGTTAAGACTGTTTCCAAGTTTCCTTGTGAGTGCATGGTCTCCTTTTTCATTAGTTTAGAAATTTTTCAGTCATGTTTCTTTCCTTTACATAGCATTTTCAAATAAACATCCGATAGAATCCTCACAGTTCACACCATTAGGGAATGGCTGATTGCCTTTCTTTCTGAATGGTTAATCTGAACCTTTCATATGCTCAGTTCGGTTATTAAATGCTCACTATGAATGTAAAAGTTCCAATGTTGTATTTGATAGCATGAAAATCCTATTTTCCTTTGAAGATCGCACTAGATTGATGCAAGTATTGTGCTTAAATAGCTGGTGATGCTTAGTCTAGTTATTTGGAGGTGTTCATCTGTTTACTGAATCTGCTATCTTAGTTAAAATTTATATTTTTATGTATCTCTCTCTCTCCCTATCCTTCCCTTTTTCCCCTTTTTTATCAAGAGAATCCGCAGTCCTTTTGAAGACAGTATCAACCCAACTCGAACCATTTGATAAGCAAGACCATTAAGGTTTTGGGAAACTCATCCAGCAATCGCCTATCTCACCGTAAGTCCCCCTTGTGTTTCCAGCATAAACACATCAAACCACTGAGCAATCCCGCAGTCAAGACCTGACAAACAAAACCTTGAGGTTGTCCCCTTTGATCAAACGTAAAAAATAGCACTAGGGATTTCCTTATCTCAAGAGAGGCTAGGATACTTGGCAAGTTTATTCTATTCTGCGTTGGCCGTATGGAGTTTGTAGTAATGCGATTTCAGACACGTCAACACTTTACAAATTCAACAATTTTTTGTTTGCATGTAAATCGTAACTTCACACAAGAATTTAGATTTAGAATTAAAAATCACAAAATTATATGTATTTTGACATCCTTGAGACAATTTTTAATAATATAAATTGCATTGCTCTTCTTAATAAGTCAAAAGATGATTATATTGTTTATTTGATCTTGTTTTAAAAAGCAATTTCAAAACATTGTAGAAATACAATCAATGGTCCAATTTGACCAAATTCAATAACCTTAAAAATAAATCATAAGATGCAAGTTTTTAATCTGAAAAACATGTTTGTAATCAATTGGTCTAATCAAACATTTATTTACTTCAATGGGAAACATGAACAAGAAAATATAAATTTTATAGATATTAATAATCATAGTTAATAAAAATTGCAAGTACTCGCAAGCCAATACCCGATGCAAGTAACTCATCAAAAAACATGTCACGTGGTTTTTAAAAAACTCTCAGCAATTTTTACATGAAAAATCATCATCTCATGTTTTTTGCATGAAAACGTATCAAAAACTTACCAGATTAGTTTTTTTGTCAAACATTAAAAATTTAATGTGCTTTCAAGCATTTTTCAGGACGCAATTAAGGACGACTACAATGACTTAGGGCACACAAATGGAAGCACAATGACAAAGGTTTTTTTTGCCTTTTATCTACTTGGTTCTTACTTGGGCGTTGCATCAATACAGTAAGCCAATCAGTAAGCAATAACAATTGCTTTGTTAATGCTTGCAAATGGCCTCCCATTGTTTCTATAAATAGTAATCATTATTATTCGTATTACTATATTCATAGCTATATTTTGCTTGTGGTGGATTGATGGTTGATATTCATTTGGAAGGATGAACAACAATATTTCTCATATAACATTTATTATAATACTTTGCATTTGATGGTTGATATTTGCTAGAAGGATGAATAGCAAAAAATTTCATATTACATTTATTATAATACTACGCATTTGATGGTTGATATTTGTTGGAAACTTGTAAGAAGGAACAACAATATTTATTATGATACTATGCATTCAATGGTCGATATTTGTTGCAAGGATGAACATTAATATTTCTCATATGACATTTGCTAGGAGTCTAGGAAGATAGCAAAGACTTCTCACATTGATTAAAACTTGAAGTCCATTGTAATGTCCCCTTCCTAACCAGTTGGGTTGGTGGACTATTAGCCTATCCAGTTGGGTTCCCGTAGGATAATGTGTTAGGGTTAGGGAACTTTGAAGGCATTTTGTCCACTATTTTGGTAGTGTTTGATGTTTAATTGAGCTTCCACCATTTTTATGAGTGCAATGCTCGTTTCTAGAGTGAATTTGGTTAGTCTTCCATGAGCACAATGCCCATTTATAGAGTGAATTTAGTTAGTCTTCCAATACTTACTATTTTTAGTAGGTCAATTTGAGCATTGACTAAGTGTTGTGGCGTATTCACACATCGCCCCATTGCAAATGGGGACCCCTACTTTCTTCTTTCTAGGGTTTTCTTTTTAGGTCTTTTAGGTTCTTTTCTATTGACCTTTTGCATTTGAAGGGTCGCCAGGGGGCTCATTAGGATAACAGAATCTGCTTGAGGCAGGTGGATCTCCTCAAGAGGTCAGGTCAATTGAGTGATTAGGGGTAATTTAGATCATTCCTAGGGTGTTTTTTGTGTACTATCTAGTCGCACTTCAAGTTGCTAAATCAAACCTTGGTTGAATGCATAATGTCCTCCTAGGTCCCATCCCTTACATCAAGGGCAAAGCGAATTTGCCTTGAGAAGTCTGGAATGTCATCCTGATCTTCAAATGTCCTGAAATTTGGTTGTCTGGAATGTCATCCTAATCTTGAAATTTCACTAAGTCTGGAAAATTGAAGAATCCTCCAAAAACTAGATTTTGCATTATAACTCCTGGAGGTCCGAAACCACTCTCAAACATCCTAACAGTATATATGGAATATAACTTAAAGTATAAGAAAGAAGAAATATATAAGGAAATGTCACTTATACTTAAATGTTATATGGAAATATTCCATATGTGAATCCTGACGGAGAGGCTAAAATGTCAGATTTCGCTCCTGACCCTTCCAAAGGGTCCAGAGCGAATTCCTCTACAAGACACTCCACCTTGACCCAAATTAGGAGCTAACCCATTCCCAGGCTTGAGTGAGGGCAAAATACTTCTTTGAGTGAAGAAACGTGGAGAATGAAGATAGGATTTGAACCCAAGGATGAATTTCGCTCCAGACCCTTCCAAAGGGTCCAGAGCAAAATTCTCCATAAACCTCATTTTCTTCCTTGTTTAGACTAAGAGCCTTGTTCCTTGGACATAGTGGGGGTAAATGGACATGTTCTTGCCTTAGGAAGTGAATGAAAGCATTGAAAAGTGAGGATTTTGTCCAAGATTGGGAATTTCGCTCCTGACCCTTCCAAAGGGTCCAAAGCAAAATTTTCCATAAACCTCATTTTCTTCCTTGTTTGGACCAACATCTTAGTTCCTTGGGCATATTTGGAAGTGGATTGACATGTTTTTGCCTTAGGAAGTGATTAGAAGTGAAGGAGTGGAGGATTTTGTCCTAAATCATCCTGACCCTTCCAAAGGGTCCAAAGCGAAATTCTTATAGGGCCTGTCCCTAGGGAGGATCTTGAGCGAATTTCATTCTAATGCCTTTTTGTTGATGATTTAAGGTAGAAAATACTATGTGAGATAAATATATCATGTGTACTTAATCATCTTTTGGTTTGTTTTGCAGGTGGAAGAAAATCAGGCCAAGACAAGGACGACCTATTCTAAGCCCATCACCATCAAGGACGTCCCAGATGCATAAAGGAGGACTCAAGGTGTTTTGTAGCGTTGGAAGACTTCAAGTGTTTGAGGAGTTGCAAGCTAGCCTCAAGACCTCATTCTACCACATGAAGAAACCACATGATGACAGAGAAGAATGACACTTCAAGGCGAGGTATGCTACCAGAGAAAGAACACTTGACAATGAGGAAGCCTCATCAAGTATATGGGAGTCAAGGAGGTACATCATTCATCGCATCAAAAGACAGAAAAGAGATCAACCAAGACACAGACGTCAGACAAGGTGGCATCCTAGTCATTTTTCCTCCAGTTGGATTGGTCCACCTCAGCATGTCCAGATTCAATGTACCTGACTCATTGAGGACGGCACAAACTTCCATGTACCTACCCCTGTTTCCTATTGGTCCTCACTCCTGGAATGTAATTTTATCATTGGCTAAGGAAGTTTGTTATAAAAAACCCTAATTAGGGTTTCTATCCTTTAATCTTAGCCATTGATTCTAAGTCAATCAGAGCCATCAATTTGTAAAGGGCTCTCTATATAAAGCCTTGGCTCCTCATTTGTAAGGGTTAATAGTCAAAGAATAGTTAGGAGTTAGCAAAAGAAAGATAGTCAATAATTAGTAGCTCAATAGTAGATAGCATTTTAGAGTAGAGTAGAAAAGAGAAGGCAAAGATTGTTGCCAAGACATTGTTGCTAAAGACATGTAAACTTCATTGAAGGAATGGTAAATTCTATGTGTCGATTCTACAATTTGCATGGTCTCTATACTTCTCAAATTTAATTTCATGTTATTAGATGAATGGAAGAAATTTGTATATCCATACTACTAGCGTTTTGTTGATTGCAAACTTGCCTTGCGTAGTCAACTGGAATCATTCAGCTTAAGCTTAACTTCAATTATCGCTTCTTCATTGATATGCATCAACCTGACGGTGTCTATGCTTGTAGCGATGATCTGAACATCATAAAGCTTTCCTTAGAAGATCGCACTAACCTTGTGGAGATGATCCTAGCATGTCAAAGCAAGACTTAGTTGCAAAGGTCATCCATTGCTCCTACATTCTTAGTATTAGAATTAGAATCGTCTCCAACCCTTATCCTTTTTTCCTTTTTAAAAATCAAGGATCAGTAAATACTAAAGACCCACGTTCCATTGATATCCAAAGTAAATCAG
Source organism: Cryptomeria japonica (assembly GCF_030272615.1). Taxonomy (NCBI): domain Eukaryota; kingdom Viridiplantae; phylum Streptophyta; class Pinopsida; order Cupressales; family Cupressaceae; genus Cryptomeria; species Cryptomeria japonica. Next base: position 215,632,183 of record NC_081415.1, read on the forward strand.
ACGCTCAGGTCATCAAATGTAAGTCCTCTTGTGATTCCAGCAAAATCACATCATACTGCAAGAGCTTATCCACAAGTAGAGACCCTACATACAAGAACCTTGGAGTTGCCTTGATTGATCCTTAGGCGAAATCTTCAGCATTCGGGGAAACTTTGTTCAAGAGAGGATAAGATACCTTGGTATTTTATTCTGTGTTTGCATGTGCATAAAAAACACATCAACACTAAGCCAATTGGCAGGGTTATTGTTTTAAGTATTGTTGGTTGATTCAATTTTGATGATTATCTCAGCATTTTATATAGTCTAGTGATTTTAAATAGAATAACGATATGTTTTAGTTAATAAAGTTAAATTAAAGTTTTAACTTTATTGTTATTTTAATGTATTTAATGGAATATAGAGGCCAGTTATAAAGTAAAAAGGTGATTTAATTTAAATGGATGGGCCTGTTAGCATTTTCTATTTCATGTTTACAAGTTTGTCAGATTTCATTTGCTTTTCAAAAGGTGGTCTTAGCCAAATTTGCAAAATAAAAGAAAATCATTTAGTAAGCCTTGAAGAACCCCGTTGAGTTTTAGAGTTTTGGTGGGAAAGTCTGGAAAGAGTCATGCTTGAGTAACTCGTTGATGCTCTAACTCACTTGAGGATTGTTTTTTTTGTGAAGTCTAACTAGATTGGTTGACCACGTTGTTGTGCGTTAAGCACACATCGCCCTGCTTAACAAGGAACCCGCCCCCCCCCTGCGTAGTTTTTTGATATCGGCCCTTCCATTCATTTTTCAGAGAAGCAAATTCGCTCATCTAATATGAAACCCCAAATTTCTAAGCTTAGGTAGATTGAGCGTTCGAAACTAAAATCGCACAGAAACTCGCAGTTGGTACTATCTCGCATTTCCTTGAGAATAGCCAAGTTTCATGAAACAGGGTGCAAGTTGAGAGTCATGTAAAATTCGCCCACTTCAACAAAAATACCCGAGTTTTGAAGCAAAGAAAATGGGCATTTAAAACTGAGTCAACATTCGCACATTTTCCTATGATAGGCCAAAAATGCCAAAATAGACATAATCGCGTATACTTCATACATACCCAAGTTTTGGTGCTATGACTTTTTGGTGTTTAGGAAGCAAGTTCGGCATTTTTGAAGTGAAAAAATCCAAAGTTTTTTTAAGAGTGAATGAAACTAATTCACACAAAATCTTCATCCAAGCCAAAAATCGTTCATAGGTCATATTTGCACAAAAGGCTTCTTTTAGCCGAAAATGTCACCCAAACAAGTCACTCAAATCGCATATGAAGGCCAAACTACAAAGTCATAAAACTCTCAGATTCGGCCTAAAGGGGATAAGGAAACATATTAAAACTCTCAAAATCGACATTTAGGCCCAAATGTAGAACAAAGTTTGAAGTTCGCAAAGCCTCTTTCAAGCCAAAAAGGGAAAAACAACAAAGTCGCTCATGTAGCTGAAAATGGAGCAAAGAAAGCAATCTCGCAAAAGGCCTCATTGACCCGAAATTCATAAGCAAAGACAAAGTTCAAATCTCGCATTTTAACTTCAATACCCGAGATGGCTTATTACCCGAAAGCAATAACAAATTCCCAAAATTGTTTAAAGGACCGAAAATGTGAAAGGGGACCAAATCGCTCCAATAGGGTCATTTAGCCAAAATAAGGTCAAGAGTTTAATATCGCACAAACGATCCTCACAAGTCAAGAATCAATTAAAAGGACTTAATCACACATTTCGTCAAGGTTGAGGTTCACTCATTTCGCCTGAATTGGCCAAGTTTGCTAGACCAAGTTTGAAGAGAGACATTTAAAAGATACATTTCACAAAGAGCTTCTCAAGCCCAAACTTCACCAAGACGAACCCAGATGTTAAATAAAATTTAATATTTGTCAAATTAATTTAATTAATTTTTCAAATTGATTGATTAAAGGTGAAATTGATTGTTCGCAAGAAAACGTCGTCGGGAAGAACCAGGAGAAAGCCTGAAATGTCAAGGAGCCTTGATTGCAACCAGCACCGGAAGAGAAAATGCAGGACCGCACCATAGAGCACAAGACGAAGCACAGAGAAACGTGCCACCACTGGACAACAAGCTGAAGTCCACCACCGAGACCAAAGACCGAAGAACATTCAGAATGCAACAAGTATGCATTCTCGAGAAATGCATAGCTAGATTTAATTCCAGAAATTCAGTTTCTAAAAAACTGAAATTGTTTAATGTAACTGCCTGTGGGCCTTGATATTTTGAAACAAAGGGGAAACAGTTCAATTGTGGACAACTATAACCAACCACTAGGAGGACCGAATTAATGCCAAAATTCCAAATAGTGTGTAATGTCCCTTTCTCATTGATGACCTTCCAGTGGTCCAATAGCCTATTCCTGAGACCCGTAGGCTAGGTGGAATGAAGAATGAGGGTCCAACATTGATGAAACAAGGACTTACTATTTTTAGTAAGTCAGGGAATGGCCATTTTGGTGTCACTGTCCTACTGAGCTCTCTATGTTTTGCCTCTGGACACGATGATCATGTTTTTTCTGAGCAGTGGTTCTTGACTTACTATTTTTAGTAAGTGGCTGTGTGGCACAGTTCTATTTTTGGCAGTTGACAGGGTTCCGATTCTACAACAGTTTTGTGGTCGTCCGGGCTCAGTTTCATCCTGGTTGTGATAATAATCAGTACGGGAGTCATTTGCGACATAATTAAATATTAATTCCTTATCCTAAGGTTAATATTTAATTAATCTGATTATTGGCTACTGGTTTATTAAATTTGGGATTAATGCCTATTTTATCCTAAATTGTGGCGAAATTCATGTGTATTATGGGATGTCAAAATATTTTAGGAGAACATTATTTCATGTTGCATCTCCATTATGTGCCAAGTGATTTACGTGGGCCCTCCCCCTTTTTGGCGTGAGTCTTGACTTAGGAAGAAAGTGGCACTACACTTGGGTCCACTTGCAGTGGAATGAAATTCAAATGCAAGGCGTGGAATTTGGAGGAATGGCATTTGGATTTGAAGAGTGAAGTTATAAATATGAGGCTTGGGCTCCCATTTGCATCATCTTGAAAATTTGTATTGTTATACTGCCGGTTTGGCGACAAGACTTGAGGCTTCAGAGTGCGTCTCCCTAGTGCTACCCGGTTTAGTACTTGAAATACAGTACCTAGCTGTGTATTGTATTCTCCTACATTCTCAGAGTTTACCATAGACAATTTTGGTGTTGAAGTGATTCTAGAGATTCGTTGGTTTTGCCTGTGGCTGAAGCATATTTTTTATTATACCTCTCTACTGAAGCGACTGACGATTATGGGTATCAGCTCTATCTTCCTTCCCAGCACTGGCGATAAACTTTGTAAGTTTATAGCACGTTTGTTTGAGTTTTGAATTTATTATGCCAAATCGAAATTCTTAGGCTAGGCGTGGGTTTTTTGTGTTGCATTGGGATGCATGCAAAATAAATAAGGGTTTGTTTGGGGTGTGGGTTTGATTGGTTGTCATTGCTTATGATGTACGGTGGGTTTGGGACTGGTTTGAGTTGATTTGGATTTGAAATGAGGGAGTTATGAGTATTTTGGTATTTCTATAGGTTGCTGGTTTGTACTTTCAGCCTGCAGATTGGTTGTAATAGAAATTTATATCCTTGTTGTAGAAATCTGCAATGATTCTTCTCATCTCATCTCTATGTTGTAAGGTTGTTTCAGTAGTACTGATCATCCCTTCTTCCTACTTTCATTTGTAATTCCCACTGTATAAGTGGAAGAGGCTGGCTTGCCGCCTTCTAAGTTTTGTAATTCAGTTTTTGTACTTAGTCCTCCCGCTGAGTAAGTGGTCGAGTGATAAGTTCAATACAATGGTCCTCCCGCTGAAATATGCGGTAGAGTGATAGCTTAATGTAATGTCCTCCTGCTGAAATACGTGGTAGAGTGATTGAATTTCAGTTTCTTGTCATTTTCCCTTGGTCAGTTTACCGCCAAGAATTTGGTTTCTATCCTGCTGGATAAGCAGAAGGGGTTGGCTTACTGCCCAGGCATTGTAATTTCAGTTTGATTATTGTTGCTAACGATCCCCGGAACACCATATGCTCTCACCCTCCCAGACTAGGCTCTTGGTGAACAAAAGGTGGAAGGGTTCCCTTTCAGTAGTTTGGATTATTTCTCTAACCTTAACGGGTTATTTGTTGTGGATGAATTGTTATTGGCCTAAAAACAAAAAAAAAATTACTAGGATATTACATAGTGGTAGGTAGTTGAAAATATGGTTGAAGGGATAACTAGGAATTAAGTTGGCATGGGTTAAGGCTACCATGCTTCTAGAAGGCAGACCAGGGCCCTTGGATGCAGTCCATCTTGGCCATCAATTCAAATTGTAAATTCTATAAAAGGCAAAGGCCTTTCTTTTGTAAAAGTTAGATAGTTAGACTCTAGTTAGACTGCTAGATAGTTAGATTTTTAGGCAGTTAGAATAGACTAGATTGTAGAAGGTTCAATTTTAGTAGTAGCATAGAGATGCTACAGAAATTGTTGTAATGGCAGCTGAAGCAAATATATGAACATTGAAATATGGTGTTTATTGTCTTTGTTTTCTTCTATTTGCATGGTTTCTTTCAGCAATTTAGATAGATCTTTCTTTTGGGTGTCCAGGTATTTGATGGATTCAGGCTCATACCATTGAGGATATATTGATTGTATGTCCTTGTGTATGGTTAGCCTGAGCCTTTAATTGCGCTTAGTTCTGTTGGTTGAAAATTTTGTACACTTGGGGAAATATACAAAATTGTGGTTTCAACCACAACACGAGTAAAAAACTCTCCTAATTAAGGGAAGGCTCCCCCTATCTAACTAAAACTGAAATAAAAACAGGATGGGACAGCAGTCTTCCTTCTTTCTTCAAGAAAGACAATATCCTTTTCTCTTCACAAAAAAGGATAGCGATTGAATATGAACAGTAGTAACCACTTTTAAGTAAAATGGGAGAAAGGAAATGAAGTTTCTTAAAAGCGCAAAGACTTCGGTCACTTTCTTCGGGATGGGACAACGATATCAAGCTCAAAGACTTGACAATCGGAAGTCCTATCTACCCTTTGCTATACTAAATTTTACAATGAATAAAAGACAACAGCTCAAAGACTGGAATAATTTATTCTTTTAACACAAAGATAAGAACTAATGCAAGCTCAAAGACTTGTTGCTATTTCTTATCAAACAATAATTTTTCCTCAAGAATAGACGCAAGCTCAAAGACTTGCTACTCCTTCTAGAGATTTCCTATTTTAATTAATCTTCTCTACTTGCAGCTCAAAGACTTCAAATCAGATTGGACTAAGCTCCTTTAGAAACACTTTGCATAGAGTAAATAAAAAGAATCAAACTCAAACTTGTAGCTCAAAGACTCAAAACTTGAGTAATCCTTCTTTATTATTCTTCAAAACCTTCAATTCACATACATAAGCTCAAAGGCTTCTTGCTGTAAATTTGGCAGAGTTTTTGCTTGCTTTCCCAAAAGATAAAGATTACAAACGACCCTCTCTTCTATTTATAGGAGAGGAGCCTTGAGAAAAAGGTGGGAGGATCCTAACTAACTTAAGAAATTCCCTCAACCACCAAGACCTATTCAACAACTAATTATGACTTCATTAACTAACTAAGACTTATTCCAACTACAGTCCTAATCGGACACAACTTGTAGTTGCTTTACAAGTAATTACAAAAATGCAAGTGATGACAACTTGTCGAAAGGGAAACTACAATTCTGAAATTACAATTTTAAAATTTTACAACAAGAGTTAAAAACACTTAAGTTGCACCTTTTGAAGATATGAACAATTCGAACTTATGAATAACTTTCTGCAATTCATCAGGATCTGGTTCATGAGTGTTCATAGCCACCACCCTAGTCTTTACGATGACATCATGGCATTGGCATAGCATGGAATTTCCCTTTTCCAATGCTGACCGGATTTCCTGCAACTCAGTTTGATACTTAATCAATATTTGAATGGAAGCGACTGAGAATTGCTCACTTCTCCATTCATCATGAATCTTGAGTTGCAGATCTGCAAGAACTTCTTCCTCAGGCAGCAGCTCATCATTCTGATTTAAAATGTGGCAGGATGCCCTTTTACAACGGGAGGTAACATCTTGAAACACTACTTCTTGCAACTTTAAGGTTTCATCAATTTCTTCAATGAGTGATTTGAGAACAAGAGATTTGCTCTCCAGAAGTTCCTCATATTCAATGTACATGACTCTGGAAGGAATTACGTCATGCACTTGAAGAACGCCCAACTGATGTTGAGGCATTTTTCGCCAAGAAACTAAATTTCCCTCAACCTTCTCCAAATTTAGTTTGAAAGCACCCAAGATTTGATTCAACTTATCTTCAATGATCTCCAATTTAACCATTGTTTCAAATACCTGTCTTATGACTTGTGAACATAAGTCATGCAGTTGATCAACCCAGGTGTCTAAGGCTTGAACCTTTTGGGCGGCTCTCTTGATACCTTGGATTGGTTCGCTGACCCTGGAAGAAATAGGTACTCGGCCTTCTCCACTTGAAGGTTGAGTAATACTTTGGATGGCTGCCATGAGTCTTTGATTCTCTACTTCCAGTTGATCTTTCTTGGCCAACACCTCATCATACCATTGTACCAATGTAGCCACTGTTTGTTGAGCATCATGCTTGACAACCTCATGAGTCTGCTTACCCAGTTGCACTTTGGTGATCCGATAATCAGCTACTTGCATTTCTTCAACTGGTTTATCTGATATTGGTTCAGCAATTTCTGCCACTCTCATCCGATTTTCATCAACGGTCACCCTTGAAACTGTCTTTGCCCTCTTAACAGCTTTAGGTTTTGATTGTTTCAACTGTTGGTAGTCAAAGGGATCAGGTGAGATCACCCGCTTCTTCCTCTTTGCAGTGAAGGAACTGAGCCATGGAGGTAAAGCCATTAACTCTGATTCTGGGATAGAGGGAGAAGCAGTTTCTGTTTGAATAACTGTGGTGACCTTGGGAGAAGTGTCCGTCTGGATAGCCACCATAGTCTGCTGAGTGACGACAGGATGTGATGAAGATGTCATGAACTCATCAAAACAGGTCATAGAAGTATCAATATCAAACACAGGTACATATGAAGGATCTTCCGAAAAGATATTCAACAAATTTTCCTGAGGATGGCCTTGAGATGGTTCTGCTGCTGAAAGTGGAAGGACGTTCTGCGGAGATTCTGAAATTGAAGGGGCAGATTGAGAGCTCACATCTATCACAGAAGGAAAAATGGGTACCTCAATAGGAAGTGAAGAAAGAGAATTATGTGGGGACTCTTTAGAAAGCGACTGAGGAGCATTATTAGATTGAGTTTGTTCCTCTAAAGCTTCAGGATCAATCACATGAATTTCCAACTGTGGCTTGTCCTTGCCTTGAACTGTTATTTCCTGAGGAGGAAGCACCATTGCACGGCTGACTCGCAATTTAATCCTCGTACTAGAAGAGGATGCACCTTCTTTGTTGTCTAGTTGAATTTCAGACTTCCGCCCAAGAGGACCTGTAGAATCATCTTCTTTCCCAACCTTAATCTTAATGAGCTTGACACCATTATTCTTAAGCCAGATATTGGTATTGGCAAGAACTGACTGAAATCTATCCAAGATAGAAGTGCCTTCCTTATGGGACCAGTGGATAGAAGGAAGTGGAGCCTCATCAACATTCTGATTGACAAACTCAGGATCAAGAACGTTGCCATCATCAATCATACCTTGTGGCACGTTCACGAGGTTTAGATCCACAATCTGTTCTGCAGTGAGTCGGTAGTAATCCATCTTGTGAATCTCCTTTTCGGTACGGAGATCAACCCAGATATCTTCTATCCGGTGTACATGGATGAAGGTCTTCTTGATTTTCTCCTTCATGCCTCGGTAATCGAAATCAGCTCTAGGTTTGAATCTTTTGAGTCTAATTTCCTGCAACTCAGTCTCCATAGCCCTAGCCTTGATTGAAGTCATTAGAGAATATTGACCAATCTTCAATGGGTTGTTGGAAGAAATACCCATGCCAACCTTGTGCTTAACTGACTGATGTGTATGCACAGCCATGATCTGCCTTCCCAATTCCATGAGAATAATCTTATCTGTTGGGTATCGTGGGAGCATGTAAGGCTGCCCGCCATAGCATCCAACTCTCATGTAGGTAAAAGTTGGAAATTGGAGAAACAAACAACCATATTCTTTCACCTTTTCCCATGCTTCATCTGAGACTCTTTTGTTCTTCAGGTTCTTGTCAAATTGACACAAATAATGACCAAAGAAAGCGTCCTGAACCCTTCTAAAATGAGACCTACTTGATCTTAGAGGCAACTGATCATAGTATTCCCAAACCGGTACAAGCATGCGGTCACCCTTGGTGGAAAGACCTAGGAAATGTCTAAGTGACGCAGCAATATACACGAGATATGAATTCATGTAGAAGGTGAAGGTAGTAGAGACGACTGCAAGTTGCTCACACAAAGCATCACTGATGATCTCACCCCAACAGATGTGCTGAGACTGCTTTATCAACATAATAAATTGGTACATCCAAGGTTCAAAAACATTGGAATGCTCCAATCCCATCATATGGCTAAGAAGAGTAATAGTATCACCAATCTCATTCTTGAAATCAGATCGATATAACTTTTCTCATCTGGTAAGCGCAGTGCGAGGTTCATGAATCCATTTGTTGATATGACGCTTACAATCTTTCTCCCTTTTGGCAAAGTATCCAGCTGCACTTTGCTTGGAGATCTCTATATAAATGGTTTCAGAAGGTATTTTGAAAACCCTCTCTATAGCTTCTGCATCCAGGGGAATGATCACTTCTCCATCATCATTTTTAATAACTCGTGTCTCTTTGTCAAAATGATGAGCACATGCTAGAATAAATTCCGGTTCTAGGGCAGCAACTGGAAAGGATGCGGCATGATGGATATGGCTGTCCAGCAACTATTGCATATCACCCTCCTTTGGATCTTCAATCCTTTGTATGAATTCGGACATGTCAACATGCCCTATCTCAGTATCCTTGAGATGATCAAGGGAGGCGGAAACCTGTGATTGCGGAACTTCATTTTGGTATTTATCATACCTATATTTCATCTTTTTTGGAGTGGGAGATGATGATACATCTGTCATCTAGAAACAAGTGGGAATGCTGCAATGTAAATCCAAGAGTATCAAGGCAACATCAAAGTCAGTATCTTTAGACATTTTCACTCCTCCAAATGGGAAAGTTCAACTTTCGTATTTTGTCTTTGTGAGAGGAAATATAAGAGGTGGAAAAATAAGCTTTTGACTTATTTCGGGTTTTGAAACATGTTTTGCAAGTACACAAGAGGGAAGTACAAACGTGCAATCGGGTTTTACATTCCGAAAGCAATTATACTTGCAAAACACGAAGCATGAATAAATGGAAGGAGAATGAATTTTCAGTTTGGAAGTTGGGAAGAACACATTTGCAATTGGTTTTCTAAATCCAAATGCAAACTTATTTACAAACTGAAAATCGAAGGAATGGACGAAAAAAAAAAGGTATTTAGGCATGCAGGAAATGACGAAGATGATAAGTACGGATGAGGGAATTGGAAGCGGATAGGTAAAAATGAATTTCGGGAAGATCACTTGGAACTTTGTCATGCCAAAATGGGAAGAACTTTCAACTTGCAATCCGGATTTCAAAACCTGAAATTGGGAAGAACTTGATTTTTTCGTCATTGAAACTTGATTTTTGGACTAAAGAAGGTTAAGTCTTTGTCCAAAAAAGGGAAGAACACATTTTGAGGTAGAACTTTTCACACTTGCAGATTTCTTTGCAAATTAGGAAGATTGCAAATTGGGAAGAACGCATCTTTCTTGTTTTGAAACTTGATCTTTTGGATCAAAGAAGGTTAAGTCTTTGTCCAAAAAAGGGAAGAACACATTTTTTCCTCTTACTTGCAATCGGGTTTTTAAAACCTGAATGCAAGTAAAGGAGGAGAATTGCAAAGGGGAAGAACAACTTTACTTTACAATTTCTTTGTAAAATGGGGAATTTCCTCTCATAAACCCAATATGAACATGAACAAAACTAAAACTAAACAAGGAAATGCAAGGAAAGAAATAAAAAGGAAATACAAAAAAAAAAAAAATTACCTTGCAAGGTTGAGAAGAAATCCAAACTTGGAGAATCAACCCAACATGGAAGATGATGCCCTTTAAATAGATTTTACACAAAGGAAGAAACTTAGCCACGCATGGTGACCAAAGAAAAACCGATTTTCTATAAAAATGCCAAGGAAGTAGTTCGAAACTAATTTGATTCATCATTAAATACAAGAGAAAGCAAAAACGATTTAGGATTGAAAGCATACCTTAAATGAGAAAGGTGCGAAATCTTGTAAAAAACGTGACTGGTTTTTAGGGCCCTTTTGGCAAATCGATTACCAAAAATGTGCATAAAATAGCTTGAATGAAGTTTAGAATCCAACGTTTCTATTGAAGAGCCAAAAACGCCTTGGAAATAGGTGGATTCCAACCCTTAAACCATAACCAAACGCATAAATGCGAGATTAAGAAAAAACGTTTTGAAGAGGACAAATGGCGAAGAACGAATTGGATAAATGCGTAGAAAAAGGGTTTGAATCCTTCAAAGTTGCAGCAAATCTGCACTTGGAAGGAATCCCTATATTTCCTCCAAAAAAATTCGAACCCAAATCAGCTTGCAAAGGCATGGAAGAAATTTCGGGATTTAGGAACAAAACAACAAGTTTTCAAAATGTTCATATTTTTGCCTCTAAGGCAAATTTCGGGTTTTAGAAAAGGAATTACAAGTAAAATTACTTGTAATAGGGAAATAGAATTCATTTTACAAATGATTTCACTTAAAACATGTAAAGGGGTTTTAAAATCCCATTTACAAGTTTTATTTTAACTTTATAAAAATAACTTTATGTTACAAAGACATGCAAACGGGTTTTATAATCCCATTTACAAGTTTTATTTTAACTTAAAGTCAAACTACTTGTAATGGGGGTTTTAAAACCCCCATTACAAGTTTTTATAAAAACTTGCAATTGGAGAAAAATTCCCCTACAAGCCTAAAAGCTTCAAGGGGGTTTTGAAAAACAAATTACCAGTTATTGGTAATTATCGAAAAATTCCCCTACATTGAAGCAAAAACATAGCAAACGGACTCGAAACGCAACGAAATTTGAAACGTAGATTGGGGATGGATCAACAATCGATCCAGTCCAAGGATGGGGCGAATTTCTGCCTCGGGAAGCATGCCATAGAGTAAAAATTTTCATTTTTTAACAAAAATTTCTATATGATAGTCCAATTTTTGAAATTAAAAATTGAGGACAACAACTGGCTCTGACTAGGGAATTCTTTCGTTTATCCTTAAAGATAGTGAAAGAGTAGAAACCAGATCTCTAAGTGCCTTTCGTTCCGTTGGGCTACAGAGTCAAATCAAAACAACAAAGAAAAGACCAAAAAGATAACAAGACACAAAAAGACCCGGACATTATTTACAAGAAGTTACCTCGAATCTTCATTCAAAGTAATGCTTCAAATGCTGACCATTATAAGGCAGCGCAAATGGTGTACCATCATGATAAGCCAAGATAAAACAACATTAGGGCTTCTTTATACAAGAGAGGATAGGATACTCAGCGAGATCATTCTATTCTGTGTTGGCCGAATAGAGTTGCAGCGATGCGACTTTAGCGACATCAACACACGTAAGTTGAGTCCTTTCAGGAGAGTTATCTAAGTTGTATACAAAGGAGAGAAACCCTAGTTGGGAGACTGTTAACCTGTCTGAAATCGCATTGCTGCAAACTCCATACGGCCAACACAGAATAGAATAACTAGCTGAGTATCCTAACCTCTCTTGAGATAAGGAAGTCCCTAATGCTATTTTTTATATTTGATCAAAGGGGACAACCTCAAGGTTTCTTTTGTCAGGTCTTGACTGCGGGATCTCTCAGTGGCTTGATGTGTTTTTGCTGGAAACACAAGGGGACTTACGATTTGCAACAAGCTAGTCTGCTGTGATTATCAAATTACGAAATAAAATCAAAAGGGAAGGGTTCAAGAAGCCTAAGGACAAGGATGATAACAGCTGATGCAATGGGTAGACAGATTTCGATAAACCAGTTCTTGTTTCGCCAGAGATACCCTCACAACTGGACAAAAATGGTGCAAGCGCCAAGGGATGAAGGATTTTCAGACCGAAGACACCCGTTTTAGGCACCCAATTCTAGCGCAACCTAAGACGAACACTCGTAGTTGAACTAAGAACAGTTTGGGTTCAGACTAACCATGCACGATGACCTACAATCAGCAGACCCCCAATGGTATGAACGAGAAATGCATCAAATACCCCTCCACACTTCACCATTAAAATCCTTGCACTCTAAAATTAACCAGCTGAAAGAAACCATGCAAACAAACCAAAACAAAGACAACAAACACCATATTTCAATGTTCATATATTTGCTTCAGCTGCCATTACAACAATTTCTGCAGCATCTCTATGCTATGCCTAAAATCTAACCTATTCTAACTCTAAAATCTAACTATCTAACTGAAATCTCTAACCTTCTAACAATCTCCAATTATCTAACCCTTTACAAAAGAAAGGCCTCTGCCTTTTATAGATATTACAATTTTGAATCGAAGGTTAGGATGGACTACATCCAAGGGTCTTGATGTGCCTTCCAGAAGCTGGCAACTTTAACCCATGCCGAATTAATTCTCAGTTATCCAACCAGCAACTATCTCAACTACCTGCCACTATTTGGCTTTAATTCAGGTCTATCCAATCTTCTTGGTGGTTGGGAATAGTTATCGATGACGCCCTGCGATCAATCAACCAATTTCACTTCATTAAATTAATTTGAAAAATTAATTAATTAATTTAACAAATATTAAATTTAGTTACGACGTCTTGGCTTGAGGAGCTCTTTGTGAGATGTATCTTGAAAATGCTTCTCCTTTCTCTTTGAATGTGAAATCTGATCCTTGGTCTTGATAGTGTTTGGGCGATTTACTTCTGCATGATTTTACCTTTGGAGTCTTGGGCGTTTTGAATGGGTTTATGGCGTTTTGAAAACTTCTTATAGCGCGACTCTGGAGGTTTGAAGAGCTCCTGCAAATTTTAAAATCATAACACTCATGCCTTTCTGGTGAATTTCGGAGAATGGGGGGGGTTTTGCAGACTTTAAACTTCACATCTCCATTTTCTAAATTATGAACTCTGCGTTTTCGCGTTTTGTCTAATAAACTTTATGTGCTGCGTTCTTCGGATGAATGGGGATCTATCAATTTCGCATTCCTTATGTTTGGGCCTATGCGTCGCGATTCTGGGCACCATGGCAAATTTCGGACCTTGGAGGGGTTTTGGCGATTTTGAAAAAATACTTCGGATCATCTAACACTTTGGAATTTCGTGATTTTAACGTCTTTGGCGAATTTATCCAATTTTTCAGAGCCTGGGGAGTTTTGCAACTTTGAAAAAAACTTCAGACCTTAAGCCCATTTTGCAAATTCGGAGTTTTAAGCGCTTTTGTTGACTAAGGCATTTTCGGACCACGCAGCGCCTTTGCAAATTTAGACGAAAACTTCGGACCTCAACCCCCTTTTCACAAATTTGGAAGTGTTTCGGACGTTTAGCATGTTTGGAATTTCGAAGTTTTTAAGGCGTTAGCGATTTTTAAGGGTAAATTCGGACCTCTGGCGTTTTTGAAAATCAAAGAAACTTCGGACCTTTTGCCTATTCTTGCAAATTTCAGAGTGTTTGAGCTTTTTTGCAACTTTATCATTTTCGGACCTTCTGGCGAGTTTTGCAAATTTCGGAGCATTTAGCGTTTTTTGCGAACTCCATCATTTTCGGACCTTTACCACCTTTTTGCAAATTTAGACAAAACTTCGAATTTCGGCCCTAGGGTCCGAAATTGGTGTTTTAAGTGAATTCGGACCATAAGGCACTTTTTGCAACATTTTAAACTTTTAAACTTTTTGCCCTATGGTCCGAAATTGGGGGTTTTAAGTGAAATTCAGACCTAAAGGCACTTTTTGCAACATAAGTGATTTTTGGACCTTTTGCCAATTTTTGCAATTTTTTCACTTTTTCACATTTTAGCCCCAGGGTCCGAAATTGGAGGACTTAAGTGATTTTCGAACCTTTGGGGGCTTTTTGCAACTTTTTCGCTTTTTCACATTTTAGCCCCAAGGTCCGAATTTGGGCATTTTAGCGATTTTAAACGTTTTCCACACGAAGTGCGAGCTTGGGCACTTGGGCGAATTTGTCAAGATCTCGTCGAAGGATCATTTTATGGAATATAACATTTAAGTATAAGTGACATTTATATTCCATATATACTTTCAGGATGTTTGAGAGTGGTTTCCGACCTCCAGGAGTTATATTGCAAATTCTAGTTTTTGGAGGATTCCTCAGTTTTTCAAAGTTAGTCAAATTTCAAGATCAGGACATTCCAGACTTAGCCAAATTTCAGGGTCAGGAAATTCCAGACTCCATCACTCACCAACTTGACCCTTCATATCCCCTTCCTCTTCCGCAAAGACAGAAAGGCACAAACCGGGGGGTCCCTGTCCAAGACAGGGATGGGTGTGTGATTCGCACAACAGAGACCAATGGAGTTCAAAGTGGTAAGAGTTGTTACGCCATTATGTTGTGTTGTTGTGAAAAATGTGCATGTAATGTTCTTATTTAGTTTATGGGAGAAGAGATCTGAGTGGAGGTTACTTTTGGTTTGGCTGTAAATACATTGATACATGTACATTTTGAAGAGCTGAAATAGTATGTGTTGCTGTCACTTTCTTTTGTATTTTGTTCATAAAGTAATGCTATGTGAAAATCATTCATAGAAGTCAGAGCGGTGTCAAGAATTATAGTTAATAGTCTGTGCTTTATTATGAGGACCTTTCATGGCTATAAGATGAAGATAGAAAGGCCCGAGTCATGTGTAATGTCCATGTATATGTGAGCAGTAAAAGATTCAGTTGCACCAAGAGAGTCATATCAAGCTTATAGCAGTCCCATCTCAATCAAGATAGTTCGAATGAGGGTTTTGACCATATGAAAGTCCTATGAATAAAAAGTGCAGTCACAAGTCAAGCTCACAGCCAATGGTATCATTTTTTTATGGGCCAGAAGAGTTTCAGAGAGCAGCCATAGAAGCATGAACACAGCCCTACAAATCATGACAGAGCAGCCAAAATAGAGAGAGGATTGTGGTAATTCAAAAGGAACCAAGAAAGTTTTTTAACAGCAGTCACAGTGAGTTTGGATCATTTTGTCAGTAGTACCGGAGAAAGATCATGACAATAACTAACAGTGGCAGTTAGGTGTAGGTTTGTGCATGAAATAGATCAATAGTATGATTGCAATACCTAGACAGTGCTCACAAGGCTAGAAGACAAAAGTCTGATCCAAAAGCAACAGGCATGATATAAGCACCATACAAGAGAGTAGTCTAAAAGACAGATAAAGCCTTTTATTATATCAAAGACAGATAGCAAGAAGATGATAGAATGTGGGCTTTTACACATCGAGGGCAGATTTCTTTTAAGTTGCCAAAAGGAAACATAACAAAAGAATTATCAAACTAATATATGGAAGTTTGTGACAGTGAGTATCAACAAACAACAAAAACACAGTGGAGGCACCAAGTTCTTTGAGAGCAGCCCTAAGCCCTAAGGCAACTTCTCATTGCTTGACAAGTGACTGCCATTCAAATCTATTTGATGCTCAAAATTGATCACTGTCAGGAGTATTAAGATCATAGAACATAGTCAACAAAGACAGTCACACAAGTAAGAACTCAGATTTGATGGTCATAGAACAGTAACAAGGGCTATGTCAGAGCCATGGTAGTAAACAAAAGGCAGCATACAGAAAATGATACGCAATAATGAGTGTATCATAGTCTAATAAAGAGTGTGCTCACTGTCACAGTCATTTTTGTGTTCACTGTCCACGTGAGGCTTCAAAACTCACTATCATAGAAGGTCAATGAAGTTGTGTTATTCATTATAAAAATGCCTATGGAGAGTGACAACCATCTGTAGGATGGTGAGCTCATTTTTGAGAAAACAGTGGTATGTCTCAAGGAAAATGATCACAAGGATAACTGAACTTAGCTCAATGATAGGTACTTGTCAAAGAGGACAGTGAGCCTCCTTGTCTTGATAAATCAAGAAACATGAAGTTATAATATCACAGTCTGCCTTGACTTCACCTATTGGAAAAGATACTATTGATGTAACAAATAGCAACAATGGTATTGCTAAGAGAAAAGAAGGATAGAGTAAGGTTAGAGCAGCATCATCAAAGAGCATCGAAAGTCCTTTTTATCTTGATATCTACATAATCAAACACAGGGATCAAATAGGTGCCAAACAACAATCAGGAAAGCAGTCCAAATGATATTGTTGCACTCATAAAATCAGGGGTTTGAAAATAAGAGCAGTGTTTTGATAGAAATAGGACAGTAACATAGTCCATAAAGTAGTCTTCAAGTCAAAAGGAAGGTATCACCAAAGGACATTCTCAGTGACAGTCACAGAGCTTTAGAGTTCACTGCCATTTACAGACGGCAAAGTATCTATGAGGAGATCAAGCAATGACATGATACATAGCAGTCTATGGAGGCAGAATGAATCAAGAGGCGGGAGCAGAAGAAGATAATTATCTTAAGTAAGAGACAGTGACTTCACCATCCTAAAGCAGTGACTTTCAGGATTAAGAACAGTGGTATGTTAATACAAAACAGTGATTTGCTGTCAAAGGACAGTGATTTGTGTTGAAAGCTGGTCATTTCATTGATGAGATCAGTCAAATGAGACCTAGAATAACTAATAGAAGATAGTGACCTTATTGTTGGTTGAAAATTTTGTACACTTGGGGAAATATACAAAATTGTGGTTTCAACCACAGCGTGTGAGTAAAAATTTCCTAATTAAGGGAAAGCTCCCCCTATCTAACTGCAACTTTGAAAATAAAATAGGATAGGACAGCAATATTTCTTCTTCTTTCAAGAAAGACAATATCCTTTTCTCTTCATAGAAAAGTGATAGCGATTTGATATAAAACAGCAGTAACAATTTTCGAAATGAAATGAGAGAAAGGAAATGAAGTTTCCTGAAATCTCAAAGACTTCCATCACTTCCTTCGAGACAGGACAGCAATATCAAGCTCAAAGACTTGATTATATGAATTCCTATCTACCCCTTTCTATACTAATTCTATCAAGAACAAATTATAACAGCTCAAAGACTGGAATGTCTTATTCTTTTCTACTTAAAACAATGGGAAGCAGTATAAGCTCAAAGACTCACAGTTATTTCTCACAAAATTTGCTCCTAAATTCTCTTAAGAACAAGTGAAAGCACAAAGACTTAAACTTCTCTCAACAGAATATTTATTTTAATCTATATTAACCTCAAATACTTGCAGCACAAAGATTGCAAATCAAATGTGATTAAGTTCTTTAAGAAACACTTGCAAGAAAGATAATATAGAACACAAACTCAAGTATGTAGCACAAAGACTCAAAGCTTGAGCAATTCCTTCTATTCCTTTCAATTCTTGAATTTACACATGAAAGCTCAAAGACTTCTTTGCTGTAAATTTGGCAGAGTTTTTGCTTGCTTTCCAAAAGATAAAAATTACAATAGACCCCCTCAAGTATTTATAGAAGAGGAGCCTTGAGAAAAAGGTGGGAGGATCCTAACTAACTTGAGAGATTCTCTCAACCACCAAGACTTATTCAATAACTAACTATGACTTATTCCAACTACAGTCCTAATTGAACACAACTTGTAGTTGCTTTACATATAATTACAAAAGTGCAAGTAATGAGTTAACTTGCAATTACAAAGTTATTTTTTTACATGTAACTTGTCAAAACAAAATTACAAATGCATAACTAAAACTATTCCATGTGTCTAAAGACGCGACTCTAACTGCATCATCCTTTGTCTGTGATGATCTTCATGTCGCTTCAGGATGCTAGAACTTGAAGTATTCTGGATTGGTAAAGACATCTTGAACCGGAACAGGAACTTGCATCCTTATCTTCTTGCTTGGGGTAGTACTAGTTTTTCAAGAGGGAAAGGGCTGCCTTCCTTTTTTCATGTCATGACCATCTTTGTCTTGAAAGCATTCTATGCTCTCAACCATGAATTGTTGTTGTATCTCTTCTTTGTATCATCCTTCATTCTTGAAATCTTCTTGCAAAATAAGGCCCATGCCTTAATCCATTGATTTGGTAGATCGTGTGTGCAAACCGAACTGACAAGGGAAGGGATAAATTGATGCAAAAATGGGCTCACAATTGAATTTTGGGTTTTGGAAGTTGCATTACATGTGGGAAAAACAAGAGCATTAACTTGCAATTGTGGAGAAAAAACATGCAACTTCATATGTGTAATGGGTAACTACAAGTTTTCACTTGTAATTGGATCTTTAGAACTCATTTTCAAGAGTTTTTTGAGTGCATTTTGGACCAATTTCGGGTTCTTGGATAGCTGACCGCAGGTAGACTTTAAATAAGGAAAATGAATGAAGGTGTGAAAAGAGTGGATGAAATGGTATGTACAGATGATGGAAATGAATATGAGTGAAAATGAAAAGATTTTGGAAAGGTCGTCTTCAAGAAAATGGGAAGAACTTTCAACATGTAATCCGGTTCTAAAAACCCGATTTTGAAAGAATGGATATTTTTCATCTTTGCAACTTGAAATTTCAACGAAAGATGGTTAAATTCTTTTAACCGTAAGGGAAGAACATTTATTTTCATCAACTTGCAATCGGGATTTATAATCCCGAATAGAAGTAAAGAGGGAAAAAGGGGAAGAACAATGCAATTCACAAATTGCCTTGCAAGGGGAAAATCTCTCTCACAAAACTGATTTTTGGGGCAAAATAATCATATACAAATTTACAACCAAAAAGGAAAAACAAGAAGACAAGAAAACAAGAAAATGAAACAAAGAAAGAAAATAAATCAAACCTTGCTTCAAACTGAAAATGCCTCTTCAAAAAGATGATCAATCTTTGAAAGAAGGAAGGAGAACTCTTAAAAAGAAATTAACCACATTCCAAAACCCTAGCCACGTTTTACCAAAATGCCTTGGGCAGCAAAACGTGGCACCAAATGCAAACTTAATGGCACGAGAAGTGATCAATCCTCCATCGAACCCCAAGCCTTAGCATAATAAGCAAAAACGCCTAAAGGAGAGATGAAAACATGGCAACTTGGGAAAGAAAATCGTGGTTTTGGCAAAAAACGTTTTTGTTGTTAAAACCCCATAAAACCAGCGATAATGTCTTCCAAATGGCATGAAGAGAGTTGGGAAATGCATGAAAATAGCAAGGAATCCAAAACGCCTTCCTCCTCCTTGAATTTCTCCACAAAAATCGTTGGAAATCTTCAACAAAATCCTCCAATATTGCTGGTCGGGTTTTTAGAAAAGAACAAGTTTAAAATTGTATGCAATAAGGAAAATCGGGTTTTTGAGAGCAAACAACAAGTTTAAAATGTTACTTTTCTCTCAACAAGGCAAAATCGGGTTTTAAAAATCCAATTGCAAGTTTAAAATTTCACTTTTTCCATCAACAAGACAAAATCGGGTTTTAAAAATGCAATTACAAGTTTAAAATTCCCCAATTTGCACTTTATAGAGAAAATCGGGTTTTTTGGGCATAATAGCAAGTGTAAAATGTCAAGTTATTTCAATTCTAGGCAAAATCAGGTTTTGGAGAGAGATGTGCAAGTTACAAATTACTTGTAAAGGGAAAATAAAATCCCTACAACAAGTTTTAATAACTTGCACATATGTAATAGAGGTTTAAAATCCCTATTACAAGCAAAAGACATTAGAGTAGGGGTTTTAGAAAAGAATTACAAGTTTACTTGTAACTTATCCAAAAATTCCCTATTTTAACTTAAAAAGCCAAAAAGCATCAAGGGGGAAATAAAAAGCAAATTACATGTTCTTATTTTTCAATAAAGTGCACTTGTAATTAGCCAAACATTTCCCTACAAAGACCAAAACAATGGAAATCATTAAAACTTGCAATTCAAGAGAAATTTCCCACCTGCAGTCAAGGAGAAAAAACCCGAAATTGAAGGAAAGACATAGCAAACGAATCCAAAATGAGACGAAATTCGAAACATGGTTCAAGGATGGACTGAGGATTAAGCCAGTCCAAGGATTAGTCGAAATTCTGCCTCAGGAAGCATGCTATAGAGTAAAATTTTCATTTTTTCACAAAAATTTCATGTAATGGTCCTTCATTTTTGAAAACAAAAATGAGGACAACACTTATCAAGCCAAAGACAATGATATCTTCCAGCTATGGCAGTCACCTCAATCAAATGTGTTGGTAGACTCAAGCAAGGATAGACAGTCCTAAAGATAACAGAGTAACGGTCAAAGGTGTCAGAAGAAGATAAGTGCATAAAATTAAGAGAAGAGGGCAGTTTATGACTTCTAAACGACCACTTCCACATGTACTAGGACTCTTTTTGGATTAACCAATCATGAAGGAGCAATTTGAGGATATAAAGACTCAATTTCAGGTTGTTTATGGGGTTTTTAAATGCCCTATTTCTTTCCTATCCAAGGCAGTTATAGTGTGTTTGCAAGATCATAGGGGTTATTTGAGCACCTCATCAAGTTGAGCAGCAGATTTAGGGGTAACTTGATGAGGTATACAGCAGAAAGAGAGAATCTAGGAATAAGTTACTGAGTTATTAAGAAGGAGGAAATATAAGGGTTGTTGAAAACTTTTCCAGCCACTTCCAAGTATCTAGGGGACAGAATTGAAGGCCTAACTCACAGGCCAGTCAAAGAGGAAGTCTTTTATTCATCAAACTTTCAGTTTAAAGCAATTTGGAGACCTTTTTGTAGCCAAAATCAGTTGCATTCGACCCAGCTCTATGAAAAATCCTTCAACCAAGAAGGCAAGCTCTAATTGCAATTATTGCACATGTTGCAAGAATGTAGGATGAAATTTCACTTTAAATATTGTTAAGGAATTTAGATCAGAGATAGAGAATACAATAGTATGGTAATATGTAATGAGGATAGATTTTAATAAGATCACTGCAATGAATATGTTTTACCTCCGATGTGTATATATATATATATATATATATATATATATATATATAACTCTAACTATTAATCTTCTATGATAATATCGACAGCTTGCTGGTTTGTGAAACTGCCACAGTTATTGGTTTCAGTTCATAGCAAGTGTCGATGCCTATAAATAAAAGGATGAAGAGTCATGTTCACGTAGGGGCATGACTTCTACGTGGCTTATGTCACGTAGAGTCATGACCCTACAGGGACATGACCCTTCATTCAATGTCATTATATATTACTTGCTTCAATCCGAATGAAGCTATATCCTTAACACTCCCTCTTAGAAAAAGAGGATTGAATTTCATAATTAAGTTTTAGGGAACAACATTCTAGATAATCACATTCATTTGACTTGATCATTCACTTAGTAACACTTACTAGTGAAATACTTCATATCTCAGAGAGAGATGGATTATCTGATATCCAGCGCACTCTGGGACAACAACTACTTGAAGTCTTATCAGATTACAACCTTGATTCTAGTGACAATTGTAACATTGTCATTATCACAGGTGAAATAATTTTAGTATCATGATATCCGGCACATTCCAGGGCAAATTAATGTAGTCAATCATAATATGATTGTTATCATAATTTCCAACATATTTCGGAACAATCATTTAATGATAACAATTCAATAACTCATCATAGCAAATTTAGTATCAAGATTTCCGACACATTTCGGGACAACAACTTAATGTAGTCAATCTTGATAACAGATCAGGCTATTGTGAAAGTCGTCACCTTACAATAGCGATCTTACACTTACATCACATGAAAGATCGTCACCTTCCATGACATAACACATACATGCAATATTGCATTCAAGATATTCATGAATATATCAATTACATATGATTAAGATTAATATTAGAAATTTCCATTATAATTTAGTCATAACAAGTTTACCTCTAAAGTACTCCACTTTCAACTTTGCAAGAGGTTTGGTGAATATGTCGGCACTTTGCTCTTCAGTGCTGATGTAGGTCAATTTGATGACATCTCTATCTACCATATCTCCTATGTAATGGTATGGGATTTCTATATGCTTGGATCGATTATGAAAAATTGGATTTACAGAAAGTTTGATGCAACTTTGATTATCACAGTGAATCATAGTGGGATTAGGGGCTTCCCAAATAGTCCAAGTAGCAATTTCCTTAACCATACACCCTCATGTGCTCCCATGGAGGCAACCATATATTCGGCTTCAGTGGAACTCTAAGTAACTGTTGACTGTTTTCTGCTAAACCAGGATATCATAGTTGATCCAAGACTAAAGCAACACCCCATTGTACTTTTACGATCAATGGAACTTCCTGCCCAGTTAGAATCAGAATACCCTTGGAGTTGTATCTCAACATTTTTAAACTTCAGGCCAAGTCCAATAGTGCTACCCAAGTATCTCAAAATATGTTTAGCAGCCATTAGGTGAATCTTCTTAGGTTCGCACATGAAATGACTTAACACATTGGTATCATAACAAATATCAGGGAGAGTGTTTACCAGGTACATAAGAGATCCAATAATTTGTCTATAGCATGTAGGATCTGTAGGTTCCGAATCTACTGCTTCACTTTTGAACTTATGAAGATTTGTTTCCATTGGAATGGATAGAGACTTACAATCTATCTTACCAAATCTGGTCAAGATATCAGTGGTGTATTTTCCTTGATTTAGGAAAATATAATTCTCTTTTTGCCATACTTCTAGGCCCAAAAAATACTGCAGTAGACCTAGATCCTTCATATCGAATTCAACCACAAGATCTTGTTTGCATTTTGCAATGAGGTGATCTTCTCCTGTTATCAACAAATCATCAACATAGAGAACAAGTATTAACATGTCACCATCCGATATTTTGAAGTATATGTTAGAGTCTGCTTCATTTTTGGAATATCCTAGTTTGGAGAGATAACTATCTATCCTTTCATACCATGCCCTAAGAGCTTGCTTAAGGCTGTAGAGAGCTTTTTTTAGTCTACACACATAGAGATTTCTATCATGTGTAGCAAAGCCTTTAGGTTGTTCTATATATACTTCTTCCTCAATAACATCATTCAAAAATGCGGTCTTCACGTCCATTTGGTGTATCTTCCACGCTTTGGAAGCTGCAATGGCAATGATGGTTCTTACAAAAGTATATCGGGCAACTAGACCAAATGTCTCTTCGTAATCAATTCCAGCCTTTTGAGAGAACCCCCTAGCAACGAATCTGGCTTTGTGTTTTTCAATACTACCATCTAGTGCATATTTGATTTTGAATAACCACTTTGATGAGACAACTGATTTGTCTTTTGGTCTAGGTACAATGTCCCAGATATCATTTTTTAAGATAGCTTGGTATTCCTCAATCATTGCATCTTTCCAAGCTTGACATGTTAAAGCCTCTTCAACATTTGATGGTTCAGATTTTGTAAGTTCAGTCATGAGGGCAACATAGCATGATTGACTTCTTGTTTTCTTATTCTCTTTGAAGATTTCATCGGGTTCCACATTATTTTCTTCAATCATCTTTCTTGCCCATAGTGGTCTTTTCTTGTTGTTAGGATTTTCAACATTCTCGAAATTAGGTGATTGAAGTTCATGATTTTTTATGCTATTCTCCCTCTGATTTTCAATTGTAGGAATTTCATCTGATTCTGCGGTTAGATCATCTTCTGCATTTAGAGATAGTTTATAAGCAGCATCTTCTTCAAATTTGACATCTCTACTGATTTCAATGGTTTCACTGTAGCCAACAAATATGCCTTTTTTCCTAGAGGGTTCTAGTCTAGTTCTCTTTTCTTTAGGAACGTGAATATACACATGGCAACCAAAGATTCTTAGATGGCTTAAATCTGGTTTATTTCCTGTAAAGGCTTCTTCAGGTGTTATATTCTCTAGGATTGAATAAGGGCATCTGTTTTGAATGTACATAGCTGTATTTGAGGCTTCAGCCCAAAATGAGATATTTAGATTTTGATCATGCACATGGCTCTAGCAGCTTCGATGATGGGTCTGTTTTTTCTTTCTGCAACTCCATTTTGTTGAGGATTATAAGGTACAGTGCACTCCCTCTTAATCCCAACAGAAATGCAGAATTCTTTAAAATTTTCAGAGATATATTCACCCCCATTATCTGATCTTAGAGTCTTTATTTTCTTCCCAGTTTGATTTTCCACTAGGGCCTTAAATTCTTTAAATTCAAATAACACTTCATTTGATTCTTTGAGTTTTATGAAATAGATCCAAGTTTTCCTAGAGTAATCATCAACAAATATCACGTAATACAAGAATCCCCCTAGTGATGGTAATGACATTGGACCACACGAATCAGTATGGACAAGTTCTAGTACAACTTTTGATTTGTGTTCACTTGAGGGAAAGGACCCTTTTGAGTTCTTCCCTAGAGTACATCCTTTACAAGTTCCAACATGATTAGATTTTAGATTGGGTAATTCTGTGGTAATTTTTCCTATAGAAGGTAGGGCACTAAATCGAAGAAGTCCTAATCTTCTATGCCAAACTTCATTAGAGTTTGATACTTCATGATTTAGTGCTTGTTTTTTAGTATTACATAATTTGTATAAACTACCATCTCTAGATCCTACAGGAATAGCATTCTTTATGTTAGAGTTTTTAGGCCAGAGTAGAACTTTATCTTCATGGAAGGTGACACGATATCCTTGATCAGCTAGTCTTGAAATAGAGACCAAATTCCTTTCGATACCTGGTACAAAGAAAACATCTTTCGATTGTAATGTAACTCTTGTTCTTAGTTGAATTGAGCAGGACCCAATTCCTTTCACTGGATAGGTAGAATTGTCTCCTATTGTAACTTCTTCAGTTGAGTGGCCTTCAAAGGTTTCGAATTGATCTCTAAAACCGGTTATGTGTTGAGATGCTCCACTTTCGATTATCCACATATGTTTGTTTGAGTTTAGTTCGCTTGATAAGGCTAAGAAAAATAGAGGATTCTCAACTTCCTTGACTTCAGCTATGGTTGCTTGAGCTTTCTTTCTTTCTGGGCAGAACCTGTGAGTGTGTCCAAATATATCACACTTGTAGCATTGAATCTTGGAGAAGTCTTTGCTTTTGTGTGTTGCCGGGAATAATCATTATGTTATGTTGTCATATTATGTTTATGTTGTCGTCGGTAATAATGAGTTACGGCGGTCAGTTAGTTAGCCGACGGGTAGGAAGTTGGAGTCACGACGATTGTGTCGCACCCCTTCGGCTGTTATATATTGCACTACCTTTCCTTCTTAGAGGAGCATCATCATGATAGTCGTGTCAAATGTAATGTTATAAGCACTTGATGTACATGGACTATTGAATTAATACAGAGACTGGTTATTTAATGTATTTCCATTATGTTCTGTGTATTTACTTTCTGCATTTAACCGTTTACCCGAGAGGGCAAACATTTGGCGCCGTTGCCTAGACGAACTCGGGAATGGAAGACACGGATGGCGCACGGACATGATGGGCCTACCCATCGGTGAGATTAACCCAGAGGCCGACGACGCGCAAAGGGAACAATCGTCGTGGGACGCAGAGCGTGATGGCAAGAGGCGAAGGGGAAATTGAACCCTGGAATAATCCCGACACACTGTTGATATAAATTGTGGCCGAAAGGCAAAATAAAAATAAAAAATAATAAAAAGTTTTTTTTTGTACATGGCGTGTGTTTGTTGTGTACGGAAGTGACTTATGCCCAATAAACTAAATAAGGACAAAAATAAAAAGATACAAAGTGACGAATGGGAAGTGGCAC
This sequence comes from Cryptomeria japonica, assembly GCF_030272615.1. Classification (NCBI taxonomy): domain Eukaryota; kingdom Viridiplantae; phylum Streptophyta; class Pinopsida; order Cupressales; family Cupressaceae; genus Cryptomeria; species Cryptomeria japonica. Next base: position 215,658,146 of record NC_081415.1, read on the forward strand.
AAACCGCGTTGAATCTCCGACAGCAAATAGAACGAAGGCGTAGGCTAAGGTAGCTTGCCGAGGGACGACTGGCCGAGGGGTTGCCCGAAGGGAACCCAGGAGGTGTCATGGAGGTTGCGGAGGCAGAGATAGACGGAGAGAATTACACTGTCGTAGGGTTGCCCGAAGGGAACCAAGAAGGAGTCACGGAGGGTGCCGAAGGAGAACTCTACAGTTCGCCAGAACACCCTAAGGTGCGGAGCCACGAAGAGTTTCTGGAGGAAACAAGGTTACGGAGATATCTAGTCGAAGAGACTCGGGATCGGTTCAGAAACTTATCCCTTACACCACAAAGTGAAGATCACCAATGGGAACCAGGAGTGGGCGCGGGTGAGAGCGAAGGGGAGGGCAACCGTACGAGTGAAGGTGCCACACACGACAGGCAAAACATTGTACCTCCAGTCGCCCACGCAGGACACACCACCGGCGCCATAGGAGGAAGCAGCGCAGGGTCACAGACATAGACACAACCGCCCCCAAGAAGACGACCCGGGATGGCGAGTAAACAAAAATTGCCAAAGTTCACAGGGGACGGCAAGGAAGACCCCTTACGGCACTGCCGTACATGTGAAACCATTTGGTCCACCAATGGAGTGACAAACCAGGATGACTGGGTACAGCAGTTCCCAGCCACGTTACGTGGAGTTGCCATAGATTGGTACTCCAATGTGGACAAGCAAAAAGTGGCCACATGGGCCAATCTACAGAAGGAATTCACGGAGGAGTTTCAGTTGCTCCGTGATGACAATGAAATTGTAAGAGATATACAGTACCAAACAAGGTACCAAGGAGACGGTACGGGCATACAGCAGGAGGCTGAAGGAATTGCTGGGTAAAATGGAAAGCCAACCAGCAGATGGACTGAAGAAACGATGGTTAGTTGAAGGATTGAAATCCTCCCTATGAAAAAAGATGAAAATTGTACCCCCGATGTCATATGACGACGCCTATAATAGGGCGATGGACCTAGGGAGTGAATACAAAACATCAAAGAAGAAGAAAAGTAATAAATATTCATCTGACGATGATGAAGACTCTGACGGGGAAAGCAGCAGCAGTGGCGAATCGAGTAAAAAGGTGCACGCTCTCCAAAAGGACATGGAACGAATGTTGAATGAATTCAAAGCCATGAAGGGGAGTACAAGTAAGACTCAAGAAAACGACGTGTGGTGTACCGACTGTAGGAGTGACGGACACACCAAGGGGTTCTACCCCAAGAAGGCTTTCTGCGACATTTGTTAGATTGCGGGACATTTGACAAAGGAATGTCCCTACAATATGAAAACCAAGAGCCAACAAGTTCTCTTCACGCAAGAGCAGCCGGTGTTGGCGGCATTATTGTACACAGGAATAAGATTAGTTAATTATGTGTAATTGTTTTGGTTAGTTGGCAACCGAGGGGTGGTAGTTGCGGTGCAACGGTTGGTGCTCACACCCCCTCGGTACCCTTTTATACTACCGAATGTAACTTGTAACATACACTTATTAGGAATAGAACATCTGATATACTTTGTCTGATATTTACGGCATTAGTCTGCATTATGTTCTTTATGCCTTAAGTTATTCACCCGAGAGGGCAAACATTTGGCGTCGTTGCCTAGACGTACTCAGAAACGGAAGACACGGATGGCGCACAGACACAATGGGCCTACCCATTGGTGAAATAAACCCAGAGGCTGACGACGCGCGAACAGAACTTTACACAAGAGAAGACACGACAATGCGAGAATTTTCAATTTTGCTCCAGGTAGCCATTCAGACCTACATCCGACGAGAGGCGGCGGAGGCAGAAATCCCACCAAGTGTCGTATGGACAGCGTTGGAGGTTAGCCCGGCAGTAAACCTGTTGATGAACCACCTCCCCCGGTTGCTTGCACAAGCATCGCTGGCACAACAGGCCCCCCTGGAGGAGATTGCCTAGGAAGAATGACGACAACAAATCCTGCAACGCTACGAAGAGAACAGCCGATGGGAAACGGAACGAGATGGTGCCAGGCTAGGAGGGAATTGAACTTTGAACTTCTTATTTTCAAATAAAAGTGTCATTGACATGAGTTGTATTGGAGCAAATGAATTAATAAAAACATGTTTTGATTTATGTATTGTGAGTTATGGGAATGTGCGACAATTAATGCCAAACCTATTGAATAAAGATAGAAATAAAAAACTAGAAACGAACGAGTGGGAGGCCGCGCAGAGGGCCTTGATTCTAGAGCAGCAAGTAGAACGTAGACGGAGGTTGAGGCAACTTGCCAAAGGACGACCTGCCAAAGGGGGGACCGAGGGGAACCAAGGAGGTGTCACAGAGGGTGTAGAGGCCAACGGAAATTTCTACGCGTCGCCAGATCATTGTAGGACGCAGAGCCACGAAGAGTTTCTGGAAGAAACAAGGTTACGGCGAAATCTAGTCGAGGAGACTCGGGATCAGTTTAGAAACTTATCCCTTACGCCACGGAGTGAAGATCACCAATGGGAAGCAGGAGTGGGCGCGTGTGAGAGCGAAGGGGAGGGCAACCATACCGGTGTAGGTGCCACACACGACAGGCAAAACACCGTACCTCCAGTCGTCCACGCAGGACACACCACCAACGCCACCGGAGGAAGCAGCGCAGGGCCACAGACACAGACACAACCGCCCCCAGGAGACGGCCAAGGATGGCGAGTAAACAAAAATTGCCAAAGTTCACAGGGGACGGCAAGGAATACCCCTTACGGCACTGTCGTACATGTGAAACCATTTGGTCTACCAACGGAGTGACAGACCAGAATGACTGGGTACAGCAGTTCCCAGCCACGTTACGTGGAGTTGCCATAGATTGGTACTCCGATGTAGATAAGCAAAAAGTGGCCACGTGGGCCAACCTCCAGAAGGAATTCACGGAGGAGTTTCTGTTGCTCCGTGATGACAACGAAATTGTAACAGAGATATACAGTACCAAACAAGGTACCAAGGAGACAGTACGGGCATACAGCAGGAGACTGAAGGAATTGTTGGGTAAAATGGAAAACCAACCGGCTGAGGGCTTGAAAAAACGATGGTTCGTTGAAGGATTGAAATCCTCCCTACGGAAAAAAATGAAAATTGTACCCCCGACGTCATATGACGACGCCTATAATAGGGCGATGGACCTAGAGAGCGAATACAAAACATCAAGGAAGAAGAAAAGTAATAAATATTCATCTGACGATGATGAAGATTATGACGGGGAAAGTAGCAGCGGTGGCGAATCGAGTAAAAAGGTGCATGCTCTCCAAAAGGACATGGAACGAATGTTGAAAGAATTCAAAGCCATGAAAGGGAGTACAAGTAAGACGGAAGAAAATGACGTGTGGTGTACTGACTATAGGAGTGACGGACACACCAAGGGGTCCTGCCCCAAGAAGGCTTTCTGCGACATTTGTCAGATTGCGGGACATTTGACAAAGGAATGTCCCTACAATATGAAAACCAGGAACCAACAAGTTCTCTTCACACAAGAGTAGCCGGCCGTCGGAACTTCGCAAACCGCCAACAATAATGCATCATCTGGCAGATACTGGAATAACCGGTGAGGGGGGAGGACCAATAATAATAATATGAGCCGGATCCAATATGATGCAAAGGGACGGCCAATGATCCAGTGCCGAGCCTGCAATCAATGGGGCCACTTTACGAGAGAATGCACCTCAAAAGAAACTCCACAAAAACTATGCAAATGGTGTGGGCCTGGAGACCACGATGATGGAACTTGCCCAAAGTCTGGAGTGAACCTGCTCAACATCGACAGGACGGAGGAACGGGTATTGGCAATCACACGGTCATAGGCAAAGAAGGCCACATACCCGGACCCTCGCACGGAGAAGCAGCGGGCGCTGGAGGCCAAGGCTGAAGTGGCGAAGGAAATGTTGGCACAAAGGAGCACCTAGGAAGCGGTAAGTACTTCCCGATCCTAGGCGGAGGAAAATATCCTGAAGCAAATGCTGCATATTGAAGTGCCGGTGAAAATGAAGGACCTCCTGGAAACGATGTCGCAATTATGTATGGCACTCCTACGTACGGTCCAAGTAACCCCGCACAGTCAGGCAACCCGGAATACGGATGGTTCCGGCAGAACACGTACAGACCCATTGGTCCTGACACTATACAGTGGCTGGCACCCGGCGGTGGTAGAAATGGGAATACTGGGCACCATTTTGACTGACACTATCGTCGACGACGGGTCTGGAGTGAATGTGCTTCCAGAAGAAACCTGGAAGCAGCTTGGCAAACCGACACTATGGCCGTCAACCTTCAACTTACTGGGAGCGGATCAACATGGTATCAAACCCCTGGGAACGCTCAAGGCGCAACAAGTGACCATCGGGACACAACCATTTGTCCTCGACTTCGTGGTGATTTCGCTAGCCAAGAAAGGATATGACGCCATTCTAGGCAGAGGGTGGTTGGTGGCAGCCAAAGTGAATCACAACTGGAAGCGTAACACGTTGTCAATGGAGAAAGCCGGGAGAAAACTTATTATCGACCTGAAAACACAACTTGTGAGTGAAGAACTCGCGTCAGAGTCGGAATCAAACGGCAAAGGTGGAGTTGATGGAGGAAAGTACGGAAGGGAACCGAACGAGGAAGGCGTTCTTGGAATCGAAGGATGTTTTGAGGACGAGACCGATTCCCTTAATGGGCTCTTCAACTGGCAAATGGAGGACTACGAGCTGCTGTATGGGTGTAACATGTTGTAGGTTGACGAGGATCGGGATGAGAACGAATTTCCGCTAGCGTACGGGGAATACACCGAAGGGGATGCCCCGGTCAACGAAGTACCACAACACAGGTTTGACATGACAAAACCAATCCGGTACGAAGAGTCCGTAAAACCAACAAACCTCGGCATGGAAGTAGAGCCAAGAAACATCCTGGTTGGCGACGACTGGAACCCAGTCCTGAAAGCCGCCGCGTTTAAAATATTCATGGAATACAAGGATGTATTCGCTTGGACGTATAAGGACCTCAAGGGGGTGCCACCAGAATTGTGCGTACACCAAATTTCACTCGTACCTGGGGCCGTACCTGTACGGAAGAGGCCATACAGAATGAATAAAAACTATGCGGCAAGAGTGAATGATGAAATTGAACGTATGCTCGAAGCCGGGATTATTTTTAAAGTGCAGAGCAGCGAGTGGGTATCGCCCATAGTGATATCCCTTAAAAAGGAGGCAAACCAGATACGAATCTGCGTGGATTTCAGATGCCTTAACGCAGTCACCATAAAAGACCCGTTTCCAATACCATTTACGGATAGCATCTTGGAGGAAGTGGCCGGTCATGAAATTTATTCATTCATGGATGGATTTTCTAGGTATAACCAGATATCCATCACTGAAGAAGACAAATTAAAAACTACTTTCATAGTGGAGGATGGCGTGTACGCATATAATCGAATGTCGTTTGGATTATGCAATGCACCAATGACCTTTCAATGGATAATCCTTCACATATTTGAAAAGATGTCAGTAGGGAACTTCAGGGCGTTCCCGGACGATTGGTCCATCTACAGTAACCAAGATACACATTTGGCCGCACTTGGTGAATGCATGGAGAGATGCAGGGGAGCTCGCCTAGCACTCAACCCCAAAAAATGCAGATTCATGGTGCCTCAAGGGAAGCTGTTAGGACACATAGTGTGTAAGGCTAGACTCAAGACTGACCCAGACAAGATTCGGGTGATAGTGGAAATGGAGGCACCCACAGATGTCACGGGAGTCAAATCCTTCCTAGGACACATAGGGTATTACAGGCGATTTATCAAAAATTTTGCTCGAGTATCCTGCCCTTTGGACAAGCTGACAAGGAAAGGTGAACGGTATATATGGGGGACGGCTCAAGAGGAGGCCTTCCAAGAACTGAAGTCACGGTTGGTGGGTGCGCCAATCCTAACATATCCTGATTGGGACAAAGAGTTCCACGTACACGTTGACGCATCCAACTTTGCCATAGGGGCCACACTGGCACAGGTTGGCGACCACGGGCTAGATCACCCGGTCTACTTTGCAAGCAGACTCCTGTCGAAGGCAAAGAAAAATTATAGCACCACAGAAAGGGAAGCCCTCGGGATGGTGTATTCCGTCCAGAAATTTCGACATTACTTGCTCGCCACCCCGTTCACATTTTATGTGGACCACCAGGCTTTAATGTATCTGGTAAACAAGCCAATTATCCAAGGACGAATCAGCCAATGGTTGCTATTGTTGCAGGAATTTACATTCAACATTATAGTAAGACCTGGGAAGAGCCATGTGATAGCTGACCAGCTGTCAAGAATCCAGTCAGGAGAACCAGCTGAAGGAGTGAACGAAGATTTTCCAGACGCTCACTTATTTCGCATCGCGGTTCTCCCCGCCTAGTACGCAAGCGTGGGGGAATATTTGTCGACATCACGGTTCCCGAGGGAGATGCCACCAGGAGAAAGAAGGAAACTGGTACTGAGGAGCAGGACATTCCAACTCATTAATGGCCTATTGTATAAAATGGGGCCCGATCAAATCCTACGGCGATGCGTCCTAGAAGAGGAAATTCCGAGCGTCCTAAGGGAAGCACATGAAGGGCCCACAGGTGGACACATGGGGCCCGACACCACAGCGAGGAAAGTTCTGTTGGCAGGACTGTGGTGGCCGACACTACATAATGACGCCAGGGAGTGGGTAACAAGCTATGATACATGCCAACGGGCTGGACGGCCATTAAAAAGGGATTTTATGCCCCTCAACCCATCGAATGCCCAGGAACTGTTTGAGAGATGGGGATTGGATTTCGTCAAACCATTAAAACCAAGTAGAGCCCGACGATGCAGATACATTGTAGTGGCAACAGAATACTTGACCAAGTGGGTGGAGGCACAGGCCTTACCCGACAATTTGACAGTCAATACAGCAAAATTCATCTATGAACACATCATTACGCGGTATGGGATTCCAATCCAATTGACGAGTGACAGAGGAGGCCATTTTGTAAATCACATAATTCGATTGCTAACAACGGAGTTTAAAATCTTCCACTCCTTATCAAGCCCCTACTATCCACGGGCGAACAGGCAGGCCGAGGCGACAATCATGTCGGTGATATATAAGTCTTGCGGAGTGGAGCAGGATGATTGGGAGGAGCGCCTACCGTCAGTACTTTGGGCATACCGAACAACTTACAAGGTAACTACTGGATAGACTCCCTTCCAGCTAATGTATGGACAAGAAACCGTGGTGCCAGTTGAATTCATGGTGCCAAGTCTCCGGATCGCCATCAATAATCGACTTGGCGACATGGAAAGCCTGAGGGAGAGACTGTACGCTTTGAACAAATTGGACGAACGAAGGATGATGGCTCAGTGGGCGACAGAGACAGCCCAGCAAAGACGGAAAGTTTGGCATGACAAGCACCTCCGGCGAATGAAGTTTACTCCCGGACAGCTAGTGTTGAAATTCAACGGGAAGAACGGAAATAAACCTGGGAAATTCAAAGTCCGATGGTTAGGGCCCTTCCGGATATGCGAGATCAATACGAACGAGGCGATTAAGTTGTGGACGCTGGACGAGAAGGAGATACCAGACGCCGTCAATGGGTCGAAATTAAAGGTCTATCACGAACGGAGGGAACCGGGACCCTCCAGTCAGTTAGTCCGCTAAAAATTGGGAAAAAAAAAAAAAGTGGCCACCGTGTGGTGGGGCCACCGGCAGTGGATGCCACCGAAGGTGGTCGCCCGCACAACATTACAACACCCCCGCACACTAGCAAAATAAAAAGCACACGCCGCACAACCGAGCACCACACGACACGCAAGGGAAGAAGAAGCACAGCCGCACACGCCGCACAGCCCGACCACCACGCGACACGCAAGGGAAGAAGAAGCATAGCCGCACACGCCGCACAGCCTGACCACCACGCAACACGCAAAAGGGAAAAAGAGGCGAACGGAAAAAATAAAACCCCCGCAAACACACCAGGCAGCCAAGGCAAGAAAATAGATTTGAAGGCCAAAAAGATGACGCGGGAGGAGAAGGAGCGGTGGATTAAATTAATCTCCCGGAACTTGACGACAGCAGAGTTGGATAGCGTGGCTAGTGCCACGAAGGGTTGCGGAATCCGTAAGACTTTTGTTGCGGAGGGCCACTGGAGATGCATTATGGATGTCATCAAGAGCAGATTGACAGGGTCGGGTAGGGCGTCGGACATCGCCCTCCCTCAAATTATGCTGATGAACGGGTTGATGAATGGCATCGTGTATGATTGGGCCGCGTTACTAGCAGAGCGCATGTATGAGTTTTTGACGCTCCAGCATCGCACATTCTATATGCCTCACTACGCTATAGGGTTGTTCCTGGAGGCCACGCGGGAAGCAGTGCCGAAGGACGAGTTGGAGGTACGGCCGCAAGGACCATTGACAGCAAGACATTATTGGAGGCACTTGGACATTGGGCACTCTTCTGCGAAGCGGAAATGGGCGGTAGATATGGCCTCGGCCTCAGGGGAGCCTAACAGCGGGAGGGATTCCAGCAGCGCGGAGGATTCAGAGGCGGAAGATGAGGAGGGCGATAGCAGCCAGGCGATGGAGGAGCCTGTACGAGTCCTGTTTGCCCCACCCCTGTTACCGATGGGCACGCTGTTGACGTGGATGAAATCGCATTGCTGCAAACTCCATACGGCCAACGCAGAATAGAATAGCCGACTGATTATCCTACTCTCTCTTGAGATAAGGAAGTCTCTAATGCTGTTTTTTTAAGTTTGATCAAAGGAGACTACCTCAAGGTTTCTTTTGTCAGGTCTTGACTGCGGGATCTCTCAGTGGCTTGATGTGTTTATGCTGGAAACACAAGGGGACTTACGATTTGCAACAAGCTAGTCTGCTGTGATTCTCGAATTACGCAATAAAGAGCAAAAGGAAAGGTTTAGGAGATCTAAGACTAACAACATGGGTATGCGGGTAGACAAATTCAACATAACCAATTCCTGCTTGGCCAGAATGGCTCACAACCTTGCAGGAACGGTGCAATCTTCAAAGGAACTTGGAAGATTTTCAGATTGGAGACGCACGGCTAAGCACCCAATTTTGGCGCAGCTCAGACGGACACCTGCAATTGAACTAAGCACAATCGAAGGCTCAGGTTAACCACACAAAAGGATATACAATCAGCATATCCTCAGTGGTATGAGCCCGAATCTATCAAATACCTGCACACCCAAAACATAAAGATCTATCTAAAATGCTGAAAGAAACCATGCGAACAGGATGAAAACAAGACAATAAACACCAAATCAATGTTTATATATTGATCTCATCTGCCTATTACAACAATTTCTGCAGCATCTCTATGCTACTGCTAAGATCTAACCTATTCTAACTCTAAAATCTAACTATCTAGCAATTTCTAACCCTTTCTAACAATCTCTCTATCTCTAACAATCTAACCCTTTACAGAAGAAAGGCCTCTGCCTTTTATAGATATTACAATTTTGAATCAGAGGCCAGGATGGACTGCATCCAAGGGTCCTGATCTGTCTTCCAGAAGCTGACAGCCTTGACCAATGCCGAATTAATTCTCAGTTATCCAACCAGCAGCTATCTCAACTACCTGCCACTATTTGGCTTTAATTCAAGCCTATCCAATTTTCTTGGTGGTTGGGAATAGTTATCCACAAAAATATCTTGCACGGGACCCATAGGCAGTTTACAATAAAGCAATTTCAGCTTTAAAACTGAATTTCTGGACTTAAATCCAACAGTGTGCTTTTTGAGAATGCATAAACTTGCAGCATTCAGAGTGTTCTTTGGTCTGTGGTCCTGGTGGTAGACTTCATCTTTGTTCAGCGGCACGGTTCCCAATGTTTGGGCGCTTTTGCGCTCCTGCATCTTTTCTTTTCCAATCTTCAGCGCCTGGCCTTGAATCACGATCCTTCCTCGATTTGCATTTCAGGTCTTTCTCCTGGTTCTTCAATGACGTCCTGCGATCAACCAATTTCATTTCATTAAATTAATTTGAAAAAATTAAATAATTTAATTTTAACAAACATTAAATTTAATTACGACGTCTGGCTTGAGAAGCTCTTTGCGGGATGTATCTTGAAAATGCTTCTCTTTCTCTTCGATTGTGAAATCTGATCCTTGGTTTTGATGGTGTTCGGGCGATTTACTTCTACGTGTTTTTACCTTTGGAGTCTTGGGCATTTTAAATGGGTTTATGGCGTGATTCTGGAGGTTTGGAGAACTTCTGCAGATTTTAAAACTCTAACTCATGCTTTTCTGGTAAATTTCGGAGAACGGAGGGCACCTTTTGAAATTTGCAAAAACTTCGGACCTTTGCCATCCTTTTGCAAATTTCGGAGCTTACATATATTTCGCAAAATTGCGATTTTCAAACATTTCGCCCCTAGGGTCCGAAAATGGACACTTAAGTGTATTTTCAGAGCTTTTCACGTTTTTGGCGAACTCTCATTTTCGGAGCTAAACCACCTTTGCGATATAAGTGAACTTCAGACCTAAACATGTTTACAAAATCGGAGTTTGAAGGCGTTTTACAAATTTCTGAGTTTTCGCGATTTTAATGTGAACTTCGGAGTTTCGGACGTTAAACGTCTTTTGGCGAATTTACCCAGATTTCGGACCTGAAAGCGAGTTTGGAAATTTCGCGATTTTAATGCGAACTTCGGAGGTAGGGTCCGAAATTGGGTGTTTAAGTGTTTTCGGGGCTTGAAGCGCTTTCGTCAGTTTTCGGACCTAGTGTGTCCTTTTATATTTCGCATTTTTAAACCCAGGGGTCCGAAAATAAATATTTCGGGCTTTCGGACCTGAAGCGTCCGTTTTAAAACTTCGCGCTTTCTTTTATTTTCTTCCAAGGGTCCGAAAAGAGGGACTTAAGTGATTTCGGACCTGGAGGCGGTTTTGCAAAATCGCGTTTTTTGACATTTCGCCCCAGGGTCCGAAAATGGACACTTAAAGTGTTTTTCGGACCTTGAAACACTTTTTGCGATTTTGTCATATTTAGAAATTTCGGCCCCAGGGTCCGAAAATGATGTTTAAAGTGAATCTCGAACCTTGAAGGTCGTTTGGCAACTTTTAACTTTTTCAACTTTTGGCTGCTGGGTTCGAAATTGAGCATATGGAATATAACATTTAAGTATAAGCTTATACTTTAAGTTATATTCCATATATACTTTCAGGATGTTTGAGAGTGGTTTCGGCTCTCCAGGAGTTATATTGCAAATTCTAGTTTTGGAGGTTTCCTCAGTTTTTCAGAGTTAGCCAAATTTCAGGATCAGGAAATTCCAGACTTAGCCAAATTTCAGGGTCAGGAAAGAAAGGCACAAACTGGGGGGGGTCCCTATCCAAGACGGGGATGGGTGTGCGATTCGCACAACACACGCCTGTGCCATCATCTGGAGTGGGCGGCACCTGTATTCTAGCCTTCGGGCAGAGCCATACGCCTGTTACACTTGGTCCCCTCTAGCACGAGCACCAGGGAGCATCACCAGGCCCAACCACGGCGGCACTTACCGAGGACATGGCAGAGTCAAGGACGGATGAGTCGCCGCATCGGGTAGTGGTCGCTGAGGAGTAGGGGCTGACGGAGGTGGAGGTGGTGGATACCGAGCCTCGGGTGCGGTTGGACGTCGTGGGTAGTGATGCGGTGGTGACTGTTTCTGCTTCCTTGTTGGAGGAGCCGACGATAGCGAACCATCCCTCGGTCACGGAGATGTGTGCCGACCTCGAGGCTATGCAGAGCTGGCTCACACAATAGTTTCAGATGACACTGGCACAACCGGAGGGAGCTGTTGTATTCTCACCGTGTCAAGAGACTAGAGCAGAGGTAGTCGACTTGGTTAACTCATTAGGGGAGGCACATGGACTCACAGTTGGGAACGAGGCGAGGGAGGTCGCCTTTGCTAGCCAAGCACCAGGAGATGGTAAACCTTCGGTGGTGGAGGAGGTACCTTCACAGCAGGATACAGTTGTGCCCATTCCATCAGGGACTTCACAGCCTTCGGCGCAGACGAGGGAGGATATTGAGACCTATCTAGCTGACATGGCTGATATGGTGACGAGGGGTAGGCAGGTGGTGGCCGCTGCCCAGACGCAAGCATTGCAGGAGGTGGTGGTGGAGCTAGAGCAGGTCTTACAGTTTATGTGGGTGGGCTGCCCGGCAGCCTTTGCTACCTGCTTTGAGTCTGAGGGGTGGCCGACTGCTGAGACAGAGGGGATGTTCCAAGCTTGGAGGTTGCGTCAGCCCGTTGTAGAGAGTCGGGTGACGGCAGTTGTCCGCGAGATCGAGCAGGTCTACCGGGATGCCTATTATACATTGAGGCATACACAGCAGGAGTTTGCGGCCCGCGAGGTTGCACACGTCGCATTGGAGAAAGATGTGGCTAGCCAGCAGGCCTCATGGGCAACCGAGAGGGCACAGTTGTTGGCACAACTAGAGATGGCCCGCACAGAGACGGTTGAGACCAAGGCAGCGAAGGCCGAGGTAGAGACTCGTCTGGCGGCTGAGCAAACTTGATTGGTCTACACGACGGAGGCAATGGATACAAAAGAGGAGGATTTGTTGGAAGCCGCACACATGGTGAAGACAGCTTTGGAGAAAGTATTGGTGGCGGAGCGAGATGTGACTGCATGCACTCAGCAGGTGTATGAGCTCGGCGCCCGCTTGGCGGCCCAGACACTGACATCTCACCCTTCTGCTTCAGGGACGCTTCCTCAGCCCCCTCCTTAGTTTTTCAGATATGTATATTGTATAGGTTGCATTATCTCCATTTTTGTAAGTCGCCTGGAGACGACTTTTCTTTTTGGGGGGGATGATGTTGGCGGCATTATTGTACGCGGGAATAAGATTAGTTAATTATGTGTAATTGTTTTGGTTAGTTGGCAACCGAGGGGTGGTAGTTGCGGTGCGACGGTTGGCGCTGGCACCCCCTCGGTACCCTTTTATACTTCGGAATGTAACTTGTAACATACACTTATTAGGAATAGAACATCTGATATACTTTGTCTGATATTTACGGCATTAGTCTGCATTATGTTCTTTATGCCTTAAGTTATTCACCTGAGAGGGCAAACAACCGGCTGTCGGAACTTTGCAACCAACACAATGGCATCATCTGGAGGTTACCGGGACAACAGACGCGGTGGCAGAAGAAATAGCAACAATAACAATAACAATAACGGAAGCCGTATCCAGTATGACGCCAAGGGCCGGCCAATTATCCAATGTAGGGCCTGTAATCAGTGGGGGCACTTCGCCCGTGATTGCACGAAGGAAGCCACCCCTCAGCACCTCTGCCGATGGTGTGGGCCAGGCGACCATGAGGACGCAAATTGCCCACAGGCAGGGGTTAATCTCCTCAACATTGAGAAGACTGGTGAGAAAGAAGTACTGGCGATCACCCATGCCCAGACGAAAAAAGCCACTTATCCCAACCCCCGTACGGAGAAGAAGAGATTACAGGAGGCAAAGGCCAATATTGAACGTGAGATGACAGCCGAACGACGGGACAACGAGGTGACGAGTACATCATCCCGTACGGAAGCGGAAAATAACATCATTGGGCAAGTACTGCAGATGGAAATACCTATAAGGGTAAAGGACCTTCTAGAAACAATGCCACAGTTAAGAACTGCCATTTTTAGTTCCATACAAACCACTACGCAGGCACCTTTGCGGGCCACACGGGCGGAAGTTCTGGTCAGCCCCTCGGCTGACCCAATGTTGTTGGCCTTAAATAGTGGTCGACATCCTGCTATAGTAGAGATGGGAATTCTCGGGGCTATCCTCAAAGACACCATCGTGGACGGAGGTTCGGGGGTGAATGTACTGCCAGAGGATACGTGGAAGAAGCTGGGGAAGCCAAAACTATGGCCACCCACGTTCAACGCAGACCAACACGGCATCAAGCCACTCGGCACCCTGATGGCCCAGCCGGTCACCATCGGCACGCAACCTTTCATAGTAGATTTTGTGGTAATCCCGCTCAAGAAGAAGGGGTACGACGCCATCTTAGGCAGAGGGTGGCTGGTTACAGCAAAGGTGAACCACGACTGGATTAGAACACCCTTTCTATGGAGAAAGGGGGGCGGAAGTACACCATTGATCTGAAGACCCAGGTTGTTGACGAGGAACTGGCATCATCTTCGAAATCGGAGGATGAAGGAAAAGGCGACCCGAGGGACGAAGGATGGGGCTGCAGGGAGCCCAATGACGAAGGGATTCTCAAACTAGGAGAGTGCTCCGAGGATGAGACAGGGTCATTGAACGGGCTCTTCCATTGGCAAATGGAGGATTATGAAATTTTCCAGAGCTACAGGCTCGAAGTAGAGGAACCAGAGCAAGTAACAAAGGAGGCGTACCTGCCAGAATACATAGAATATTGGAAGGGAGACGCCCCAAACCTTGGTGACGTAGATAATCCGAAGATCAATTGTGTCGGCAACAATTGGAACCTTGTGTGGAAGGCTGCAGCTTTCAAAATCTTTATTATTCTTCTTCTTCTTATGTACGGGAAGGAGACTGTGGTTCCTATAGAATTTGTGGTTCCAGGTCTTCGGATGGCCATTGAAAATAGATTGGCCACCAACGGGCCCAAATTGAAACCCTACCACGAGAAGCGCACAGGGGACCCAAGAGGTTGGAAGGACACCCGGGAGTCCGGAGGGGGACCTGAGAGGATGGAAGGGGACCCGAGAGGCCGGGCAGGCGACTCGCCAGGCACAAGACCAAAACGGGAGACTCTCGAGTGAGGCAAACTGAGAAGAATGAAGGGCGATACCAAAGACAGGGGACCCGAGCCGAAGACTCTCTAAACAACTAAATTAGGAAATCAAAAAAAAAAAAAAAAAGAGAGTACCGTATGGTCGTACGGCAGTTGACCGTACGGCTGGAAAAAAAAAAGTTATCTAAAAAAAAAAAGACAAGAAAACAAAAGCGCCACAGTGGAAACACCGTACGGTGGGACCACCGGCGGTGGCGACATCGACGGTGACCACCGTACAGTGGACCACCGGCGGTGGTGACACCGATGGTTACCACCGTGCGGTGGTAACACCGACGGTGGGAACCATCGTCATGCGGAAAGGCCAAAACACAAAAACGCACGCAAAGACAAAGACGCGCAGCCGCACAAACACACGCAGTCACTCCGTCGTCAGTGGTTCGCCATACGGTGGAGGGGTGTTGACGACACGGGAAGGTTGCCGCACGATCAGAGGTGCCAGTGCTGTTGTTGACCGTACAGGGAGGTTGTATGGCCAGGGTGCCATCGGGGACATTACAGTGCCAAAAAAGAAAAAAAGAAAAAAAACAACGACAACCAGATTTAAAATGATTCGCTGGAGTTTGAAGCCAGGACATTGGAAATTTAGAGTGGAGAAGAAGGGTTTTTGGCATCTTAAAATATCACAGAAATGTTGTGTGCCATGCGCTGCCCCTCGACCCCGCTGGAGGCGCTGCCCCCAAACCCTCAGTTTATTTTTGAGCTACAATACACTTTTTCGAGTTGGGCGAAGGGCATCTGAGAAGTCATGGTAAGTGTGGGTTGTTCCGTATGGTGAGAAAGAAGCCTGACGCTAAGCATTGGCGGCAAACCATAAGCCGTAGAGGGAGACGGATTTGGAGGGTGCGAACAAACAGAGTTGCGGGAAGGCATTGTAGATCCATGCAGTCGTACGACAACAGGGAGTTATTCAGTTCAATTATCAACCTTTGGGGAGTGTGATGGAGGATTTGAGGTGTTTCCTAGCCTTTGTGCCAGAGGGTTGTGGCCACTTCCAGGCATGACTGGTACGCTTTGAAGAACTTGGAGTATGTCTCGACGTGAGGTTGCCTTGGTGGATGCACAGCGGGCTCGGGAGGAGCTGATCACCAGGTTGGAGGCAGTAGTCACGTGAGACTTAGTTCAGCATACCCAAGAGTTGGATGTCGGGAGAGCAGCACGGGTGGCTGTCGAGGACAAGTTGGCTAGGGAGACAGTATCATTTGAGTAGTAGTTGGTGGAGGCTGAGACTGAAAAGTGTGTTTTGCAGACAAGTTTGGGTTAGGCACAGGAGGACTGTGATGTCAGAGGGAGCAATAATGGTGAAATCCGCACTTGAGCATCGGATGGTAGCAGAAAAGGGTTTTCAAGCGAGGACGCAGCAAGTGTATGAGTTCCGGGCTCGACTGGCGTCAGCAGTTCCTGCAGTTCTCTACTTTGGTTTTGTTTAATGTCATCTCTATTTTGTATTAAGTCGTCCGGAGTCGACTTCTTTTCTTGGGGGGGATGATGTTGCCGGGAATAATCATTATGTTATGTTGTCATATTATGTTTATGTTGTCGTCGGTAATAATGAGTTACGGCGGTCAGTTAGTTAGCCAACGGGTAGGTAGTTGGAGTCGCGACGGTTGTGTCGCACCCCTTCGGCTGTTATATATTGCACTACCTTTCCTTCTTAGAGGACCATCATCATGATAGTCGTGTCAAATGTAATGTTATAAGCACTTGATGTACATGGACTGTTGAATTAATACAGAGACTGGTTATTTAATGTATTTCCATTATGTTCTATGCATTTACTTTCTGCATTTAACCGTTTACCCGAGAGGGCAAACATTGTGATTATTTCCTCTCTTCTATTTGAACTTCCTTTTCTTCCCTTTGGTGCTTGTGTTAGCATGTAGTGCTTGAATTTCTCCCCCTTTGTTTGGACCCAATCCTCTTGTGATTAGTCGAGATTCTTCTTGAGTACAATCATTCTTGAGTTGATCGAATTTTGGTAGTGTCGGACAAGCACTAATACCTTGAATAAAGAATTCCCAACTGGATGGTAATCCCTTAAGTGCTATTAGAGATAGCTCCATATCATCTATATTATTCCCAATAGTTGACAATTGGTCTTTTAATTCTGAAATCCTCATGAAATAGGATGTGATTGTTTCTCCTTTGTTCATGTAGATATGCATTAATTGTTGTTTTAAAGTGAGCAATCTGCTTGCATTATTTATTTCATATGAGTTTTGAATGGTCTTAAACATATCATAAGTTGTAGTTAGTTTTGAGATGGTTGGGAGAATGTGATCTTTAACAGCATCAATTATGATTTTCTTAGCCTTGTTGTTGTGTCTTTTCCAGGTTGTTTTCTCTGGCTCCTATTCGGGCATCTTAGTATCTTCTTCTATGTATGCATCTAGTTCAAGTTCTTGAAGAATTGTTGTTATTCGAATTCTCCATGAGACGAAGTTGGATCCGCCTTCGAGTCTATCCTCCACTCTAACACTGTTCACCCTGATTGATTTTCCTTTGATTTTGAGTGCAAGTCTGAATTTTTTTTAGAAAAGAGGTGTCACTATTTTATTATTTCTCTACCAACATGGCTCTGATACCATGTTAAGGAATTTAGATCAGAGATATAGAATACAGTAGTCTGGTAATATGTAGTGAGGATAGACTTTAATAAGATCACTACAATGAATATGTTTTACCTCCGATGTGTATATATATATATATAACTCTAACTATTAATCTTTTATGATAATATCGATAGCTTGCTGGTTCGTGAAACTGCCACAATTATTGGTTTCGGTTCACAACAAGTGTCGATGCCTATAAATAAAAGGATAAAGAGTCATGTCCACGTAGGGGCATGACTTCTACGTGGCTTATGCCACGTAGAGTCATGATCCTATGGGGACATGACCCTTCATTCAATGTCGTTATATATTACTTGCTTCAATCCGAATGAAGCTATATCCTTAACAAATATCACACTTAGGCATTCTTGTAGAGTTAGTTCTTCTTCATTTTTTGTAAATGTTGTTGCTTGCTTCAGCACTTTGAGAGCAGAAAGACTAGTTGTAACTCAGAAAATCAGCTCATTCATGTGACTGATTTAGCATTGTAATACATATTTCAAGCAATAGAAAACAATACTTTTCCAGTTCAATACATTGTATCACTTCTTTGGAGCAATTTTGAGTCATATTTTGTGCCTTTTTATGTAGCTGTTCTTTAATGTCAAATCAGTTTATGAGCATATTTTCTGTGTTTTTCTTTCAAAACCTCAAAGCATGTTCAAAACGAATGCATATGAATAGATTTTAGTATTCTCATACTGGTCATAAGTTGTGAGAACTACATTTTCCTTAAAAAAACATTGCAAACATCCCACATGTGAAATGTTGATGTATGAAATGCAAGAGAGCATAATTTGTGCATGCATGTGATTCCATTGGGTCATTGTAGATCTTAGAACAGTGAAGTAAAGAACTGAAAATCCACTTTTGGTGAATCACCTGATTAGAAATAGGATACCTTTGAGGCATTATAAGTTCATTCTTAGTTTCCTTCTCCCTTTTCTCAGTATTTACTCGGCAGTTTAGTTTGGTTTATTAGGTGATTAGCATAGAGAGCCAGCTCTATAATTGGAGGTCTGATCTCAACCATCAAAGCCCACACTTTGGAGATCATTCCCATGTTTCAATGAATGGTTGAACTTAGTTCAACAAGGGTGCACATTTCATTGACAATAGGGCCTTTATTATTTAATGCTACATTGGCGGATTAAAAAGAAAGTGATTTTTATTAAATAAAAGGCAAAAGTGAAAGAGGCCAATTTGCCTGGGAGAGCTATAAAGGGATTTTTGTGAAGCTCATTTGTTATTTTGAGTTTGATATTTAATATTGCTATTTCTTCTAGAGGAGATTGCTTCTCTTTGTTGGTGAGGACAAAAACTCTTACAAGAAACATTCTTCACTTTATTGAAAGACATAATTTGGAGAATATCTTGGTGTTTTCATTCAAAGAGCATAGATTGGACTGATTGGAGAGTTTGTTTCAACAAAATTCAAAGGGTCATTGCATATCAGATTTGGTAAATAAGATTTTAAGAGTTTTGAGGATTTTTTGTTGTTGTTCATTTCTTTCTTAGTGGTCGTACACCTTTGCAATTCGTACATGTTCATGGAGGACATCAGTTTCTAGGAAGCTTGTTGATTAGGGTTTTTATGTGATTTGATGCTCATTTTGATTGCCTACGGTAAGGAGCCTTGAAGATATCGACTTCATTGTAGTTGGGAGGGTTTCTTGAGTGAGACGTCCCATTTTGTGAGTGCATGTTGCTGGTTTTGTATAGAAGATCCAACGTCCTCATTGCTACATTTTCTAGGTATGTTGGAATTAGATGTGTAATACAAATTTATGCATTGGGTTGCTATTATTTTTGAAGAAAAATGTATTTCCATATTAGAAACTAAATCTGGATTTTTTAGTTGTGTATTGTCTATTTTCTTAATTGAAAAGTTGTTGCAATATTTCCTATTTACCTATGCTATATATGTTATGTGAAAACATCACAAAACAATCAAAACGCATTCAAAAAAAAAAATCAAAGCACAAACAAGGCTGCATATTACAGCGGTATCAGAGCAATATATCCTACCATCCTGGAGGGTACAACGTGACAGAGCAATGATATGTCTAGTTTAAAAACACCTTTTGCACTACATTATCACAAGAATAGGTATGCTCCAAATTTAGTTGTAGAAGAACAAAGAGCTTTAGAGAGACAAAACATAGAAAATATGAGTGATAGACATGCAAGAGATCCAAGGGAAGAGAGGCTTTTGAATTTTGTTGGATGCCTCGGTTAGAGGGCAACATGCTACAGAACAAAGGGCAAAACAACAAAATCAATGCTTGGAACTACTAACACAAATGATGGCTCAACAAATGGGGATAAATATTTGCGCAAACAATAATGGAGGCAACAACAAAGACAACAATGGCCAAGGAGAGAACTCAATTCATGGTGGGGTTCAAAAGTAGAAAACTAGAACCATCCATTTGAGGCCTCTTATGCTTACTTTTCCACCTAGGGCACCAGCACCAGTTGATAATGAGCTTTAGATAAAAGATTTGCAAGATCAATTCAGACTTGATTGGGAGAGTGGAGGCTCTAAGTTCCAAACTTCTATATCATTGAGGGACTACATTGATGTTAGAATGAAGCATAGACCCCGCATTGGTGATAAAACACAAAACTATGATAGACGGAAGAAGGTGAGAAAATTAACTCTTCCTTATTACAATGGTTCAGGGAAGACTTCAACTAAAGCTTGGGTTCAAAAGGTAGACAACTATTTCCAACTCAATCTTATTCTAGAAGAAGAGGCCATTAAGTATGCAGCAATACATCTTGATGTCATTCCACATGATTGGTGGCATCACTAGATGATCACCATGGGACATGATAGGATTACTTCTTGTGCAAATTTTATAGAGAGGTTGGTTGAAATATTTGATAAGGATCCGGAACTGCACTTCAAAGTTTTGGCATAATGGAAGCAATGGGATTCAGTTGATACATATATTGCATATTTTCAAAGACTTGCAGTGTTAGTCTTTGATATTTCAAATAGAAGACACATGATCCTTGTCATGGATGGCTTAACAGATCCTTTGAGAGGTTGGAATAAAACATTCAATCCACCTACCTTACAAGAGGCCATCAAAAAGGCTAGAGATATGGAGGCTTCTACCTCTAGAAGCAAATTTCAATATAAGGGATTCCCTCATAAGAAGGACAAGGGCAAGAAACAATTCCAAAGGGAATCACATCAGCCAATGAATGATTCAAACAGGTTGGATAGTGAGCAGTTGAATGACCTCAAAAGGAGAAAATTGTGCTTCCATTGTGAGAACCTTGGAACCCCTCACATAAGTGCAGTATGAAAGCAAAGGGTAAATAAGAGAATATTTCTGCTGAGGAATCTGCATCAGGAAAATCAGATCAGCAGTCTGATTTGGAGAGTAGTGAAGAGGAAAATAGGTTAGAAGAAGAGTTCAAGGATGATAGGGCCATTGCACAAACTCACTAGTTCTCAAAAGGCAATTCATTCAAGGTGAGAGGTGTAATATAGGGGCAGCAAGTATTTTCTTTAATTGATACAAGAGTTGCACATAATATCATTAATGAGAGATTTGTAGCTAAGAGGAGATTGCAAACCGAAGAGTACAATGCATTTAAAGTGATGGTAGCTAACAAGTATAAGCTTTCCTTGTACTCGTAAGATTTCTAATCTGAGTATATAGTTGGTGTTGGTTGAAAATTTTGTACACTTGGGGAAATATACAAAATTGTGGTTTCAACCATAGTGTGTGAGTAAAACTCTCCTAATTAAGGGAAGGCTCCCCCTATCTATCTACAACTTAAAACTAAAATAGGATGGAACAACAATCTTTCTTCTTCTTTCAAGAAAGCCAATATCATTTTCTCGTCACAGAAAAGTGATAGCAATTTAACATAAAACAGCAGTAACAACTTTTTGAAATGAAATGAGAGAAAGGAAATGAAGTTTCTTGAAAGTTCAAAGACTTTTGTCACTTCCTTTAGGATGGGACAGCAATATCAAGCTCAAAGTCTTGACTATGTGAAGTCCTATCTACCCTTTTCTATTCTAACGATATTGAGAACAAATTATAACAGCACAAAGTTTGAAATAACTTATTTCCTTTTACGTGAAACAGTACGAACTAGTAAGAGCTCAAAGACTCATAGCTATTTCTTACAAAATCTACTTCTAAACTCTCTTAAGAACAAGTGCAAGCACAAAGTCTTATAGCTTTTCTCAAAAGAATATTTACTCCAACTTATATTAACCTCCAATACTTGCAACTCAAAGACTGCAAATCAAATTCAATTAATCTCTTAAAGAAACACTTGCAAGAAAGATAATATGGAACACGAACTCAAGAATGTAGCACAAAGACTCAAAGCTTGAGCAATTTTCTTCTATTTCTTTCAATTCTTAAATTCACACATGAAAGCTCAAAGACTTTTTTGCTGTAAATTTGGCAGAGTTTTTGCTTGCTTTCTCAAAGATAAAGATTGCAATAGACCCCTCAAGTTTACATAGAAGAAGAGTCTTGAGAAAAAGGTGGGAGGATCCTAACTAACTTGAGAGATTCTCTCAACCACCAAGACTTATTCAATAACTAACTATGACTTATTCCAACTACAGTCCTAATTGAACACAACTTGGAGTTGCTTTACATGTAATTACAAAAGTGCAAGTAAAAACTTGACTTGCAATTCACAATATGTTTTTACATGTAACTTGTCAAAAGAAAAACTACAACTAAGTGTTGAAAAATGCTTAAGTTGCAGCATGTGAAGACATGAATCCTTCGAACTTCTGGATGATCGTTCGTAGCTCAGCAGGATTCGGTTCGTGGTCTTGGCAACAACCATGGTCTTCACAATGGTGTCATGGCATTGAAGAAGCATAGAGTCGTTCTTCTCCAAAGTGGACTGGATTTCTTGCAAAAAGATTTGATGTTCCATCAAAACCTGAATTGAGGCAGCTGAAAATTGTTTGCTCCTCCACCCATTATGAATCCTCATCTATAGATCTGCGAGCACTTCTTCTTCTGGTATCAACTCTCCATTCTGACTCATTATATTGCAAGAGGCCTTCTCACAATGAGAAAAAACACCTTGGAATACTTCAACTCGCAATCTCATTACATCATCAATCTCCTCAATGAGGGATTTGAGAACAAGGACGTTGTTCTCTAGAAGTTCTTCAAATTTCAGATACATGACCCTGGAAGGAATAATGGCATGCTCCTGAAGAACACTCAATTGTTGTTGAGGCATTGTGCGCCAAACCGTCAAGCTACCTTCAACCCTTTCCAAATTATGTTTGAAAGTCTCGGAGGTATGATTCAATTTGTCTTCAATGGTATCCAACTTAGACATCATTTGGAATATGTTTTTCAGCACTTGTGCACACTGATCATGAAGTTGATCCACCCAAGAGTCCAATGCTTGTACCTTCTGAGAAGCTCTTTCAACTCCCCGGATTGATTCTTGTGAACCGGAAGAACTTGTAGGATTACTCCCTTCACCAGCAGGTTTTGTAATTTTATGAACAGCTGCAACAAGTTGCCTATTCTCCTCTTCTAGGTTGTCTTTCTTCGCTAGAAGTTCATCATACCGCTGTACTAGTGAAGCTATGGATTGTTGGGCATCATGCTTGACCACTTCATGCATTTGTTTACCCAATTCTATCCTTGCAACCCTATAATCAGCAACTTGCATTTCCTCATGTGGCTTATCTACAAGGGGCTCAACAATTTCTACCACTTTCATCTTGTTACTGTCAACAATTACCCTTGAGATCATCTTGGCTTTTTTAGCAACCTTAGGCCTAGATTGCTTGAGTTGTTGATAATCAAAGACATCAGGAGAGATTTCCTACTTCTTCCTCTTTGGGGTAAAAGAACTAAGCCATGGAGGTAAGACGACTAGTTATCCTCTAGTAGCTACCGAAGACAAAGGAGAAGCAATTTTTGTTTGAAAAGTCGTGGTCACCTTGGAAGAAGTATTTGTCTGGATGGCAACCATGGTTTGCTCGGTAACTAAAGGGCATGAAGATTGCCTCATAAACTCTTCAAAGCCGGAAGTAGAGGTATCCATCTCTGACAAATGGATACACACGGGAGTATCCTCGGAGATTTCCAGCAAACTCTCTTGTTGATGATCAAGAGGTGGCTCAACTACTCAAATAGGAACGACATTCTGAGGAGACTCTTCCACTATTATGTCAGAAAGAGAAAGAGGCAGCTCCATGGAAACTGAGGAGGGAATCTCATTAGGTGACTCTGAAGCGAGTGACTTAGGAGCATCATCGGATTGTTGTCCTTCCTCTGGATTATCAGGATCAATAACATGAATGTGAATCTGGGATTTTTCTTTTCCACGAATTGTCGCCTCTTCTGGCGGAAGTACTATTGTCCGATTAACCCGCAATTTGATCCTAATGCCTGAAGATGATGCACCTTCCTTGTTGTCAATCTGAAGCTCGGACTTACATCCAAGAGGCCCCATATAATCATCTTCTTTTCCAACCTCGATCTTGATGAGTCTAACACCATTACCTTTGAGCCAAGTGTTGGTGTTAGCTAGGATAGGCTGAAATCTTTCAAGAATGTAAGTGCATTCTTTATGTGACCATTGGATTAAAGGAAGTGGGGCTTCCTCAACCCTTCGTGAGACATACTCTAGATCAAGCACATTCCCATCATCGATCATCCCTTGCGAAATATCCACCAGGTTCAAATCAATAACCTGCTCGAGGGTGAGCTTGCAGTAGTCCATCTTGAGAACCTCCATTTCTGAATGGAGATCCACCCAGATATCCTCAATGCGATGTACATGTATGAAGGACTTTTTGATCTTTTCCTTCATACCTCGGTAATCAAAATCTACCCTCGACTTAAACCTTTTGAGTTTAATCTCCTGCATCTCAGTCTCCATAGCTTTGGCTTTGACGGATGTGACAAGAGAATATCGGCCAATCTTCAATGGGTTAGTTGTAGAAATCCCCATCCCAACCTTATGTTTGACAAATTGATAAGCATGCAAAACCATGATCTGTCTTCCAACTCCATAAGAATGATCTTATCGGTTGAGTATCTAGGAAGCATGTATGGCTGCCCACTGTAGCATCTAACTCTTACATAAGTGAAAGTCGGGAATTGAAGGAACAAGCAACCATACTCATTTACTCTTTCCCATGCTTCTTCTGACACCCTTCTGTTCTTTAGAGTCTTGTCAAACTGGCACATGAAGTAATCAAATAATGCATCTTGAACCCTCTTGAAATGTAATTTGTTGGGTCTCAAGGGCAGTTGATCATAGTATTCCCACACAGGTATAAGTTGAGCGATCACCCTTGGTTGAAAGACCAGGGAAATGTCTAAGTGATGCTGCTAAATACACTAAGTATGAATTCATGTAGAAAGTCATGGTAGTAGGGACTGCTGCAAGTTGTTCACACAAAGCGTCACTGATAATCTCTCCCCACGATATATGATGGGACTGCCTTATGAACATGGTAAACTGATACATCCAGGGCTCAAAAACATTAGAGTGCTCAAGACCCATCATCCTGCTAAGGAGAGTAATTATGTCTCCAATTTCCCACTTGAAGTCACAATGGTACAAATTAGCCCACCTTGTGAAAGCGGCTCGTGGCTCATGAATCCATCTGTTAATGTGGCATTTGCAGTCCTTTTCCCTCTTGACATAGTACTCAACTGCACTATCCTTTGAAATCTCCATATACACAAGTGTTGATGGTATTCTGAAGACTTTCTCAATAGTATCTGCATCAAGGTGGATTATTGCCTCACCATCATCATTTCTAATGGTTCTCGTCTCCTTGTCGAAGTGGTGAGCGCAAGCGAGAACAAATTCAAGTTCTAGGGCAACCACTAGAAAAGAAGATGCATGATGAATGTGGCTGTCCAACAACCACTGCATATTACTATCTTGTGGATCTTCCGCTCTTTTAATGAATTATGACATGTCAACATGTCCTATCTCCGTATCCTTGATGTGATCCAAAGGAGAGGAAACTTGTGAAGGTGAAACTTCATTATGGTACTTGTCATATTTATACTTCATCTTCTTTGGAATGGGAGATGATGGTAAATCTGACATTGAAGAACAACTTGGCATGCTGCGATGAAGACTTAAAAGTGTTAAAGCAACATCATAATCAGCTGTGACTAACATTTTTCCTTCTTCAAATGGGAAGAACTCCAGCCCTTGCACTTCACAACTTTGTGAGAGAAAGATGGGAAATAAATGGGAATGCTGGAAACTTGACTTTGACCAATTTCGGATCTTGGGAAAAGTTTTTACAAGTATACAAGTGGGTGAGAACGAACATGCAATCGGATTTTTAAAACCCGAATGCAAGTATACTTGTAAAACGAAAAATGGAGAAATAAGTGAAAAATGAGATTTTGACATGTGGGAAATGACGTGAATGGAATGTACGGATAAAGGCAATGAGCATGGATAAAAATGGAAGGATTTTGGGAAGAACATCTTCAAAAAAATGGGAAGAACTTTCAACATGTAATCCGGTTATAAAAACCCGATTTTGAAAGAATGGGTATTTTTCATCTTTGCAACTTGGAATTTCAACAAAAGATGGTTAAAATCTTACAACCATAAGAGAAGATCAATTATTTTCATCCTACTTGTAATCGGGATTTAAAATCCCGAATACAAGTAAAGAGGGAAAATGGGGAAGATCAATGCAATTCACAAATTGCTTTGCAAAGGGGAAAATCTCTCTCACAAAACCGATTTTTAGGGCAAAACCAACATATATACAAATTTACAACTAGAATAAAAAAACAAGAAGACAAGAAAATGGAAAAAGAAGAAAAGAAAGCATACCTTGCTTCAATCCAAAATGCCTCTTCAAGAGATGAAACAATCTTTGAATGAAGACGACAATCCTTTAAATAGAAATAGATTCCAAAACCCTTGCCACGTTTTTCCAAACTCGGATTTGGAGAATGAAAACAAAAACGTGTTTCAAGATGCAAGAAAAATGGGTCGAATCTCTATCCAAACCCCACACCTAGGTGAAGGAAGCAAAAACGATTTAGGAGAGTGTCGAAATTGTGACAAATTTCAAAGAAAATCATGGTATTAATAAACATGTTTTTTGCTGTTTATAAATCATAAAAACCTAACGATTTGAACCTCCAAATGGCGTGGGACATGTTCATAAATGCATGAAAATCGGGTTTCTTTCTTCATATTGCAAGTTTAAAATGTCACTTTTCATTGCACAAGGCAAAATTGGGTATTTAAAACCCTTTAGAAAGTTTAAAATACCTTTATTTTTATTTATGGAACAAATCGGGTTTTGAAAACTCATTTGCAAATTTAAAATGTCACTTTATCTCCATTCTAGGCAAAATCGGGTTTTGAAAGATAAATACAAGTCATAATAACTTGTAAGGGGAAAATAAAATCCCCTCGACAAGTTTTAATAACTTAAAACATGTAATAGGGAAATAAAATCCCCATTACAAGTAAAAACACTAAAATAGGAACTTTATAAAAGAATTACAAGTGACTTTTAAATTTATAATTCAAAATTAACTTGTAACTTATCCAAAAAATTCCTATTATGACTTATAAAGCCAAAAAGCATTGAGGGGGAAATAAAAAGTAAGTTACAAGTTCTAATTTCATAAAGTGCACTTGTAATTAACTAAAAATTTCCCTACAAAGACTAAAACAAAGCAAAACATAAAAACTTGCAATTTAAGGAAAATTTCCCACCTGCAATCAAGGAGAAAAAACCCGAAATTGAAAGAAAAACATAGCAAACGAACCTAGAATGCGATGAAATTTGAAACGTGGTTCGACGATGGACTGAGGGTTAAGCCAATCCAAGGGCGAAGCAAAATTCTGCCTCGGGAAGCATTCCATAGAGTAAAATTTTAATTTCTTGACAAAAATTTCATGTAATGACAAAAATTTTATGTGATGGTCCATCATTTTTTAAAACAAAAAATGAGGACAACAGTTGGGTGATTATGAGCTGAAATTTGAATTCTATGTGGTTGACATGTGGGACAATTATGTTATTCTTGGGATGACATGGATGCTGTCACTTGTAGAGTTCGAAATTTTCTTTTATAACATTAACCGAAAACTTCTTGAAACACTTTTCATTTTCTCATACTTTTAATATTTAATTTAGCCCCATGAAATAAAGTGACTTTATTAAACTCTTCATTAATAAATGACATAAGTCACTTCATAAACTTATTAAATTAATTAAATAATTTTACCCATAAAATAAGCTTTATCAAATAATATTAAATAATTAAATTAATGAATTCGCTTTTTCCCGACTTTAGCCTATGGGAATTAAATAGGCTATAATTAGACTCTCTAGACTACTATGTGGAAAGGGACATTACTACAAAGGCACAATTTTCAACTTCAAACAATCCTACAATACAAAGCATGCAACAAGTTTGCTAAAAGAAATTTAACATCCCTTACCACACATGACAAAACATGTCAATAGAATTTGAAAAAAAAATGGGTATAATAAGTGATACTAAACAAATAGTGAATATTGGATTAAATATTATGTTGAATTATAGTTCCAGCAACAAGTAGGCATGGGAACTACCATTAGAAATCCAAACACGAATGACATTTATAATGTTTACAAAGCTAATTGCTACTTCTACTTTAGGAACTAACTTGCTTGCATGTAATGCAAAAAGTACTAGAAAATCTTATCTAGTAAAACTAAAACTAAAACCATATGATCATTAGTTATAGTAATGTTAAAGATTATTGCAAACAAACACTTAGAAGTCACATGACAAGAGATCCAAAGATAGATCATCTAAACATAGTTGACTATGAACTAAAACTAGAGATTGCTAAAAATAGCATGTAAGCAAAAAATAGAGGTGGCTAAAAAAAGAAAAAGCTACAAATAGAGAATGCTAAAATTAAAGGAAAAATAAAAAGAGCATGGGCTGTAAATATAAAAACTTAGAATATTCTCTTTGATGAACACAGTTATATTGAGAGGGGGGGAGGTGAATCAGCATAACAACTTTTATCAATCACAATAGCATCATTTAGTCAATTTCAATAATCATGTTCATGAGAAGAACACAAAAAACACAATATTTACATGGAAACCCTTACTGGAGAAAACCACAGCAAATTACTTGCTTATATGATAAACTTTTACAAATTTCATAGGCTCAACCTACTAGAGGCATCAACCCTTCATTCAAATTGTCTTCAAAAGAGTTATAACTCTCTTCTTCAAATCTACTATTATGGTGACAATAAATCTACCACAAACTAATCACAATCTCCTCGTAAAACCTAATATAAATCTGCCATACTACTCACAAAACTCTCTTCGATATGCTTCATAATTCTGCTCCAAAATCTTCTTTATCTTTGCATGAAACCCTCCTAACAAGTCTCATAAAGTCTTCACAATTATGCCCATAGAGTCTTCATAAATCTGCTCATTATTTAGAAGGATATTACATTAAACTTTTTTACAGTTCACACCTCTCATTTATCTCCTCTTATACTACTCCAACATACCTCTTCATCAAGAGAGGTAACCCTTCATTAGTATGCAATATTCTTCATAGAAGAATTATATATCTTTTATATCTCACTCACTCTACTTTCTTTTTTCTCCACACACACTTATCTCCACAAATCTCACTCACATCTTATATCTTTATGTCTTCATGAAATGATGCATTTCTTAGAAAGGATACAACTATTTGAATGGATATGTCTTTTAGTTTACAAATCTGTCTTGATCATGTGTATATCTTCCTTACAAATATGCCTTGTCCATATATTTCCTTCTTTATAATATTCTCTTTCTCCTCAAGATCTGCTATAAGTCTGTTCACAAATCTATTGCCCATAAATCTGCCATGATGTCTACCTTTAAATTCACTCTAACAATCCTCACAATCCCTTCATAAAATCTGCGAGTATACTCCTTAAGATCTGATGGAAAGCCTCACTAACCACTTAACCAAATTCACCTTTCAAACACAACTCAATCAATATTGCAAACAAACGGTTTGACCAAGAAACAAAGAATAGATGTACTTTAATCAAAATTAAGAACAATCAAATACTCTGCAATTTCATACACATTCAAAGAGACAAGAAGAATTTCAAATCCAAAACTCCACTATTGATTTATTACAGGGAATCGAACAAATGTCCACTATTATGTTTTATCAATTACAGAGGTTCCTCAATCAATACATTGGCAGCATTCAACAATCATCTTCCATAGTCCACTAAAACTTCAAGGCATTCATTCCTTCGATCAATGTCTCCTGTGCAAATAGCTTATGTGGTTGCACATTCACCGTTCAACCATTCCTCCAACTATCAGCCGCCTTCATATAGTTTACCAATCGCTTGGGCTTCCAACAGTCAACTAACCAACAGCCAACCGAATTGTGACCCTTTGAATCCTCCTCAGAACTGTTGACTTCCATCCCAAACAACTGCCTAACTGGCGACGCAAACCCAAACCGACAAGTAACACCGTCAGGTTTGGAGAAAATAACACCCAAAGCAGTTAAAGCCCCATGTACAAATTGAATTCCTATCACTCAGGCAACAGGAGACAGGAACCTCCCTTGCATTCTGTTTCCAAGGCAACAGTAGTAACCGAAGACTTGAGATACGCTACACCATAGAATGAAGAACACCCAACTCTGAACAAAAAAACAAAAACAAAAATATCAACAACAAAAATAAAACCAAAAATTGCAAGAACAGAATGCCCTTGCATCAAGATCTGCTCTTTATATGCTTGAATCTTCTGGTGTATTAATGATATATTTCTATCTGAAATCCACACACATCTCTCACTTATCCCACATCATACTCTCTACATGCCACAAATTTAATTTTTATATTCATCACTCCATGAAGATAGGCATCTCTTAGAACAAAAAAAACTCTTTGAAAAGATATCACCCTTTGCTAATAATCTTACTTTTTAATTGTCTTTTTAAAATGATTTTATTTATCTTCAAAACACTCTGATTTTTGTATAGATGATATATTTATTTTTTGTACGCACAACTCACACTATACAACTCGGTCGGGGTGGTTGGTATACCAAACTTAGCAATAAATGCATCCTTCATTGCATCCCAAGTCCTGATTGACCCTATGGGCAAATGAATGAACCAGAAGTACGCCTCTTCTCCCAATGAGTAGGGAAAAAGCCTACATGCTACATCTCCATATTCGATTTGTCTGTTACGAAGATGATCCTCGAACATCTTGATATGATCCTCCGTTGTACGATTGAAATCACTGACATTAAATTTGGAACAAAAGTGCTCTGGATTCTTTGGCATATCATGATAGACTGCAAATTCCAACGGTGATGAATTGTTGATTAGCCAAGTAGCGCCATTAAGTGCATGAGCAGGAGGAGGAGGAGGAGGAGCATGGTGTGCCATCGTTTTTCTCGGAGTTTGAAAACTTGACAAGAGACTTGATGAACTGGCTTGGCTTGTCGGTTGAGAAATTGCTTGGATACTTGCTTGAATTGCCGCTTGTACTTGTTCTTGAAGGGACGGAGCTTGTGATGACTCAAGAGATTCCTCCAATCTTAGTTCAAATTCTTTGGGAGTATCTTCTCTCTTGACTCGCTTCGACCTTGAAGTAAACTGAAGCTCACTCAGATTCTTGATGCCTGGTGTCGACCTCAATAGTCTTTGATGTTTCTCGGGCGAGAAAGAACCAATGTGATCCAGCGTGAAGTTTTGGTCTTGCAGAGACTACTACAGGTTCCTTTGATTGCGAAGCTCTCTAGCTACGATTCTTTGGTGTTCTTCAGCCCTATCTTCTTCTTGTTCCAAGATGATTCTCACTCTGTTATACTCAACTTCACTTCTCCTTACGTTCCACGCTAGGTGATTCAATCCTGAAGTAATATCTTCTTGAATATTGCCTATCTGCAAATTAGGTTGCACTACTTGATTCAATCCTTCATGCGGCAACACCATCGTGATTCATGATCATGCTTGAAATGTATTCTCTCTTTTTTTGGTAAATTTTCTGGATAGTACTGTTCCTTCGGATTTGTGGTTCAAGAGCCCTCCTTCTAGCACCAATTCTGTTGATGTGTATTTTGTACACAATCATACATAGAATAAAATACCCAAGGGTACCTTATCCTCTCTTGAATAAAGCCTCTAATTGCTGAAGATGTCGCAAAAAAGGGTCAATCAGGGTGACTCCAATGTTCTTTTATGTAGGGTCTCTACGTGTGGATAAGCACCAGTGGTCGTTGTGAATGCTGTTTCATCAAGGGGCCTTACGTCCTCCGAGCTGTAGGAACAAGATTTCCTAAAACTAACAAGTTCTCAAAAAGATCAAAAGGTAGGGTTTGCAAGGGGTAAATTCTAATCTAATCCTAAGAATGACCCAATGTAGGCTAGACTTGGCAAGATTCTACCAATTTCAATATTGCCATGAAATAACAACCTAACTGAAATTGATGCGATCTTCTAAGGTAAATGATTTTTCAATTCATCAAGGATCATAGACACTACCACAAAGGCACATATCCAAAGCTCAATGACGATTGAAGGTTTAAGTAATTCAAGTCTCTCCAGTTGACCACACAAGGCGTTCCTACAATCAATAAGAAGCTAGTGGTTTGGAACGTGAATCTCACCAAAAATCAAGCCCAACACTTAATCCTTCAAACTTAAATACTACCTCGACTGAGAATGATTCAAAAAAGCAAACAACAATGAAGATAGCCACGAGAATTGCAATAAAACACCATAACTTCAATATTTTATTGATCTCAAAGCCAAAATAGACAACAATTGCTTGAAATTCTTTCTTCAAACTCAATCTTGCTACAAAATAACTTTCTTCTCTCCAAAAGCTCTAATCTTCTAACTATTTCTTATTGCTAACTATTTTCTAATGACAAAATGAAAATGAATGAGGGTATATATAGCATCCTCAATTACAATGAACGGCCCAGATCAAAAGAAGATCAACGGCTGAGACTCTGACACCTAAACCCTAATTAAGGTTTTATTACAAAAGTTCCCCTTTTATTGAACAATATTAAATGCATAGCCAAATATTTAATTTGGCACAAAAATCTAGGAAACATAGACCAATGATAATTAAGGTGCCATGTCATCTATAACAACCTCTCTTCTAGAACCTTATTCCCTTTCCAATGCTCCTTTTTAGCATATGCAATGAATCTGGACACGATTCCTTCAATCTCAGCAATAGGAATCTCAGGAAGATTCCTCATTCCTTCCTCCAAGTGAATAATCTGATCAAAGGCCTTGAGAAGAACTGCGTCCCATTCAGGTTCGAGTTCCTTGATTTTCTCAATCAGGAGCATAGTAGCAAACATTTGATCCCTTTGCTCATCTGTAATAACATTCTCATCTTTGCAAAAGATGACCTTGAGCCTTTCTTCCAACTCTTGAAGATCCACATCAGTCTCAACTTCGATTCTTCTGCCAAGAATAGTACATAACACCCCAAACACCTTGTCCTAGATTGGATGGATGACCTCCTCCATTTGATTGCATTTGGCGCTGGTGTCCTCGAAAAGAAATTCCTTCATCTGGAGTAAAGTAGACCACTGGAGTAAATTATGAGCTCCTCCATCCATTATCTTTTCTTGCGCTAAGATCTTCCTTGGTGTTTGCCTGATTACTTGAAGAACAGGAATGATAACATCTTTAGTATGAGCAAAGGTGGCTACTGTTATCATTAAGTTGTGGATGATCTCAAGGACCTGGATAGCCCGATGAATGGTTTGCATCATTCTTGTTGCAAACTCAACGGCAACTGTATGGGATTTGTCAATCCAAGAGCTCATAAGCTGGACCAAGCTCTTAACTCTCTCTGCCTCACCAACTGATTCAAGGGGAAGTGCCTGCACAGGAGATACTGCTGGATCCTGACGTCCCAAAGGCTGACTGAGGTGGCTAAAGTAGCCTCTCCAAGCACCGACCTCTCTCTCAAGTTTTCTATTCTTTTCCATTTCTTCCTTAAGTTTATCTTTAAGTGCCTCAAATGAATCAGTTGCCTCATCCATTGCCTTCTCGGTGGTGAGTGGACCAAGCTCAACGGTTTCTACATCATATTCTTCTGCAAGGATCTCACCCTCGTACTTGTCCACTTTCGGTGTAGCTATCTGCAACTTCCTGGACCCTGTCTCATCTCTGATCATCTTGGACATTTTGGTGGCCTTCTTCTTTTCTGTTACTCCTTGAGAATTTCCAACAAGGCTATCTAAATCAATCACATTATCTTCGTCTTCGATCACAATCACCCTTGTTAGTCTCTCCTTCAACCAATCTGGAATGGCGGACCTTGTCTCTCTAACTTGTATTTCTTTAGGTAATGGCTCTTCTTTCCGGAGAGGAGATGTCGCTTCATCATCATTCTTGTCTTCATGTAGCTCATTGACCTGGGGAGATTGACTTGATGAACGTTGAGATGCCTGTCCTTCTTCATGTTTATCATTCTGAACCATTGATTCCATAGATTCCTCCACTTCAAGTGTCCTCTTCTCTTGTCGAGAAGATGTAACGGATGAGCGATCTCAATTGGCCTCTTGCTTCTTCTTCGAAGATTCTCTTTTCTCAGGCCTTTCCTTCCTCTTCGCACCTCTAGGATGAGGATTGCCTTCACTTACGCTTCTGGGGTGAGGATTGCCTTCGCTTGTGCTTCTAGGATGAGGATGGCCTTCACTTGCGCTTGCTCCTCCTTCTGCCGATCTTTCCTCCAAAGTAAAAGTCATAGATATGTTCTGCTCTCTTAACTTTTGATGTTGCACATCAACCCATCTGCGAGTACAGGACAAAACTGGAGCCATCAAAGCTTTTAAGTCCACAACCTCAGGTTCATTCCAATCTATCTTTACTGCCTTGTCCTCTCTATCATAGGATGACTGGAGGTGCCTGCCACTGTCCTGAGGTTGATTGGCCACTCTGTAAACTTTGCATTTCCTGATGAAATCCAAAGGCAATCTAGAATGCATCTTTCTTTTCACTTCTAAATCATTTGAGAGATTCATCCAAAAGTCCTCTACTTGACATTCATGCTTGTACTTTCTACCAACTGTCTCCTCTATATACCCATAAGGATCAAAATTTTCCCTCAAGGAAAAGAATGAAAATGAATATAAGGCCAACTCCCTTTCTGAATCATCTAAAGTTGGAGCATTAGGACATACCTCAACTGAATTTCCTAGTATGATAGGTACAGGAATTCCATTTCCATGCCTGTGTCTGAATGCCTTTGCATAAGCTGCCAACTGCCTAGTCACCTCAAGTAGTACTATCCTGTCTGTCGGATATCTTGGCAACATATATGGAGGTGAAGGACACCCATGAACTCTAATATATGTAAACTTCTGGAATTGGATAAACCAAGCACCATACCTCTTTACGAGTTCTTGTGCCTCTTGAGATATCCGCTTGTGAATCCCGCCTTGCAGTGTCCTGGTGATGTTCATCGTGAAAGTATCATTGACTAACTTGTAGTTACTTCCTGGTGGATGATGCAAATGAACATAAGAATCACAAACTCTGACTTCTCCAGGTCCTCTTCCAACCACTCCTCTATGAGGTAGTCCTGCATATTCAAAACTCCTGATCAAGGCATACATGATATACGAGCTCATGTGGAAAGATTTAGTAGCCTTCAATCTTCTCAACTGCACGTCCAAGCAATGGCTAACGATTCTAGCCCAATGAATTGTTCCTTTTCCTTGAACTATCACTTGGATGAAGAAGAACATCCACTTCTCAAAATAGAAGGCTTGAGGAGCCCCTGTAACTCGATTGAGTAAGGTTATCAAATCTTTGTACTCCTCCTGGAAGTCAATCCTATGTGGTGTGTTGGGAATCTTGCTCAGGCGAGGACGACTTTTGAGTAACCAATTCTTGTTGATGATGCTCAAGCAAGTGTCTGGATCATCTTCGTACATGGATCTAGCTCCTTCCAAGCTTTTGTAAATCATATCTTTATGTTCTGGTAGATGAAGAGCTTCACTGATAGCCTCTTCTGAAAGATAAGCCAAAGTGTTTCCTTCCTTGGACACGATCAATCTTGACTGTGGGTCGTAATGGCGGGCACACTCGATCATCAGCTCATGGCACTGGATTGTTGGAGGAAAGCCGGCCGCCTTGATAATGCCACTTTCAATTATTCTCCTTGCGACAGGTGATGGCTTTCCAATATAAGGGACCTCTCGAAACTTCTTCACACTGAAGTTTCCCAAGTTGGTATCTCCAATGTTGCTCCACTTTGACACGATCTTGGTCTCCATTTCTTCATTCCTTTGATCTTCCTTCATGAGGGCTGGACGACTGGTGGATGCTCCTGCCTTTGGGGTCGCCATCTTGACACCTACACAACATTTCATAATGAGCAATATACCTTGGAACGTAGAAATATAGACTGGATTTAAGTTTTAAATTTAGGAAACTTCATGATAAGTCTTTGAATTATCATTTCCTAAATATGACTATGCAATTGGAAATTCAAAATTTCAAAATTTGAACGAGGGAGATCTTGCCATACCTCTCTTTGAGAACTAGCTCTAAAAAACGATGCAAAAATTAAGAAATTTGCTAGGCAAAATGAAGATCGAAGTCCTCTAGCAAATGCGCCTCCTTCATCAACTTCACCACCTTTTGGGTCTTCAACGCCTTGAGGAAAACTCGCTCCACCTCTAACCTCCAACAAAGTTCGCACTCCTTCTTGGATCAAAATTCACACTTCTATTGCTTCTCCAAATCGCATTTAAATAAATGATTGGATGATGGATTAAAATGCTTCAAAATACCTCTCTTATATAGGCACTCATGCATTGCAATTGCCCATAGGCCGACTTGGAAAATAGGCCAAAAAATAAATAAAAATTAAATAAAAGAGGAGGCCGACCTTTATAAAAATATTAAAATAATATCCCAAGCGCTCTCTTTTTATTTAATTTAATAATAATTAATTTAAATGCCTTTGCAATTAAAAATTTCGATTTTTTAAAGGCTTAAATTAATTATTAAATGCCTTATGCGAACTTATTAAATGCCAATTTAATTAAAATATTTTAAGCTTTTTAGCGAATTTGGCATTTAATATGAGTTTTTCAAAGTACGTGCTCAAGCATGGGAGGTATTTGGGACATCAACAACATCGCTCTGGTCCCTGGGAGAGGGACAGGAGCGCCCTTTTATCTTTGGCCTTGCATTTCTTGCTTTTTGCGTTCAAAGTTTTATCCTGGACGTCCAAAATGGCCTTTTCGCTTGGAATCTTGAGTTTGATTTATTCCATCTTTGGAAGGAGTGTATCTTAAAACATTTTCGCCCTAGTCCCTTAGTGAGGGATAGGAGCAATCCCACCTTTTGTCCTTGGTCCTCATCTTTTCCAATCGCCAATTCATGTTGCAGGGCAATCAATGATCTTCCTTGTTTGTTCTATGCATGCCTAACTCGTTTCTCCAAGACAAAATGAGCTCTTCCAAAGATATTCGCCCTGGTCCTTCAGTGGAGGACAGGAGCGAATTTTGCTTTTGGGCTTAAAATTGTTGATTCTTGAGGTTAATTCCTTGTTCACTATCTTCTTAAAGATATTTCTCACTTTGCATAATCTTGCTTTAACGTGGTTTTGGAAAGGAATGATTGATTCTATAGAAATCGCCCTGGTCCTCCAGTGAAGGACAGGAGCGATCTTTAGTCCATGGCACAAATCCTTAATCATATCAATATCAAATTATCTTCAAGGCGTAAAACGTCATTGCTTACTCCATCTTGAGTGTTGGAAACGAAAGTGGCATTCTAAAATTTGGCATACTTGAATATTTCGCTCTGGTCCCTTGGTGAGGGACAGGAGCGCCTTAGCCAACTTCATCAAGTTTTGTGGTTTTTCGCAACTTCGTTCTTCTTTGAAGCATTCCAAATATCATCGCCATCATGTGCCTTGGCCTGGATTCGACCAAATTTGGAAGGGAAGACTTGATAATGCATTTTTCGCCCTGGTCCCTGGGTGAGGGACAGGAGCGCCTTGGTTACTTAGGTTGATTTTCTTCGTTGTGGTCCATTCAAGTTATATTCAACGAGAAAAACATACTTTCCTTGTCCTCCTCAAATCGCGAAATCACTTAAATTTTGTGAGGACAATGCAATTTAGGAACTCAAGCTCCGGTCCTTCAGTGAGGGACAGGAGCGATTTTGCAAATCCAAGCTTATCCGTCCTTTGTTAGGCTTCCAAACTATCTTCAACGGGCTAAAAATACCTTCTTTCATTTGTTTCAATCACAAAACTGCTTCGTCCTTGTAAGAAAATTGCACTTTTTAGAAAATCGCTTTGGACCTTCAGCAAGGGACAGGAGCGATTTTGTCATCTTGGTATATTTCCTTGCCAGTCGACTACTCAAATTATATTCAATGGACAAAACATGCCCTCCTTGATCTCTTCCAATCATAAAATTGTCCTGATCCTGCAAGGACAGTGCAAATTTGAAAATCAAGCTCCGGTCCTTCAGTGAGGGACAGGAGCGCCTTTTGTCTTCAAGGTCAAATCTTTACAATTTTCATCTCAAATCTCCTTTGCTGGGAAAGATATCATCATTTTGCAAGCTATGAACAAGAGCCCAAATCCAAAAAATGTCCAAGAAGGTGTGTTTGAAGAAAATCCCTTTGGTCCCTGGGTGAGGGACAGGAGCGAACTTGTCTTGCTAGGCCAAAAGTTCAATCTTCCATTGCCAACAACTAAATCTGGATACTCCTTTATGCTCATTTCATCTTTCATTGCGTCTTTGATGCTTCAGTTCGATCAGATGAGGCCTAAAACGATCTAGGTGAGCCATTTCGCCTTGGTCCTTCAGTGAAGGACAAGAGCGATTTGGTCTTAAACTTTAAAAACTTGTCATTTTTGAGTCTTCAAAATCTTCAAAATCTTCAATTTACGTCCAATTGTATCCCCTGGCGACCCTGCAGAAAACAAATAAAACAAGTCAATAACCAAGATGCACCAAATATCATTTTTGCCCTGGTCCCTGAGAGAGGGACAGGAGCGATTTTGCCTTTTCAAGTTAAAATGTCAAAAATTAGGTCTTCAGATCACTTCATCATGCAGGGTTAGGTCGTCTTCAAGTCCAGGAATTGGTTACCTTGCTTCCAAAATTTGGTTAAAGTTGGCCCAGACAAAATGTATAATTTAATCATTAAAATGCTAACACTTAGACCTAACCTGAATTCACCCTCAAAATCCTGACTGGACCCATCCCGAGACATTCTCAACTTCCTGACAGACTTAGGCTATTTCAAAATTGCAATCTACGCGAGGATGCTTAATAATCTTTCAAAAATTTGACCGGACTTCGGCTTGAAAATATCAAAAGGAAACCCTAAGGCTTAACCCTAGTCCAGACGACTCACTCACTTACTCAAAACTCTAAAAACAGAGAGAAGAACAGGCAAAACAAAAGCAAAAAGAGGGGGTCCCCATTTTAATGGGGCGATGTGTGAAATGGTCACAACAGATCCCAATGTTGTTTCTCTTGTAAACCCTTAAAATCCCTAACATGGCTGATTATAACATTTAAGCAAAACATACAAAGAGTCCTACATTATGGCATGTATTATATATATAAGCTATTCATAAACAAATATCATTTTTCTAAACTGTATGCACATCAATCAACATTGAGAAATCATAAACAAGATTCATTAAGCTATGTATATCACAAGAAACTCGTACCAAAATCACAATATATGATCAATTTGCTTTATGCCATAATTTATTATCAATACCAAATCTGATCTCTTTGATTGAATGAATTACTTTGATTGTATGATTCAATATTGTTGAGTCACGATTAAGTGATGGTTGATTAGGTGACTGAAGAGTGATGATGTAATTGTGGCATATTCACACATCGCCCCATTGCAAATGGGGACCCCTACTTTTTGCTTTCTAGGGTTAGTTTAGTTTGCTTGGTTGCCTGGTTCTTGGCTATTAGTCTTTGCATTGAAGGGTCACCAGGGGGCTCATTAGGATAGCAGGCTCTGCTTGAGTTGAGGTGGGTCAGTAGGTGATCCAGGTCAGGGTCTCTTTGAAAGCCTTCTCTAGGTCAAGCCTTGCTCTTGTTTCTAGGTTAGGTCTTGATTGAGTTTAAGTCCTTATATCCTGCTAGGGTGGCCTTGCCTTTAAGACCTAGGGCATTTAGTCAAGGAAGTGATGAAGAATTTGAGCACAATTGCAAAATTCGCTCTTGACCCTTCCAAAGGGACAAGAGCGAATTTCCTTAGAATCCTCTTTTGGTCCCAGTCTAGACCTCAAAGCTTACTCCTACGCCTTGGCTGAGTGAGGAATGACCTATTTTTTCCTTGTGAACAAGTTGGAACGAGATGGGATGAGGAAATTGAGCCTAAAACATGAAATTCACTCCTGACTCTTCCAAAGGGTCCAGAGTGAATTTCTCTAAAAACCTCTCCTGCTTCTAACATGGGTTAAAATCCCTGATTCCATGCCTTGATTGAATGAAAAATGATCTATTTATGCCTTTGGAAATGAGTTGCAACCAAGTGAAATGAAGAAAATCGGAGAATTTGAGCTAAAAACCTCAATTTCGCTCCTGACCCTTCCAAAGGGTCCAGAGCAAAATTCCTCTTTAGGTCCTATCCTTCCAAGGGTACCTAGCCGAAATTGTCAAGATGTGCTTGTGATCCAGCGTTTTGAGCTAGGCACCTCGTTAAGGTGATTTGTTGGGATGTCCTAAGGTGAGAATAATGTGAATGAGGGTGAAGATTGAGTGTTTGGAAGGTATTTAAGACTAAAACCTCAAATTCGCTCCTGACCCTTCCAAAGGGTCCAGAGAGAATTTCCTTATATCTCCCTTCTTGGTCCAAATTTGCATCAAAAACCTTATCCCTATGGCGTAGTGTTGTGCGTTGCACACGCTCCCTGTCGCCGACAGGGTCCCCCTTCCCTTTTTTTGAGCCTTTCGTCTTCACCCTGTTGAGTTTCGCGCAGAGCCTCTCGCGTCCTTTCGAGCGAGCCCGCGTTCAATCCATGAGACAGCATTGTTATCAAAAGAAGCCAGTGATTCCATTAGGCTAGTCTAGCCCTCGAGTACGAATTCCAAGAGATTGTTCAAACTTGTGAAATCGCCTTGAATAGGCGTAAGATGATAGAGGTTGGTGAAGCCCGCCAAGCAAAAGACAGCCTGTCCCGAAGGTTGCATGAGGACCAAAAGTTGCCGTTTTTTTGCATAAGAACGATGAGATAGATTGCATGATGTTTGTTCTTAAAGAGTTTACAAGATTTGAACGAATGACGATTTTCGCCAGCTGGTGGAGAAGGAGGAGCTAATTTCCTTGCAAAATGCCAAGGTTGACAAACTCGCCCAAGTGCCCAAGCTCGCACTTCTTGAGGAGAAAAGTTAAAAATCGCCAAAATACCACGGAAGGGCGAATTTCGGACTTTTAGGCCAAATTGAGAGAAATTTGTAAAAATTGGCAAAATGGGCCTAAGGTCCGAAATTCGTAAAAATTGGCAAAATGGGCCTAAGGTCCGAAATTCGTAAAAAATTGGCAAAATGGGCCTAAGGTCCAAAATTCGTAAAAATTGGCAAAATGGGCTTAAGCTCCGAAATTCACTTAAAATTCGCAAAAGTGCCTTAAGATCTGAAAGTAAAAGTTGACGAAACTCCTAAAAACGCCGAAATTCGAACCTTAAGGCCGAAATGCAAAGAAAGTGAAAGTTGGCAAAAGTGCCCAAAGGGCCGAATTTGGACCTTTAAATGAAAATCTGAAAAAGTGAAAGTTGGCAGAAGTGCCCAAAGGGCCGAATTTGGACCTTTAAGTGAAAATCTGAAAAGTGAAAAGTTGGCAAAAATGCCTCAAATGGCCAAATTCGGACCTTTTAGCCAAAATGTTAAAAAGTAAAAGTTGGCAAAAGTGCCCAAAGGGCCGAATTTGGACCTTTAAGTGAAAATCTGAAAAGTGAAAAGTTGGCAAAAATGCCTCAAATGGCCAAATTCGGACCTTTTAGCCAAAATGTTAAAAAGTGAAAGTTGGCAAAAGTGCCCAAAGGGCCGAATTTGGACCTAAAAGTGAAAAGTTGGCAAAAATGCCTCAAATGGCCAAATTCGGACCTTTTAGCGAAAATGTTAAAAAGTAAAAGTTGGCAAAAGTGCCCAAAGGGCTGAATTTGGACCTTTAAGTGAAAATTTGAAAAGTGAAAAGTTGGCAAAAATGCCTCAAATGGCCAAATTCGGACCTTTTAGCCAAAATGTTAAAAAGTGAAAGTTGGAAAAAGTGCCCAAAGGGCCGAATTTGGACCTTTAAGTGAAAATCTGAAAAGTGAAAAGTTGGCAAAAATGCCCCAAATGGCCAAATTCGGACCTTTTAGCCAAAATGTTAAAAAGTGAAAGTTGGCAAAAGTGCCCAAACGGCCGAATTTGGACCTTTAAGTGAAAATCTAAAAAGTAAAAAGTTGGCAAAAATGCCCCAAATGGTCAAATTCGGACCTTTTAGCCAAAATGTTAAAAAGTGAAAATTGGCAAAAGTGCCCAAAGGGTCGAATTTGGACCTTTAAGTGAAAATGTGAAAAGTGAAAAGATGGCAAAAATGCCCCAAATGGCCAAATTCGGACCTTTTAGCCAAAATGTTAAAAAGTGAAAGTTGGCAAAAGTGCCCAAAGGGCCGAATTTGGACCTTTAAGTGAAAATGTGAAAAGTGAAAAGTTGGCAAAAATGCCCCAAATGGCCAAATTCGGACCTTTTAGCCAAAATGTTAAAAAGTGAAAGTGGCAAAAGTGCCCAAAGGGCCGAACTTGGACCTTTAAGTGAAAATCTGAAAAGTGAAAAGTTGGCAAAAATGCCTCAAATGGCCAAATTCGGACCTTTTAGCCAAAATGTTAAAAAGTGAAAGTTGGCAAAAGTGCCCAAAGGGCCAAATTTGGACCTTTAAGTCAAAATCTGAAAAGTGAAAAGTTGGCAAAAATGCCCCAAATGGCCAAATTCGGACCTTTTAGCCAAAATGTTAAAAAGTGATAGTTGGCAAAAGTGCCCAAAGGGCCGAATTTGGACCTTTAAGTGAAAATGTGAAAAGTGAAAAGTTGGCAAAAATGCCCAAAATGGCCAAATTCGGACCTTTTAGCCAAAATGTTAAAAAGTGAAAGTTGCAAAAGTGCCCAAAGGGCCGAATTTGGACCTTTAAGTGAAAATCTGAAAAGTGAAAAGTTGGCAAAAATGCCTCAAATGGCCAAATTCGGACCTTTTAGCCAAAATGTTAAAAAGTGAAAGTTGGCAAAAGTGCCCAAAGGGCCGAATTTGGACCTTTAAGTGAAAATCTGAAAAGTGAAAAGTTGGCAAAAATGCCCCAAATGGCCAAATTCGGACCTTTTAGCCAAAATGTTAAAAAGTGAAAGTTGGCAAAAGTGCCCAAACGGCCGAATTTGGACCTTTAAGTGAAAATCTAAAAAGTAAAAAGTTGGCAAAAATGCCCCAAATGGTCAAAAATTCAGACATTTTAGCCAAAATGTTAAAAAGTGAAAGTTGGCAAAAGTGCCCAAAGGGCCGAATTTGGACCTTTAAGTGAAAATGTGAAAAGTGAAAAGTTGGCAAAAATGCCCCAAATGGTCAAAATCGGACCTTTTAGCCAAAATTTTAAAAAGTGAAAGTTGGCAAAAATGCCCAAAGGGCCGAATTTGGACCTTTAAGTGAAAATCTGAAAAGTGAAAAGTTGGCAAAAATGCCTCAAATGGCCAAATTCGGACCTTTTAGCCAAAATGTTAAAAAGTGAAAGTTGGCAAAAGTGCCCAAAGGGCCGAATTTGGACCTTTAAGTGAAAATCTGAAAAGTGAAAAGTTGGCAAAAATGCCCCAAATGGCCAAATTCGGACCTTTTAGCCAAAATGTTAAAAAGTGAAAGTTGCAAAAGTGCCCAAAGGGCCGAATTTGGACCTTTAAGTGAAAATCTGAAAAGTGAAAAGTTAGCAAAAATGCCTCAAATGGCCAAATTCGAA
Organism: Cryptomeria japonica; assembly: GCF_030272615.1. Taxonomy (NCBI): domain Eukaryota; kingdom Viridiplantae; phylum Streptophyta; class Pinopsida; order Cupressales; family Cupressaceae; genus Cryptomeria; species Cryptomeria japonica. Next base: position 215,701,624 of record NC_081415.1, read on the forward strand.
CCTTTTAGCCAAAATGTTAAAAAGTGAAAGTTGGCAAAAGTGCCCAAAGGGCCAAAAGTGAAAGTTGGCAAAAGTGTCCAAAGGGCCGAATTTGGACCTTTAAGCTATGTTACCGGTACTTCACATTTTCCCCACGAATCCGGATGCGGTGCGTATCGAATTCGGATTCGCCCTGGAATCCCTGTGGATTCGGACAGGGTACCGATTTTTTCCCCCTGAAACGTATCCGATATTTGACTCATGAATCCCGACGCATCCGGTGTAGACGTGGCGATTCCATACGGTTTTTTTGACGAATCCGCATCACTCGCAAATTTCGAGGGTTTTTTTCACGGGTCGAATATGTCGTTTAACATTTAAAACCCTAAAGCAAAGGCAAAAATAAAAAATCGTGAAACCATTCCACGCCACGCATGGTGAAAAAGGAAAACCGAAAAATCGCGAAAGTTTGAAACCATTAACGCGCGACAGCACAGGGGTTTGAGGAGGCGCGACGGCGGGAGGCGCGCGACGGCACAGAGGTGAAAGGAGGCGCCGACGGCGGGAGGCGCCACGGCAGGAGGGTGACGGCACAGGGGTTTGAGGAGGCGACGACGGCGGGAGGCGCCACGACAGGAGGGTGATGGCACAGAGGAGGCGCGCGACGACGGCGGGAGGCGCCACGGCAGGAGGGCGACGGCAGAAGGGCTTCGGCATCAGGTTTGATATTAATTTTTTTATTATAGTTTGCTATAGTTTGTTAAATTTTATTATAGTTAAAAAAATTTATTAGTTTGTTAAATTTTAATATTTATTATAGTTTGTTTTTTTTGTTTAATAGTTTGCTAATTAAATTGTTTGTTAAATGAAAACAAACAATCTAATAAAAATATAATTTTTCATTAGATTGTTTGTTTTCATTTAACAAACAATTTACAAACTATTAAATAAAGTTAAACTATAATAATTTTTTTTTAAAACTACTCATATTTAAAATATTAAAAATAATAATAATTTAATAATAGGTATATTTTTTAAAAACCTAATAACTTTCATAATTATAATAATTTCACTTTTATTTTAAATAAATTATTAAATTTAATTTTATATATTTAACATTTATAATCTATTGTTTAATATTAAATATTAATATTTTTTTTTTTAATTTGTTGTAGAAATCATAATGGCAACGACTACTAGCTCTACTCCTCAACGGACTTTCAAAACTGACCCAAATTCACCTTTATGGAAATATGTCAAAATAATAGACCAAGTAAAAGGTGGTGGAACATTTTTATGGATATGCAACTTCTGTAGTATGAAAAAAACTAGCTCCTACAGTCGTGTCAAAGCCCATTTTTGTGCCATTCCCCAACAAGGAATCAAACCATGTCTAGGAAAGAATGGAAATGGGATGTCACCTCAAGAAATAGCAGGATATATTAGAGAGCAAGAGGAAGCAGATGCAAGAGTTGGTCGTGCCTCAAACCATCCTTTGTTGACAGGAAGAGGAAGTAAATCAATGAGGCCCCCTACTTCTCCATCTTATAGCGATTTTCCTGATATCGTGGTAGAGAGCCACCCATTCTTGGACCCAATTAGTGAAGAACCTGTTATTGTGAAGAGAAGCAGGGGACCATTAGTGTCATGTCCCCTTTCTAGAGTGGACATCGGAGACGGAGGAGTTGGCCTATCATTGGAGTCTCGTAGGCTAGCAGAGGTTGATTGGGACTCATTCAGTGCATATAGTGATTGGATTTTGGCTTTACAGGCAGTTTGGAGCCAGTTTGGAGCAGTTCCTAGATTTTAGGGGGTATCCCTAAATTTTAGGAGGTCGTGACAGGTGCCAGTCGTGAGGTTATTCATGACCTTTTAGATGGTTTCAGTTTCAAAGAGATTGGGCTTGTTTCCTAAATTTTAGGAACATCCCTAGATTTTAGGGATGAGACTACCAGTGAATCCTTGATTTCCGACTTCAGTCACAGACAGGTGACAGGATGATTTTAGGGTTTGTAATGTCAGTTGGGCATTTTGTGGCTATTTGGGTTATATTTTTAATATTTCCTAAGTTAGCGTTTAATAATTAAATAAGGCTAAGTTGTTAGCCATTTTGGAGTAATAAGGGGATTTTTGGTCTCATCTGGATGCGCATCCTATTGTGTGATAGCTCGTTGGAAAGATCTTGAAATTCTTTAAATCTTTCTCTTTGGTCTCAGGGCAATTCAGTGAGCGGATTTCTGTCTATGGGGAAAAAGGTCATTTTCTAGTAACATGACCACTTTAAAATAAGAAATTATAACATTTCCACTAGACCACGCCACTTGGAGATAATTAGGGTTCGATTTGCAATTGAGAGGGGTTATAAGGGGATAGGAGCTTCATTTTATGATTATCTTTTACACATTTTACATCTTGGATTTGAGATTTGGCTCTGGAAGAGCTTTTCAGCATCTGGGACGCCAACCCCAATGCCTTGTCTGTTTGGGACGTACCCCCCAATACAGTGGTTTGGATTTGTTTGCAGCTATTAGCATCTTGGAGATTGTACGGCATTCTTTCTGGAGGTTCAGCAATTCTGACAGAGTTCAGCGTGGGGTTTGGGGTTTCTAACCAGTTGGGTGTACTTGGCAGCCGTACGGCTGTACCTGGCAGCCACTTTCCTTCCCACGTGCAGCACTTGGAGGGCTGGAATCTTGCCACAACTTCATTCCTAGTTATGTTACTCTTTCAGCATCCAGGTTGGAATTATTCCTGATTGTAATCTTCCTGAAATTATTGGAAATCTTCATCTGGTCAAATATTTGATTTTATATTCAGAAATCTGCCTTGAATCGAATTTGTTTTGGCTGTATATGAACTTCATTTTCAGTACTTTGTTCATGTACTTGTACTTCATTATTTACTTGTTGAAAAATCATCAAAATACAAAAAGAATTCAACCCTTCTGCAACTTCTGTCTATTTCTGAAAGAAAATATTAATAAGCAGGAAAAATCAATTTAAATAAATAAAAATTACAGCAGATTGGTAAAAGAGATCCATCAGGGATCTTTCAGTGGTATCAGAGCTTTGATCTTGCCAGCCTGTTGGGTGAAGATCAAGAGTTCTAATTCAGATTTGAGTTTAGTTTGGTTGAAAATCAAATTGGACATCATGACAGGGTTGTTTAGAAATAAACAAGCAGGAAAAGAATTTGAACAAACACCTTCAAGGAGTTCCAGACAGTCTAAGGGTACAACTCCTTCAACAAGTACAAGGAGAAGGTCTCCTGCCAAGACATTCAATGATATAGTTATGAACAACTATGATAAGTATTGCTCTCTTCCTAAAAAGATACGTGACCACCTTTCCTTCACACAATTCATGGGTGTACCAGTTGAAGATGACTTGATGTTTTCAAGTCCATGTCATCAACCAAGAACAAAACAAGAGTCAATTGAGAGCAAGGGAAGCAAAGGAAGAGGAGCAGATATGATGTTTACCAGTGAGATTGGTAGGAAACTATTTGAAGATTTTGAGAGACATGTAGATCCAATGGGTGCCTCTTTGGTTGGTTACAACGCTGTCCCATCATTTTTGGTGGAAGATGTGAAGGAAGAGTTTGTAACTTCAAGCAATACACAAGACATTCATGAGAGGTTTGATGAGTTTTCAGATTGCCCAAAGACTGATTTTGAATCAGCAATTGATGAAGAACATGAGGTTGAAATGGACAGCGTAAGTTTGGATTCATTTGTCACACTACTTCCTCTTCTCAATTGGGAAGACCATGAGGAAAGTCGAAATTTAATGGTGTGTAGTGAATCCAAAGATTTGTCACCACAGTATGATCATAATTCTGAAGTCCATAACAGCAGTGACATAACTTATCTCCCTCAAGATATGACAGCCTTTGGTCATGAAGAGAATAGAGATTTGCATTCTACATTTGCGGGTGCTTATGGTACAAGCATGGGTTATGCTGATGCAAATAATACAACTCACCATAAGTCTGATTTTGTGTACTTTGGGGCAGCTGATATAAAACATTGCCAAAAGTTGAATGAAGATTGGTTACATAGAGCTGCCCAAGCAAAAACGCTTGCTGCCCAAGCAAGACACCACCTCCAAAGAGTCAAAGAGCGTCACAATCGGTTAGATGATGCAAGGATACAAAGAGAATCATCCATTAGATCTTTATTTCTTCCAAGGGAAGAAAAGGACAGCGAAGATATATTGAATGGAAATAGAAATCAGTTTGATTTTCTGAGTTTGATCAGCAATTTTCCTTCATCTAATGAGTCAAATTTGAAACCTTGCATTGAGAACATTCAAGTTGGGAAGACTAGGTGTGAAGTTTATGAGTTGTTAGGTGGCATTCATAGTGGACCAGCCACTGAAGGTTTATCCATGTTGCAGAACAAAAACATCTACTATTCATTTGTGGACTTGTCACCTCTTTCATATGATAGGGCAGCGATGTACTTATTAATTGATGACTCGGTTTTCTTAGATGTGATAGTGGGCTATGAAGATCAGCGTGTAAGAGACTATATTTGGTGCATGGCTAAACAATATATTTATTTGGCATCCTCCAATGAAGACATACTAACTTGTGGAGAAATTGGGCAAGTTGCAGCCGCTGATCAAAGGTTTTGGAGAGGTTTCCATCACACTTTGCTTGTTGGAAATTGTCTTATTGATGGGTCCATTTCAACATTGAAGATTGGTGGTATTTATGGTTTCACAGTGGCTATAGAGAGACACGGTATCGACGATGCCTCTTACTATCATTGTCTCTTCATGACAGATGGATGTGGATTTAGTTTTATTTGGGATCCAGGTGTTGATTCATTTGATACAGCGTCTTATAGGGATTATAGTATGTTGCTCCAGATATTAAGATTATATGGCACTTATATCAGAGGAGAGCAGCAGGAGCAGTTTATGTCCTACAGGTGGTTTGTGTGGGATCATGGTATAGACATGTGTAGTACCTTCCTTTCGTGGATCCTACATGGGTTGCTTCACTTCAGATGTATAGATGTAGTCGTGGGTGTACAATGGTTGTTGACACTTGGACGGTATGTTCGGAATATCACGAGGATGGAGCTGGAGTTTACCCACTATCCATCTCAGTTTATCGAGCAGAGTGGGACGACAATTGATCCACAGGTTGATTGTCATCAGATAGCTGGCGTGGATGAGTTATGTGATGTTACTCCTAGTGAGTACTTTGAGCCAGTTGATGTGGCAATTTCACCTGATTCTCTAGACAGGGTGATTGTTTCATTGCTAGTTGGTGATTACATATTTTTAGATGCCAGCTTGGACAGTGATGATTTTAGTCAGTATTATATATTGTCTAGTGAGTTGGCATTAGATCTTCCGGCACATCAGCAGCAATGTGTGGCAATTGTGTGTCACTTGTGTCAGATGGGGTCAGATCACAGAGGGTCTTCCATGGATTGGCATTCATTGGATATTATGACGGATGTTATGCATGTTGGTGATCACAGACACACTAGTGGTCTTGGCATTTATGGATATTTGATCTATGGAGATGATATAGTTTTCCATTGCTCACTTGAGGTATTCAGCGGGAGCTATGCTTCGCTCTGGGACCCAGACAGTGTTGATTTGACAGCACAGGTGCTTCAGCATTTTGAGGAGCCATTCCAAACCGGGGCATTGCATGTTGTTCATATCAGAGATGAGCAGCAGTTACATGCAATGATTTGTTTACATCTTATTTGGGATGGTGGAGGATTGGTGTTTCAGTTGCTTGTGGGCAAGCAACTCCGAGAGGGGAGGCTTGTCATGTCCCCTTTCTAGAGTGGACATCGGAGACGGAGGAGTTGGCCTATCATTGGAGTCTCGTAGGCTAGCAGAGGTTGATTGGGACTCATTCAGTGCATATAGTGATTGGATTTTGGCTTTACAGGCAGTTTGGAGCCAGTTTGGAGCAGTTCCTAGATTTTAGGGGGTATCCCTAAATTTTAGGAGGTCGTGACAGGTGCCAGTCGTGAGGTTATTCATGACCTTTTAGATGGTTTCAGTTTCAAAGAGATTGGGCTTGTTTCCTAAATTTTAGGAACATCCCTAGATTTTAGGGATGAGACTACCAGTGAATCCTTGATTTCCGACTTCAGTCACAGACAGGTGACAGGATGATTTTAGGGTTTGTAATGTCAGTTGGGCATTTTGTGGCTATTTGGGTTATATTTTTAATATTTCCTAAGTTAGCGTTTAATAATTAAATAAGGCTAAGTTGTTAGCCATTTTGGAGTAATAAGGGGATTTTTGGTCTCATCTGGATGCGCATCCTATTGTGTGATAGCTCGTTGGAAAGATCTTGAAATTCTTTAAATCTTTCTCTTTGGTCTCAGGGCAATTCAGTGAGCGGATTTCTGTCTATGGGGAAAAAGGTCATTTTCTAGTAACATGACCACTTTAAAATAAGAAATTATAACATTTCCACTAGACCACGCCACTTGGAGACAATTAGGGTTCGATTTGCAATTGAGAGGGGTTATAAGGGGATAGGAGCTTCATTTTATGATTATCTTTTACACATTTTACATCTTGGATTTGAGATTTGGCTCTGGAAGAGTTTTTCAGCATCTGGGACGCCAACCCCAATGCCTTGTCTGTTTGGGACGTACCCCCCAATACAGTGGTTTGGATTTGTTTGCAGCTATTAGCATCTTGGAGATTGTACGGCATTCTTTCTGGAGGTTCAGCAATTCTGACAGAGTTCAGCGTGGGGTTTGGGGTTTCTAACCAGTTGGGTGTACTTGGCAGCCGTACGGCTGTACCTGGCAGCCACTTTCCTTCCCACGTGCAGCACTTGGAGGGCTGGAATCTTGCCACAACTTCATTCCTAGTTATGTTACTCTTTCAGCATCCAGGTTGGAATTATTCCTGATTGTAATCTTCCTGAAATTATTGGAAATCTTCATCTGGTCAAATATTTGATTTTATATTCAGAAATCTGCCTTGAATCGAATTTGTTTTGGCTGTATATGAACTTCATTTTCAGTACTTTGTTCATGTACTTGTACTTCATTATTTACTTGTTGAAAAATCATCAAAATACAAAAAGAATTCAACCCTTCTGCAACTTCTGTCTATTTCTGAAAGAAAATATTAATAAGCAGGAAAAATCAATTTAAATAAATAAAAATTACAGCAGATTGGTAAAAGAGATCCATCAGGGATCTTTCAATTAGAGAGAGCATTTAAGAATGATGCTAGAGAGATTGCAGATCAATCCGTTGGAAGATGTCTATATGCAAACGGTTTGTCATTTAATGTGGTACAATCACCATATTGGCAGGATATGTTGAAAAAGGTAAATGAGGCTCCACAAGGGTACACAGGGCCAGGTTATGAGAAGGTGCGTAGCACCTTACTAGCAAAGGAGGTAAAAAACATAGACAATGCATTGGCTCCCATTAGAAATTCATGGAAACAAACAGGGGTGTCCATCATTTCAGATGGATGGAAGGATACCAAAAATCGGCCATTAATTAATGTAATTGCAGTGTGCCCTAAAGGGGCAATGTTTCTGAAAGCTGTGGATTGTGAGGGACAGGTGAAGGATGCACAATTTATTGCTAACATCCTTATACAATGCATTCAGGATGTGGGACCTCAAAATGTTGTCCAAGTAATAACGGACAATGCAAAGAATTGTAGAGCTGCAGGTATGTTGATTGAGACACGGTTTGAACACATATTTTGGACACCTTGTGCTGTCCACTCTCTCAACCTCATGCTACAAAAGATAGGCAGGAAAATAGATTGGATCAAACAAATTTATGTTGAGGCTGAAGAGATCCAAATGTTCATCACAAACCATAGCATGTCACAGGCCATTTTCAAATCATTTTCACAGTTGGAGTTGCTAAAGGTAATTGAAACACTTCAATTTTTAAAATCTACATTTCACTTTGATGGTTACTTAATTTTTATTTTTTTATCATGTCTTCTTTGTATTCTAATTTTTATTTTTAATTTTTGAATAGGTTGCCGAGACCCGATTTGCATCCAACACAATCGTCTTGAGGCGACTTGTGAAGGTGCGACAGCCACTTGCTAGCATGATAATTAGTCAAAGTTGGTCCCTATGGAGGCAATCCAATACTGAAAGGGCAGCAAATGTAAAGCGCATGATCCTAGATGACACTTGGTGGGATCGAGTGGAATATCTTTTGAGTTTCACTAAGCCCATCATGAGTATGATCCGTTATACTGACATGGATCACCCATGTTTGGGAGAGGTATATGATGGCATTGACTCGATGATTGAGAAAATGAAAGCCATCATCAATGCAAAAGAGCAAGATCCCAAAGAAACTTTCTTCAAAGAGGTTCAATCAATTTGTGTTGAGCGGTGGAACAAAATGACCAGCCCACTACATCTTCTTGCATTTGCATTGACTCCCAAATTTTATAGTGATGAAATGCTTGCTAAGCCATCAAGGGTACCACCATATAGAGATTCAGAAGTCAGTGAAGGGTGTAGGACAGCACTTACTAAACTCTTCCCAGATTCTGAAATGGAGGATTTAATGACAAGTGAGTTTGCTGATTTTGTAGCCTCCAATGGTCAAAGTGTTTCCGCTCTCCGTGACAAGTATAAAAAGGATTCTCATGCTTGGTGGTACCTCAATGGCCATACATCACCAAACCTTCAAACTCTTGCAATCAAAGTTTTATCGCAAGTAAGTTTCTTAATTTTTATTGCTCTCTAAATTTAGATTTTTTACTATTTTATAATTGTCACCCTCTCACTTTGTGTCAATTATTCAATAGGTTGCTAGTTCCTCTTCATCTGAGCGAAATTGGATCACATACTCCTTTATCCACTCAGTGAAACGCAACCGACTGGCAGCAAGTAAGGCAGAAGAGCTCGTTTATGTGCATTCAAACTTGCGCCTTCTTACTCATAAACAAAATGAGTATAAGGATGGGAGCACAAAGTTTTGGGATGTAGATCCAGAGCGAACTGATTTGGATTTTTCAGCTGCCACACAATCTTTTTTTTCTGGGGAGTCTGATAGCCAATGTGCTGCTAGTGCAAGTGGCAGTGAGGCCGCATGTGGTTCCAGTACTCTACCTACATCATCTAATGTCAATGATGATGTTGATCTTGATCTTCCTAGTGACCCATATGATGCTATTGCTGATTATTAGTTGTGTTATTTTATTGTTGAACGGTTGAGCCAGTGAACAATGAATTCGATATCTATCATAACATTCAAAGTTTGTAATTTTGTTATAGACTTATAGTTATATCAATATGAATCATATATGATAGTTCCAAGTTTTGTTTAGCATATGGATGATATGTGGGATTCTAAATTTAATTTTTGTTTCTACTTATTAGAGTGTATATATGTATATATTTATGATTTTTACATTTTTTTGTACGGACATACCCATACGTACCCAGGCCCCCCCTAAAAAAAATGTCGTACCAGCGTACCGTACCCACGTACCCGTACCCGTACCGGCAACTTAGCCTTTAAGTGAAAATCTGAAAAGTGAAAAGTTGGCAAAAATGCCCCAAATGGTCAAATTCAGACCTTTTAGCCAAAATGTTAAAAAGTGACAGTTGGCAAAAGTGCCCAAAGGGCCGAATTTGGACCTTTAAGTGAAAATCTGAAAAGTGAAAAGTTGGCAAAAATGCCCCAAATGGTCAAAATCGGACCTTTTAGCCAAAATTTTAAAAAGTGACAGTTGGCAAAAATGCCCAAAGGGCCGAATTTGGACCTTTAAGTGAAAATCTGAAAAGTGAAAAGTTGGCAAAAATGCCCCAAATGGCCAAATTCGGACCTTTTAGCCAAAATATTAAAAAGTGAAAGTTGGCAAAAGTGCCCAAAGGGCCGAATTTGGACCTTTAAGTGAAAATCTGAAAAGTAAAATGTTGGCAAAAATGCCCCAAATGGTCAAATTCAGACCTTTTAGCCAAAATGTTAAAAAGTGAGTTGCAAAAGTGCCCAAAGGGCCGAATTTGGACCTTTAAGTGAAAAGTTGGCAAAAATGCCTCAAATGGCCAAATTCGTACCTTTTAGCAAAAATGTTAAAAAGTGAAAGTTGGCAAAAGTGCCCAAAGGGCCAAATTTGGACCTTTAAGTGAAAATTTGAAAAGTGAAAAGTTGGCAAAAATGCCTCAAATGGCCAAATTCGGACCTTTTAGCCAAAATGTTAAAAAGTGAAAGTTGGCAAAAGTGCCCAAAGGGCCGAATTTGGACCTTTAAGTGAAAATCTAAAAAGTAAAAAGTTGGCAAAAATGCCCCAAATGGTCAAAAATTCGGACATTTTAGCCAAAATGTTAAAAAGTGAAAGTTGGCAAAAGTGCCCAAAGGGCTGAATTTGGACCTTTAAGTGAAAATTTGAAAAGTGAAAAGTTGACAAAAATGCCCCAAATGGTCAAAATCGGACCTTTTAGCCAAAATTTTAAAAAGTGAAAGTTGGCAAAAATGCCCAAAGAGCCGAATTTGGACCTTTAAGTGAAAATCTGAAAAGTGAAAAGTTGGCAAAAATGCCCCAAATGGCCAAATTCGGACCTTTTAGCCAAAATATTAAAAGGTGAAAGTTGGCAAAAGTGCCCAAAGGGCCGAATTTGGACCTTTAAGTGAAAATCTGAAAAGTGAAATGTTGGCAAAAATGCCCCAAATGGTCAAATTCAGACCTTTTAGCCAAAATGTTAAAAAGTGACAGTTGGCAAAAGTGCCCAAAGGGTCAAATTTGGACCTTTAAGTGAAAATCTGAAAAGTGAAAAGTTGGCAAAAATGCCCCAAATGGCCAAATTCGGACCTTTTAGCCAAAATGTGAAAAGTGAAAAGTTGGCAAAAGTGCCCAAAGGGCCGAATTCGGACCTTTAAGTGAAAATGTGAAAAGTGAAAAGTTGGCAAAAATGCCTCAAAAGGCCAAATTCAGACCTTTTAGCCAAAATGTGAAAAGTGAAAGGTTGGCAAAAGTGCCCAAAGGGCCGAATTTGGACCTTTAAGTGAAAATGTGAAAAGTGAAAAGTTGGCAAAAATGTCTCAAAGGGCCAAATTCGGACCTTTTAGCCAAAATGTTAAAAAGTGAAAGTTGGCAAAAGTGCCCAAAGGGCCGAATTTGGACCTTTAAGCCAAAATGTTAAAAAGTGAAAGTCGGCAAAAGTGCCCAAAGGGCCGAATTTGGACCTTTAAGGGGTGAAAATGTCAAAGTTTTTAAAACTTTTCGAACGCCCCTCTTGCCCGAAATTGCCAGGAACAACTAAATTCGCAGGAGTAAAAGCGTTAAAACTTGGGAAATTTTCAAATGACCCTCCAGGCATTAAATTTAAATATTTGTTCAATTAAATTAATTAATTTTTCAAATTGATTTATTGAAATTGATCGTTCGCAGGTCGCAGGACGTCATTAGAGAACCAAGAAAAAGACCTGAAACGCACATCGAAGAAGGATCGCAATCAAGATTAGGCGCTAAAGACTGAAAAAGAAAAAAGATGTGGGAACACGCTGCAGGAGCGCGAGAGCAACCAAACATTGGGAACCATGCCGCTGATCAAAGATGAAGTCCACCACCGAGACCAAAGACCAAAGAACACTCTGAATGCTGCAAGTTTATGCCTTCTCGAGAAAAAAGCACACAGCTGGATTTAATTCCAGGAATTCAATTTCTAAAAAGCTGAATCGGAACCACTGCCTATCGATCTTTCTCCCTCGACTCTGTAGAACTTTAGACACCCAGTTTTTCGAATTGAAAGCACTCTCGGGGGGCTTGATCCAAAGTTTGGGTCATATGACTGCCCCCGTGGGAGGTAGATTATTGTGACCCATTCATCGAAGTCTCTGCTTCCAATGGGTGGTAACCCGACACAGATGCAACCACAGGTACGGGGTAGTTGTAAAACTGCTTGTAGGTCCCACTCAGATATTTTGAAAGAAAGAGGAAACAAGTCAATTGTGGACAGTTATGTCCAACTACCGGATAGACTCAAATTGAAGCCAAATAGTGGCAAGTAGTTGAAATTGTGGTTGAATGGATGAGTGAGAATTTAATGGGCATGGGTTAAGGCTGCTAGTTTCTAGAAGGCAGATCAGGACCCTTGGATGCAGTCCATCCTGGCCTCTGATTCAAAATTGTAAAAACTATAAAAGGCAGAGGCCTTTCTTTTGTAAAGGGTTAGATAGTTAGAGATTGTTGGATAGTTAGACTCTATTGAGAGAGTTAGATTTTAGAGTTAGAATAGGTTAGATTTTAAGCAGTAGCATAGAGATGTTGTAGAAATTGTTGTAATAGGCAGCTGAAATCAATATATAAACATTGATTTGGTGTTTATTGTCTTGTTTTCATCCTATTTGCATGGTTTCTCTTAGCATTTTAGATAGATCTTTCTGTTTTGGATGTGCAGGTATTTGATAGATTCAGGCTCATACCATTGACGATATACTGATTGTGTATCCTTTTGTATGGTTAACCTGAGCCTTTAATTGTGCTTAGTTCAATTGCAGGTGTCCGTCTAAGTTGCGCCAGAATTGGGTGCTTAGCCGTGCGTCTCCAGTCTGAAAATCTTCCAAGTCCCTTTGAAGATTGCACCGTTCCTGCAAGGTTGTGAGCTATTGTGGCCAAGCAGGAATTGGTTATGTTGAATCCGTCTACCCGCATACCTGTGTTGTTAGTTTTAGATCTCCTAACCCTTTCCTTTTGCTCTTTATTACATAATTTGAGAATCGCAGTAGACCAGCTTGTTGCAAATCATAAGTCCCCTTGTGCTCCCAGCAAATCACATCGACCACTAAGTAATCCCGCAATCAAGACCTGACAATCAAAACCTTGAGGTCATCCCCTTTGATCAAACAAAAAACAGCATTAGGGATTTCCTTATCTCAAGAGAGGATAGGATACTCAGCGAGTACATTCCATTCTACGTTGGCCGAATGAAGTCGCAAGTTCAGCGATTTTTGATGAAACTCCTAAAAACGCCAAAATTCGGACCTTAAGGCCGAAATGCAAAGAAAATGAAGTTGGCAAAAACGGCAAAGGGTCCGAAGTTCTCAAAAGCCTCGTGAGTGCCGAAGTTCACAATTTAGGAGGTAAAGGGAGAAAGTGAAGTTTTCAAAATGCCCCTAGCCTCGAAGTTCGCATTTCGGAGGAAAGCGTGTGGAAAATGAAGTTGGCAAAGTCCTCCAAATCGCCGAAATTGGCAATCCACCCCCAAACGCCGAAGTTCTCAGGAGCCTCCCACTTACCGAAGACCACGATTTATGGGATAGGTCGCGGAATTATAAAGTTGCAAAGTTTAAAACGCACCCAAACTACCGAAGCTGCGAAATCCCTAAACCCCGAAAATCGCTAACAGTAGGAGGGGTGTAGGGTGCGAAAACTATAAGTTTGCCAACCATATCGTTATCTCGAAATCGTGCCATAAGATTCCCATTAGGAGGCCATCAAGAATCACATGGAGCTCATGCAGTCGGCAAGAGGTTTCAAATCGCCGAGGTTTTCAAAATGCCTATCTTTGACGCAGTTTGAAAAGGCACGCAAAGGGTTAATTGCCCTTTCGTCTAAGGTAAAAAGAATCGCTTAGTCTAAATCTCAAAATGACAAATTCTTTTCCAACCGCAGCCGCGAAAATTTGAATTAGAGAGATAACCGTTGGAATTCAAAATTTGCAGGACTATCCATTCGTTTTTGCACAGCAAGTCGAGCAATTGCTCACCGTCCATTTTCATCAGGTAAGTATGCTTTGTCTCTCTCTTGATCATCTGAAATATTTACAAATTGGAGGCATGTCTGTGCAAAATTGATTAAAACGCTTAAATCTTCAAAATTTGCATCTTTTTTCCGATTATTAAAGCATCATGCAAAGCAATCGAAATTAGAATCTGCTCCTAAGGATCAGCTAGAAATTGCATTTTCAAACTTAGGAAAAATTTTCGAGCTTTGTCCCTTTTGAAAATCAATCCCGAAAATGCTTAAGTGTAAATTTGCGATCAAAAGATTCATAAATACTTTGGTTTAAATCAATCAAGCTTTTAGCTAGCAATATCACTCTGTTTCCAATCTAATTTTTGAAGTAATTCTTGAATGAGGGCATATTCTCTATCTATCCCGCCTTACTTCTTTTATATTGCCTCGTAATCCGCATCCGGTTGTGCAAGATAAATGCCTAAATGAGCAGCGGAGTCATCAAAGACGCCTGCTACTGCCGAGACATCGCGAGGGTCTAAGCCAGATATTCCTCACAAGGTCGAAAGGATGAAGTACCAGTATCAAAGAGGGGGATTCAGGTAGTCAAAAGTTCAGAGTGTTTGGGACAATGCCGGTGATACTGACCTAGGCCATATCAATATCCAAGATTTCAAGAGCCGAGTGTTCTCCCCTAATGCCTACGGCAGGCCTAGGCAGATGATGGAAAGTGGCATCGCCCAAGCTGCGGGATTTCCTCCAGCAGTGTAGAACTATGAGTTAGTGGTAGAGGCTGCCCGGCATTATCAACCAAGTTCCAGATTGGTGCTCCTCGAGAATATGACCCTCGCCAACTTCACTCCTGAGGCCATTGGCGACGCATTCGACATTCCCTTCCCAAACAATCCCACGGCCACGACTATAGATGAAGCACAGGGGGGGTATGATATGAATCCGGCCAGATGCAGAACCCTGATCAACGAAGAGTGGTACAAGGAGAGAAGACCTCCAAGCGTCAGGATTGGAAAAAAGACCCCAAGAAGTGACTTTCACAATGAGCATGGGGACATGGTCACATTGCTCAGCAGGGTTATGGGACTTCCTAAATCCAACTACTTTGAAGAGTGGATGTTTTATTTCACAGAGCAAGTCTTCGCTAGGAAGTCTAAGTTTGACTGGGCCCAGATTATAAGCGACAACATCCACACTCAGCTAATTGAACTCGAGAGCAAAAAGTACTTCACTATGACCTCTTATTTGGTCTACATGTTCGCCAAGAACCAGCCACTGCCAGGTTTAATAATGAAAGGAGAAATCGGGAATGGGCCTGGTTAGGTGAAGGTATATGATTGCTACCCACAGCTTCACTATCAAGATATAGCTCACAGAGAAAAGAACAACCCGGCTTATGTAGTTGACCAGTATGAGCGCGTCAATGACACCTTCACAATGCGCCTGGTCAGGCTAATGCAGGGAGGATTACACATAAGGCTCTCGGAGCAAGCTACTATTCTAGTGCAAAGATACGGAGCCTGGTTCATCCAGTTCCCAAGGTTCTCCTATATCCGAATAGCGGGCTTTGATGGTGCCCCTCTCCGACTTCCACGGTACCCAACCAACAAGATAGTTCTTATGGAGGTCGCAAGGCAATCGCGTTCGACCGGCAAGCAGGCTGGATTCGCGTTCCCCATGATTATAGCCAACCAGGATGTCCATCTGAAGACCCCCACCCTAGCAGAGGAATCCTTCGCAAAGCTGGCTTCCTATGGCCTACAAGAGCATTTTCCAAGGAAATGCTTTGATCACGACAATCTAGCAAAGAGAGCCTATGGCAGGCGATACAGAGCAAAGGAATCAGTTGAAGATTATCGGAAAAACTGCTCTGATGACTATGAGGTCCGAAGGCGTGAATATTCTAGGCTGAGTGTGCAACAGATGCGACTCTTTGAATACCGCTAGGTCCCAGATCAACTCGCAGATTCAGGGAATTGTCTGCAGGACCGGGAATTTGAGGCGGTGTTGTGACGTATTCACACATCGCCCCATTACAAATGGGGACCCTTGCTTTTTGCTTTCTAGTGTTTGTTTTCTAGGTCTTTTAGGGTTTTGTCTGTTAGCCTTTGCAAGATGAGTGCTGTCGAGGGGATCGTTGGATTGCAAGCTTTGCTTGAGCCAAGGTGAGTCCACAGGGCCCCAGAATTAGGGTTTCTTTGAGTCTTCCTTAGGGCCTGGTTTTGCTCTTGTTACTAATTGTGTCTTGCTTGGTAAGTGAGTATCATTCTTGAAGGTCCGAGCTAGGTCAAGTTAGTGAGTGATAAAGTCTGGAATGTCATCCTGATCTTTAAATGTCCTGAAATTTGGTTGTCTGGAATGCCCTAATCCTAAAATTTGACTGTCTGGAAAACTGAAGAATCCTCCAAAAACTAGATTTTGCAATATAACTCCTGGAGGTCCGAAACCACTCTCAAACATCCTGGAAGTATATATGGAATTCCTTATATCTTTCTTCTTTCTTATACTTAAATGTTATATTCCATAAAATAATCCTGACGAAGAGGCTAAACTGTCAAAATTTGCTCCTGACCCTTCCAAAGGGTCTAGAGCGAAAATCCTCCTAAGGCTCATCTCCTCCCTAGTTTGACCAAATTTTGAGTTGCAAGGCATCTTGAAGGGAAGTGTGGACATGTTTGGACTTTGGAAATGTTTGAAAGCCTTGAAAAAATGAAGGATTCTAGCCAAGAAGGTGAATTTCGCTCTTGACCCTTCCAAAGGGTCCAGAGCGAAATTCCTTACAAGCATATTTTTGACCTTTCTCAGGCTTAAAACCTTGTTCCTAGGGCAAAGGGAGATGATATTTTACCTTGCAATGAAGTTTCAAGTTGAAAGAATGATGATTTTAGCTCAAAACAAGATTTTCGCTCCTGACCCTTCCAAAGGGTCCAGAGCGAAATTCTTGGAAACTCATATTTTCTTCTTGGAGATGGTCAAATTCTTAAGTTTTATGGCATGGTTAGGTGGACTTTGATGTGTTCTTGCCTTTGAATATTGGATTGAGGTAATGGAGTAGCCAAAACAAGCTCAAAATAGGAAATTCGCTCCTGACCCTTCCAAAGGGTCCAGAGCAAAAATCTTAAAAACCATCTTTTCTTCCAAAATTTGAGCAAAGTCAAACCTAGACAAGGGTGAGAGAAGTCATTTGGATTGCCTTAGAGTGGATTTTAGTCACCAAGAATGCAAATTTTGAAGCCAAAATGAGAATTTCGCTCCTGACCCTTCCAAAGGGTCCAGAGCGAAATTCCTAGGATCACCCTTTTTTTCCTTGCAAATCAAGTCAATTTTTTGGTTTTTATGGCCTAGACAAGAGTGAGGCGATGTGTCCTTGGTCTTGAAGGTGGATTGGATTTGAAAAGATGAGGAAATAAGCCTAAAATAAGATTTTCGCTCCTGACCCTTCCAAAGGGTCCAGAGTGAAAATCCTAAAATTTACATATTCCTTTCAAATTTATGCTAAACCATGCCTAGGCCAAGGTGAAAGATGCCCTTGAGATTGCCCTTGACTTGATTGTTGTCTCTAGAAATGATGATTTTGGCCTAAAGAAAGAAATTCGCTCCTGACCCTCCCAAAGGGTCCAAGGCGAAAATTCTTCAATCACCTTTTTCTCCTTGCAAAATTAAGTCAAACTGAAGTTGGATGAGAGAAGAGAAGTATTTCCTTGCCTTGTGAAGTGATTTGAAGTTGAAATGATGGAGAAGTGAGCTACAAGCAAAAAATTCGCTCCTGACCCTTCCAAAGGGTCCAGAGCGAAAAACCCTAAAACCATCTTATCCTCCAAATTTTGTGCTAAGTCAGGCCTAGACTAGGGTGAGAAAAGCTATTTGGAATGCCTTGGAAAGATGTTTGACCTTCAAAAGTGTGAATTTTGAGCTAAAAGGTGAATTTCGCTCCTGACCCTTCCAAAGGGTCCAGAGCGAAATTCTTCATCTGCCTATTTCCTCCTTGTGTCAAGACTAGGAGTCCTAAGGCGTAGTTGAGGTTGAAATGATGTTACTTTGCCCTGCAAGATGAATTGAAGTGAAGGAGATGAGGAATTGAGACCTAAAGCTTGGATTTCGCTCTTGACCCTTCCAAAGGGTCCAGAGCGAAATTCCCAATATCACCTAAATTGCTCACAATGACGATCAAGAAATGGATTCCCAGGCCTTGGTGGAGAAAAGACTAGTGTATTCTTGCCTTGGAAGGTATTTTGGAATAAAGACATGATGGAATTTGTCCAAAAGTGCAAAATTTGCTCCAGACCCTTCCAAAGGGTCCAAGGTGAAATTCTTATAGGGCCTGTCCCTGGAAAGACTCTTGAACAAACTTAATTTTGATGTCTTCTTGTTGATGATTTAAGGTATAAAATGCTATGTTGAAATGAATTTATTATGTATCCTTAATCATCTTTTTGTTTGTCTGGCAGTTAAAAGGCGACCTTCTCCAGCCCAGCATCATCAAGGACGGCCTTCTCCGGTCCAGCATCATCAGGGACGACCTCTTCCAGTCCAGCATTTGAAGGAAAGGTACACCATCCATCCTGCACATCGAAGACAAAGGGAGTTAAAGCAAGGGTTCGTTGAAGAAGCAAATAGTTTCAAAAGAGTTAATTAAAGCTAGCTTCTCAGCAACATCAAATTGAATATCTACCAAGTTACAAGTGTCAGACAAGGTGGCATCCCAGTCATCACTCCTCCAGTCGGATTGGTCCACCTCAACGTGTCCAGATTCAATGTACCTGACTCATGAGAGATGGCACAAACTTCGATGTACCTACCCCGGTTCTCCATTGGTCGAATATTCCAAAGAAGACATGTCCAAATAATGCAATTATTTCATTGGCCAGAATTGAGTTTGTTGTAACAAACCCTAATTAGGGTTTTCATTGTAAAATCTCGACCATTGATCTCAAATTGATCCGAGCCATTGAATTGTATTGAGGGCGCTATATAAGCCCTGGCTCCTCATTTGTAAAGGCTAATAGTTAGTCAATAGTTGATAGTAGGTGAATAGTTAGCTAATAGTGAATAGTCAGTTGATAGAATAGCAATTAGAGTAGAATAGCAAGAGAAGGTAAAGATTGTTGCCAATATGTTGTTGTAAAAGACTTGTAAAACTTCATTGAAGAAATAGTGAAATCTATGGGTCGATTCAACAATTTGCATGGTCTTTATACTTCTCAGATTTGATTTCATGTTATTAGATGAGTGGAAGAAATGTGTTTGATTGATGGTGAAATTTGTATATCCATACTACTAGCAGTTTGTTGATTGCAGACTTGCCTTGTGTAGTCAACTGGAATCATTCAGCTTAAGTTTAACTTCAATTGTCGCTTCTTCATTGATATGCATCAGCCTGATGGTGTCTATGCCTGTAGCGATGATTTGAACATCATAAAGCTTTCCTCCAAAGATCGCACTAACCTTGTGGAGATGGTCCTGGGATGTCAAGACAAGACTTAGTTAGAATTTCATCAAAGGTCATTCATTGTTCCTACATTCTTAGTGTCAGAATTAGATCCTTCCCTCGCCCTCATCCTTTTTTCCCTTTTTTTAAAAAAATCTAGGCTAGTGAAATCCTGTGATTCCAGCAAATCAGACGTTTAGGTCATCAAGTGTAAGTCCCCTTGTGATTCCAGCAAAATCACATCATACCACAAAGAGCTTATCCACGAGTAGAGATCCTACATAATAGGAACCTTGAAGCTTCTCCCATTGATCCTTCTGCGATATCTTCAACATTCGGGAGCTTTATTCAAGAGAGGATAAGGTACCTTTAGGTATTTTATTTTGTGTTTGGTCATGTACAAAATACACATCAACAGGCGGTAAGGCATTTTTTGCCAGGCGTTGATTGGTCATAGGACCCGATCACTGATTTTGAGGCAGTCATGGCAGCTCCAGTAAGATATACAGACCAATGGTTGCATCAGCAGATTGAGCGACTAATTCATGAAGGAGTCCAATTCACCTACCACCTAATGGGTAGCCTCAATTCTCAGTCTTCCGAAGATGAGAGAACTTTCAATGCACCCAGAGAAGAAATTGAGAAACCTGAGAAGAGGAAGAAGGCTAAGGCTTGCAGAGGGACTCGGACGTCCAAGAGAACAAGAAGGGAAAAGATTCCCATTAGTAGGCCAGAGGTCACTTCATCGTCAAAGGACCCCAGTTCATCTGACGATGTAGTAGAATCAGATTATATACCTGCTCCTCCTTCCCAAAGTGACATCAATGCATTTGGAGTTGATGATCCTCCCGCACCCGACACGTTAGACACCGAGCTGAGAGCTATTGAATCAACCGAGCCGAGTAACCAAGTTGAGGAAGGAGAAATTCCATCCATTCAGGGGATCGAAGTGCATGAACCCACCCAACAGAGTCGCCATGAACTGCCGCTCCATAACACTGCCAAAGATGACTCTACCGTTGAAGGAGAGCAAAAGACAAAGGAGACCCGCGAGCTTGAAAAGACTGAAGAGCTACCATCACACGAAGGCATCAGACAATTGTTCAGCGAAGTAGGAGAAAACTCTGCTGCAAGCAAAGAGCTTCACACCTCCTCCACTCCTTCGGTAACGGAACAGCAGCAAATTTGTGGTGAGACGGCTGAAAACATCAAAGAACAGAGTGAAAATTTAACCATAGCATCAGCCTAGACAGTACCTCAAGAATGGTTAATTGCCAGAGCCCAACGCAAGGCCACCACCAAACCACCTATTGATTTGGAGGACATCTTCTCACGCATGGACCAAGCTAAAGCTAAGGGGAAGAAAAAGCCCAAGGTATATTCTAGAGTGACTAAAGATGATCAAAGGAACCGCACTCTTCACATTGCCACCCCGCCTGTAGACAAGCCAGCAGATCAGATTACACTGGCAGATTATAGCATCACGACCGTCCCCATCGGACGAGCCACTAAGGAACAGGAAAAGGAGGAATTCAAGGATTCAGTACAAAACATGCTCAGGCAACTTGAAGAGATAACAGCTGAAAAGGACATGTATCGAGCTCGTGCTGAGGAGGCCGAGGGATACATCGATCAACTCCTGAGACCATTACACAATGCTTCTGAATCCCACATTCCCCGACAGCATTGGCACAGAGGACCACAATAGAATTTGAAGGAGTACGGGACACTACAAGGGCCGTCAAGGAATGTATACAAAGCATCAAAGGGAGGGGAGAGCGAATCCTTGAAGAAGTAGAAAAGATGGCTCACCATCGAGAGACCACCCTGGTCCGGCTATTAGAGGTAAAAAGGGAATCCCTTAGAATGCATGAAGTGGCTGCCACTACCCTTCCCCTCATGAGAGCTCTCTTTTGGACCCATGCCCAAATTCCTACATTACCCACCATCCTAAATCCTCATAACATCAGCACTCTTAAGGAATGGTACTGGACTATCACCATGAAGAATGACACAAGATAAATTATTGATAAAGAACACGATGCGTGCGAGACAATTCTGAACACCATGCAAGAACTCGGCAAAATGATCCTCCGATCAATGGTCTCGGGATGGCAAAATGCCCTGTCTGATAAAGTGATGCGGCCAAACTAGGAAGAAAGACTAGGGACGGATAGGATCACCTATTCCGTTAAGGACCTAAGTTTTGCTGGTCAATTCCAGTCAAACATGTGCTTCAAGTGTAATCGTTCCAGCTGGAAGGATGGTTTGAAGCACGTGGACCAATATCTGGAGGGCATGCAATATAAAATTCGTCATCCTCCTATGCCTCCATTCAGTCTACTATTCCAATTATGCATCAGATTCTAGGAGTATGTTCGTGAGGAGCATGCGGCAGGTCGTGATCTTTGGCAGGAATATTTGCATAGTGAAGATGAGTTCTTGGAAAAGGAATCTACAAATAGAAAAGAGAAAGTGCTTTCCTAGAAAGTGTTTTTTCCTTTTAAATCTTGAAAATGCACTTTTTGGCCAAAAGGTCATGTTCGACTTCCAAGTCAACTAAAATGTAAAACTTTATGTATGCACCTTTTTGGATTATTTCTGGATATGTTCTAATTACCTTTTTGGGTAGCTATTACTCCCTTTGGGGTGGTTGTTGATATTTGCCTCCCATTTATGGGTATGGGCAGCCATGTTTTATGGATGAATTTGGGCCTTTAGTTTAGATTAGATCTTGGCCATTCATCCATTTTTGAAGCCTATTTAAGGGACTAGTTTTCCCTCATTTTGTAAGAAGTTCTTGGATTGTTGCAGAAGCTCTGGCGAAATTTACAATATTTAATGCAAAGTTAAGACTGTTTCAAATTTCCTTGTGAGTGCATGGTCTCCTTCATTAATTTAGAATTTTCCAGTTATGCTTCTTTTCTTTATATAGCATTTTTAAGTAAACATCTGATAGAATCCTTGCTGTTCATACCATTAGGGAATGGCTGACTGTCTTTCCTTCTGCATGGTTAATCTGAACCTTTCACGTGCTTAGTTCGATGGTTGAATGCTCACTGAATGAATGTCAAAAAATTATGATGTATTTAATAGCATGAAAATCCAATTTTCCCTTGAAGATCGCACTAGATTGATGCAAGTATTGTGCTTAAATGGCTAGTAATGCTTAATTTAGTTATTTGGAGGTGTCCATCTGTTTACTGAATCTGCTATCTTAGTTAAAATTAATATTTTTTGCATCCCTCTCGCTCTCTATCCCTCTTTTTTCCCCTTTTTTATCAAGAGAATCCGCAACCCTATTGAAAGCGGTATCAACCCAATTAAAACCATTTGATAAGCAAGACCGTTAAAGTTTTGGGGAACTCATCCAGCAATTACCTATCCTACCGTAAGTCCCCCTTGTGTTTCCAGCAAAAAACACATCAAACCACTGAGTAATCCCGCAGTCAAGACCTGACAAACGAAACCTTGAGGTTGTCCCCTTTGATCAAACGAAGAAAATAGCAATAGGGATTTCCTTATGTCAAGAGAGGATAGGATACTCAGCAAGTACATTCTGTTCTGCGTTGGCCGAATGAAGTTGCAAGTTCGACGATTTTAGACACGTCAACACGCAGTTGAGAGAGTATTGACGTGTGAAACAAAGTGAAGTGATGGAAAGTGAAGGATTTGAGCATAATAGCAAATTTCACTCCTGGCCCTTCCAAAGGGTCCAGAACAAAAAAAAATTTAAGCTCCTAACCCTTCCAAAGGGTCCAAAACGAAATCCTCCAAATGGCTTATTTCTTCACTATGGTCACTGAATGGTGGTCACAGATGGCAGAGAAAAGGATCAAAGGTCAAGTCTAAAGCAAAACTAAGTGAAAAAGGATGGAAATTGAGCCAAAAAGAGCAAATTCGCTCCTGACCCTTCCAAAAGGTCCAGAGCGAATTTCTCCATGAAGCATTATATCTTGCTCAAACCTTTGAACTAACTCATTCCCAAGCATTTTTGAAGGCAAAACACTTGTTTTGATGAGGAAAGGTTGAAAATGAAGTAATGATAAATTTGAGCCTAAAACAGCAATTTCGCTCCTGACCCTCCAAAGGGTCCAAAGTGAAATTATTTTTAAGCTCCTGACCCTTCCAAAGGGTCCAAAGCGAAATCCTTAGGATAGCCTAATTTCTTGTCAAAAACATTGAATAGACACCAAATTGAGAGCAAGTTGGCTTGAATATGATAGGATAAGGGGGAATGGGCAAGTCCAAGGCAAATTGGATGTGAATTGAGCCTAAAAATGCAAATTTCGCTCCTGACTCTTCCAAAGGGTCCAGAGAAAAATCCTTAGGAGGACTCCTTATTTCATCTAATGCACCCAAAAGATCTTGTTTTAGGCTAAATTGAGGGCGAATTCACTTGATGATGATAAAGGAAGATTTGAAAAAAAGAATGGTGTCAAAATGTAAATTTCGCTCTTGACCCTTCCAAAGGGTCCAGAGCGAACTTTTCCTAAAAACTATATTTTGCTCCTTGTTTGAGACCAAGATCTTTGTTCCTATGGCGTAGTTGAGGATAGATTGATGTATACTTGCCTTGTGAAGTGAATTGAAATGAGGGAAACAATTAATTTGAGGCTAAATGACAAAATTCGCTCCTGACCCTTCCAAAGGGTCTAGAGCGAATTTTCCCAAGACCCTCCTTTTTGCTTCAAATATGAACTAATTTCATGCCGTAGAACCTCAACTAGGATGTTATCATGCCTTGGAGACAATTGAAGTAAAGAAAAATGATGAGAAGGTGAAGAATTTGAGCTAAAATGCAAATTTCGCTCCTAACCCTTCCAAAGGGTCCAAAGCGAAATTCCTAGGAGGTCTAATGTTTTGCCTAGGTCCTTGAGAAAAACCTATTCCTAAGCAATTTTGAAGGCAAGTGACTTGATCTTGGTAAGGTAATGTTGAAAATGAGGTCTAATTGAGCAACTTTGCCAATTTTTGCTCCTGGCCCTTCCAGAGGGTCCAGAGCGAATTTCATTATAGGGCATGTCCTTCTAGAGGGTTGTAATGTCCCTCCTTGGGATATTCCCTAATTCAGTCCTGAGACAACAATTTCAAAAGGCTTCTTTCTATAAAAACTCGATTGCAAGAGACTACTATCCAATCAAAGACTCTAAAATCCTTCGTAAAACTTATATTGGCGATAACTGATACCACTTAGTATAAAAATGACATGATCTGCTATATAGCTATATTTGAACATACAATCGATGTCAATCTAATGTTCATGCATTATTAGATGTAATGAGTATCTTGATGTTTGAATCTGATCTGTGTGTTTACTCCAATCTGCAATTATGGAGTTAACTTTACTCTTCCTGATATGATAATACAAATTTTGCTGTAAGTTTCCGCACAACCGTTTATAGCTACCCTGATACAGCAATACCAATATGCTGTTAGTCTTTCACACTACTACTTATAGCGATGAAGATGGAGCTGCTGTTTCGGATTTTCTTTAAAATAAGCAATGGGGATGGTATTGTTCCTGAATGATAACTTTAGAAATATGCAACCATTTCGCCAATAAGGCTGCTGCTTAATTAGAGCGATACAAATCTGGATGAGAAAATAGAAAATGTCCGATCCCTTGGAATGATCGGTGGATGTCCCTATAATATTTCAAGAAGATGCATGAATGAAGGGTTGCAACCTAAGTCCATATCGCACCTTTTTTTCTAATATTAACTAATTATTTAGTTAGTTCCCGATCTAACTTAGTTCTTCCAGCCATAGATGACTTCCATTTGTTATGACTAATAATCGCTGATGATAACAGTGTCTTCACTATTTCTAATGGATTAATTCCGAACCCCATACGATCATGTCCATCTTCCTAATCGGCTTGTTCCTCGCATTCTAGTTTGTCACTCGTTGTCTTGAGGTCTTTGATTCAATTTGTCGTTAAAATATTATCACATTTGGTGGAGAGATGCATCCTTCGTTGGCGCTGTACTCTTTTACTCCATCAACGGAAGTAACAGAAGTTTATGTGCTTAGAAGGCTCGAAACATTAAGTCGCCTCAAAGTGTAGCATCCGAATCATATTACCATATGGAGATATTATTTTGGAAGATATAACATCGTCTGCATTAACACCAGATAATCCTCGTCTTCCTTTATCGCTGTCACATATAATCTTACTCATTCTAATCGCTATTCAAAGTCAATAGATGTTTTGACTTGTAAAGATTGTCTGGTCTTTTGTGAATCTTTTTTACAAATTCGTCTCCATGAGAGACTCCTCGAATTTGGACGATCTCCGAGGTAACACCTATGCTAGTCACTGTCCATTAAAACCTGATGGATTTTGCTATCGACCTAAGAAGCATTATAATCCTCCCACCGAAGCTTGGTTCATACACCGATATTGGCCAAGTCTTTACTCAAATGTTCTCATTAGATATTTATTTTATTACTATTCATTTATTTATATTACTTTTATTATTATTATTTAATAAATATGAAATTAATATTAATATTAAATATAAATTATATATTAAATCTTCTCTGTTGGTTAAATAAATATTTCATATCTTAATTGTATTATTATTTAATTTTTAAATTCTATTCTAGAGTGGCATCATCGTGTTTTGATTGTCTGGATGGGGACATCTCCCCTTCCCCTCCGAGAGTGTGATCAATGGTCTTCTTATATCTTTGATCGGTAACGGAGATATCATTGAGTATTATCTTTATTATTAGATGCTAAGGTCTGTCTTATGATACTTTGTACCTGGTCACTATTTAAATATTAGCATTTAATAATCTTACTCGATGTTGTTTACCTTGTGTAACAAGCAAAGGTTTCAATACAATCGTTGCTTTGAGCCAAGTGAGAATTAATTTTATTTTTATATTAATGAATGATTAATACTACTTTTACCATCAATAATTAATTACATAATGAATGATAATTTATTATTATGATGAAGAATCACAAAAACTAGTATTAATTACATCACCAGGATGTGGGGTTATGACAACCCTCTCACTTTAGAGGAAAATCGTGAAGTCTCATAAATGAGACGATTTTCCAATATTATTAAATGTTAATTAATAAATGTTTTAATTATCGTATTTATTTAATCACAATAATCCAATGTCCAAGGAAGGGTTATGACAAGGGTCCTGAGCGAAAATCTCATTATAGGTCTTGTCCCTGGAGAGGATCCAGAGCGCATTTTCTTATAGGTCCTGTCCTTGGAGAGGGTCCAAAGCGAGTTGATCTTAATGCTTTCTTGTTGATGATTTAAGGTGAGAAATATCATGTTAGAATGAATATATCATGTATTCTTAATCATCTTTTGTTTATTTTGCAGGTCAACAAAATTAAGATGGAGGAAGATTAGGCCAGGACAAGGGCGACCTATTCCAACTCCATCATCATTAAAGACACCTCAAATACATGGAGGACTCAAAGTGCTTCAAAGTTGGAAGACTTCAAGTGTTCAAAGAGTTGCACGTAATAGACCAAACTATCCTCAAGGACCTCATTCTACTACATGGAGAAATCACAAGATATCAAAAGAAGGATCTTGCAGACACTTCAAAGGGGAGATAAGATGACAGAAAAGGAGTTGCTTGACTAGGAAGGCGGTTTCATCAAACACAGGGGAGTCAAGAGGAGGTACATCTTTCATCTAGTACATCAAGGACAGAGGAGGACCAACCAAGGTCAGTGCAAAGGTACATTGAAGAACCAGATAGTTTCAAAAGAGTTAATCAAAGCTAGCTTCTCAGCATCACCAAATTGAGTATCAAAAGAGATACGAGCAAGTACTAGACAAGGTGGCATCCCAGTCACTGTTCCTCCAGTCAGATAGGTCCACATCAGCATGTCCAGATTCAATGTACCTGACTCACCAGTGATGGCACAAACTTCGAGACACCTACCCCTGCTTCCTATTGGTTCACAAATATTGAATGTAATTATTTCTTTGGCTAAAGGAGTTTGTTGTAACAAACCCTAATTAGGGTTTTTATCTTGTAATCCTAGCCATTGATTGTAAATCAATCTGAGCCATGGAGATGTAAAGAGCTCTTTATATAAAGCTCTGGCTCTTCATTTGTAAGGGTTAATAGTTAAGAGTTAGCTAATGATAGTTAGAGATTAGTCAATAGTTAATAGTCAATAAAAATAGAATAGCAATCAGAGTAGACTAGGAAGAGAAGGCAAGGAATTGTTGCCCTGATTGTAAATGAACTCCATTTTTTTTGAAGTTATGGTGAAATGTGTTGTTTCTTTGCAATATGCATGGTCTCTTGTTGAATCTTCATTTTAGATGGTAAATAATTAGATTGAATGAAGGAAGTTACAGAATGCACTCGCGTGGAATCCACCTAGTCCAAACCACTAGCCTCTTGTTGATTGTAAGGGCGCCCTATGTGGTCAATTGGCATTGAATGAGCTGAATCCCGAGTCGTTACGCATCTATTGTTCACGCATTAATGATCAATGTCAGATGATGTAACGATTTGAACATATTCGAAGCATCCCTTAGAAGATCACACTGAGCTGGTGTTGAATTGTTCAATTTGATGGTGAGACCCAACCTAGTAGGACTGCACCTAGTCGTTCATCTACCTTCTTACATTCTAGGTCTTAGAATAGATTCTTTAAACCCTATGCTTTTGATATTTCTTTATCTCCCAGTGAGTAGTTAGGACTCAAGTTCCAGCAAATCAAGCATTCAGGCATACAAACGTAAGTCCCCTTGTGATTCCAGCATAATCACATCACACCAACAGAGCTTATCCACACGTAGAGACCCTACATACCAGAACCTTGGATTTATTTCGATTGATCCTTAGGCAAATCTTCAGCATTCGAATAACTTTGTTCAAGAGAGGATAAGATACTTATGGTATTTTATTTTGTGTTCGCATGTGCATAAAAAACACATCAACAGTAATGAATGTTGGTTTCATATCTTGGTGAATGTTGATTTGATAGTATGGGTTGCTGATTGATTGTTTGCTTGATTTCATAATTGATGATTGCTTTTGTGAATCCACAAGTGATGAGTAATATTGAGTTAGTCATCCTTGAATTCTTGGGATGATCTTTCCTTTATACTTTATTAGTGGAAGAGTCACCACCTTTCATAGGAATTGAGGCACCACCTTTCATAAAAATTGAGTCACCACTTTTCATGCTATTTTTGAGAATAATATATTATTCCCCAAATTGATCTCCCTTCCATCTCTTCCTCGAATGAACCTTCTTCCTTTTATATCTTCCCATGAGAGGAAAAGGTCACATCTCTTCGTCATGTCTGCCCTTTGGCAAGAGACAACCTTTCACAATTTCCACCCTTTGAAATAGTACAACCATTCATGATTCTTGCACTTTGGAAGAGACACAACCTTTCACAATTAGCACCCTTTGAAAGAGTGCAATCCTTCATAATTTCTACCATTTGAAAGAGTCACTTCCTTATCTACTTCTATTCATTTCTTCTTCCATTAATCCTTCCTTGATTCACATGCTTCATTCATTTCTTTCCTCCTTCCCTTTTTAAATGATCTCTTCTCCCTCTTACATCTCATGTTTGAGAGAGTCAAAACTTTTCATTCCATGCCTTTTGACCATTCATTAACTTAATTACATTTTAATTATATTATATTATATTTTTATTATTTTATGTTTTAATTTATTATTATTATTTTTTATTAAATCCTATTTCAATATGGGGACATTACACATATCATGAACATAATTTAAAACTATTTTTGAAACTTGAAATATCTCTCTAGTGAGGTGTGCACCCATACCCCAAATGCACATCTAACAAAGGTTTTTGGTGATGTTTGCATTTTGAATTCACTCCTTTGTTGAGGTGTGCACTTCTCCTCTAAGCACATCTTTCAAAATATAAAACTTGAAGACTTTTGATCTCTACTATTAAGCGTGCACATAATGCTTTGCACTTGTACACTTCGATGTTTGAATTTTTATTTTTTATTTTCCTATGAGGTGTGCCATTTAGCTTCAAATGTGCATCAGATAACTATTCTTTCACCTTTGCATTTTATTTCCTTTATGAAATACACATTTACATACTATATAATAATTTTAAAATTTAAATTAAGTGCCCTTTGCTCAAGTGTGCACTTTTGAATGTAATTTAGATTTAACTTTCCCCCTCCTAGGTGCATGCACCTCATTCTTTAACATGCACTTGACAATAAAAACAAGAACTTTGGACTTTGCCTTTATTAGGTGAACCCCTCAACTCCAAGTGCGCAATTCAGCATCATCCTTAAGCAATTTTGGATGCAAAACCTCAAAGGCGCACCCTAACCTCATCCCTCAAATATTTTCTCTAAAATTTAAAAATGACTTCAATTTCCCCTCATAAAGGTGTGCAAACCAAAATGGAAACTCTATTCTTGAATTTATATGATCTTCCCTTCTCGGCATGCACTTATGAGTGCATTTTGAGACTTGACTTTGCCTTACTTGAGTTGTGCACCTTACAATTGATTCTACACTTTGATTTTGAATCAATGATGGTGTACCCTTCACTATTTAACTTTTATTTCAATCCACACCTTTCATAGCCGCAATCAAGTGCACATCTTGATATTATAATTTTTTAAAAAGTGATATTGAAGGACTTCTTATCAAATGTAGTGCACTTTTTAACATCTATTATGTTTGCTTCACAAAGGTCAGTTCTTGATAAGGAATTATCTTCTTTGATTGTGAAAATATAGTACCTTACTCCTATATCAAGTGCATGATTGGTCGTCAAACTTAGCAAAATCCTTCAATGACAACTTTCTTTCTCTACCTAGACGGATGACTTCAAGCCTAGTTTCAAGACTCGTGGACTCGCGAGTCCAGTGGCTCCATGAGTCTACTTGCTAAGGACTCGTGAGGCGAGTCCTGCGGAGTGTTTTTGAAAGACTCGTGAGTCTTTCTCATGGACTCGCGCAAGTCAATTAGACGGGCTCGCAAGTCTTTTGCAGGGACTCGCGTGACCCAATTATGATGCCCAGCAACGTTAAAAAGTGATGTTTTTTGCATTTTTTCATTCATTTGCCTTTCATTCTAGGTAAAAACAAGTTTGTAGGGTTTCAAGGAGGAGAGCAAAGAAGATTAAATCAGCAAAAGAGATCTAGGTAAGGATTTTTTCTCTCTTTTTTTTTTCATTTCCATGTTTTGAAAATCCAAAAAATCTCGAAAAACAAGGGGATATACTGCCAAAAAAAATTCTATTTTTCCCAAATGATTTATTATCATTTTTTTTTGTTGATTTTCCACAAAACCTTGCTGATTTTTTTATTTTTTCATGTTAAATCAGCAATGGCAAGTTCAACTCCAAGGGCAACCCCAAGGCCAAGAAGACAAAGAGATAAAGCATGGAAATATAGGATTCTTGGAAGCAAAAAGGGAGAAGTCACTTGCACCGAATGCACAAAATGGATGATGGGTGGAATCAATAGATTAAAATACCACCTTGCATAAATACGTGGATATGGTGTGGACATATGCCCCAAATCAACTCCCAATATTATTAGAGAGATGAAGGCCCTTCTTGCTGAGCATGATATGCAAAAGGAAGAAAGGCAAAAATCAAAAAGAAGCCATGGCAACTACAATGAATCCCATATTGTCCACTTTGGGTCCCATTGGTCACACTCGTGGTCGTCAGTCACTTTCATCTTTTGGTGACAATGAGGGTGAGGCTAGTGCCACTCCTATTAGAACAAACCCTAATTTTTTTGTACCACGCAATGTTCTAGGTGCACAACCTTCACTTGAAGGTACAGGATGGAATAGAGAGAAGCATGAACAAGCAAAGATAGCAGCATCAAACTTTTGGTTTTACAATAATATACCTTTCAATGCAGCAATCAATGTGTATTGGGAAGGTTTGGTTAATGCATTAACAGTTGTGGGTAACGGGTTTAAGGCCCCAACAGGTTATGACTTCAGTGTGCCATTGCTAGAGCAAGTTGTAAGAAATACACAAGTTGTGGTTGATGATCAGAAAAGATATTTGAGGAGAAAAGGATGCAACATTTTATTCGATGGATGGACAAATGGACGAAATAGGACTCTTCTCAACTTCTTGGTGGCTTCAAATGGTGCAATGGTATTCCTAAAGTCTGTTGATGCCTCAAATGAATTAAAAAAGTAGAGACTTCGTGTAATCTATTGGGTGGGGTGGTTCAGGAAGTTGGAGTTGAGAATGTTGTCCAAATTATCACGAACAACGCAGTTGCATATGTATCTGTAGGTAGAATGCTTATGGAGAGGCATCCTACGATTACATGGAGTCCTTGTGCTGCACATTGCTTGGACTTGATGCTAGAGGACATTGGGAAGAATACATGGGTGAAGAAGGTGGTTGAAGATGCAAGAAGTGTCACCAAATTCATCTACAATCATACTTGGGTGCTTGCTTTGATGAGGAAACACACAAATGGCAAGGACCTTGTGCGACCTGGAGTGACACGATTCACTAGCCACCTCATCACTTGGTAGAGCATTCTTAGTGCCATTCCTCATCTTAAGCAGATGTTAGTGTCTGATGCTTGGTTGGGGTCTACATACTCCATAAAACCTGAAGCAGAGAAGATTGTAAGCATTGTTTTTGATGAAGCATTCAACAAAGGTGAAGAGGAGTTGACTGTAGTAAGTAACAAACACAAAAGTAAACTTCATACAAGATAATCTATCTGCTGATTTTATTTTTCAAGGGTTAATTTTGTACTAATTTAAAATTTGTTTTCATTTCTTTAGGTGGCAGAACCTTTGGTAAGGGTTCTTCGTATGGAGGATGGAGAAGGCATGCCAATGGGTTTCATTTATGAGGCCATGGATAGGCCAAAGAGGCCATTTCACTTTACTATCGTGGAAACACAAGAAAATGTGAAATCCTTTGGCGCTTCATTGATCGTAGGTGGACAAACCAACTCCACCAACTGATACATACCTTCACCTACTTCTTGAACCCGAAGTTCTACTTCTCCGATTCATTTAGGGCTAATGAGGAGGTCATGGCAAGTGTTATTGCATGCATTGATAAGATGACACTTGATGCTGAGTTGAGAGACAAGGTTCTTGATGACTTGGAGGTGAGATTTGACATTTGCAATTGCTTTGTCTTTATTTATTAATCTAGAAATGTTCATTATTGAATTTGAGTTTGACACTTTGACTATCTATTTATGAATTTGGAAATGTTCATTGTTCAAGATCTACAAGAGTGCAGAGAGGAGACTCTTCTCATCACAACTAGCAATTGATAGGAGAGGAAAACAACAACCAGGTAAAAAATTAACTTAGTTCAATACTACAAGAAAAAAACTACAAACTTGATTGTTACATTTTTTCTCAATTCTAACATCTCTAAATGTTTTTGTAGATTTATGGTGGGAGAATTATGGTGTTGGCGTGCCTAATCTTCAAAAGATAGCCGTTTGTGTTTTGTCTCAGCCATGCAGTGCTTCTGGGTGTGAACGAAATTGGAGTGTATTTGAGAGCATTCACACAAAGAAGAGAAATAGATTGACACAAAAGCAGCTCAATGATCTTATCTTCATTTGGTACAACCTTCGCCTTCGAGTTACAAAGGTGAAGGGTGTTTCACATGAGGCCATTGACTTGGGTGAAATTGATCCATATGGTGATTGGACCGTGAATGAACAAAATGATGGTGATGATGTCCTCCTTACCGAAGAAAAAATTGCAAAAATAGAGAGAGGAGCATCACAAGAAGCAGTTTGAGCAAGATTGGAGGAAATGGAGGAGGCTGAAAATGAGGACTTTCATTTAGAAGAAGAAGCATCTTACCATTTAGATACCACAACACCCACTACTACTACTTCTAGCTTAAGGCCTGAAAAATTGAGCTATATTAGAAGTGCAAAGAGGAAGATGTAGTCTTCTCTTTGGTTTGTTTATTATTGTTTTTCACATTTGGAGTTGGACATATCATTATATGTAATTTGGTAAACATTTATACACTTACTCTGCTATTATACATTTTAGAGTTTGAAACTATGAGTAATGAGTATGATTCTATGAGTATGAACGATGAAATTTCAAATATTGAGTGTTTGGAGATCATATGACGTGTAATGTTTCAATTATGGCTCTTATGTTCTCTACATGCATTAATTTCTTTATGTTTTTTTTGTAAAACTACGGTTTTTTTTTTGCCGAGTCTTTCGCGAGTCTTTCACGAGTCCGAGTCCAATTCCAATTTTTTGGTTTACCGAGTCCATGGCGAGTACCAATTTTAAAACTTTGACTTCAAGAACCTTGTTCCATGATCTTATGAACATTCAAGAAAGAGCCACAAAGACAACAAGAAAAAGAAACTAAAAAAGAAATGACTATTACTTGCACTTGGGGAAACAATAGATGTTAGCTTAAAACTTGACATGATACAAAAATTTCATATGGCTACAACAATTCGTTTTTATCAAATACATTATATTTTGTCTCCATAGTATATTGGATTTTGTATAATGAAGAGATCTCTCAACACTATTTAATTACGTGCATATAGGATTCCACACAATGAGTGTGTTAATCATAAATAATAATTATGAGATAAAGAGAATAAGAAATTAAATAAGCATATCACTTTCATTTTTATAAAAACAACACATGCAAATAACATGATAAAACATTATATGAAAAATGTTGTCAACATTCTTCAGTTTTTGTTTTGTTGTAATAAAATAACTCTCATCATAAGCATTTAGTTCTTTTGCACTTTATTAAATAGATTCCTCACCTCTATATGTGACTTTTCTTCAAACTAATTTCATATTGTTCAAGATGCATCCTTAAACACTTTTGATTGTGTACTTTTTTTTATGAAGTGTATCATTAATAGTAGTCTATTGTATATATTTCAGGTCACGAATGTTGATGGAACTTGGAGGGTTGGCGGTCTTCTAGCTCTTTCACGTGCATTTGGTGATGTTTACTTGAAGAAGTAGGTCAATTCATTCTAGTATTTTTTCTTACAATTCCTAAATACCTATTAATCATTTTTGAATAATAAGCATTCATAGTTTATCAAATATTCATAGTTTTAAACCTCTAGCTTGGGAAAAACTTGGTGACACATAATTTTGACTAGGATTTGGGACTTGCAATAGACTTGGAAAAAAAAACTTGGCATATTAAAAAAATACAAAAATATATAAAATAAAATTAAATATGCAAATTATTGTTAAAAGGTATAAAAAATGAATTTAGAGAATGCATAAGTACATTTTCCGATGTTGCCCTTGAGCATACCTCCCAAGGGCCTAGACATCCATTTTGGGGACAAGGACAAGATGTCCTTCCCCCATACCCCCTTTTTTAAGAAAATTGAGGCATCCCCTAAAATGGAAATATCCATGGTAGTCTCATTATGTTTTATTAAAATTTGGGATGCCTTGGCATCCTAGGGATGTCAAGGCTTCCTCCCACTACTGCACCTTTTAAACAGCAAAAGAAAATGTGTAAGGATCTCGTGAACTTGTTGAGAAATCCAATTAATATCCCAAATTTAAAAAAGCTAAATTGATAGTGCTCACGGGCTGGAAATAATGACATGTGGTTTCAATCCATTCTTAAAGGTGCTAGGAAGATTTGCTCTTCAAACAAAACCCAATTTAACAAAAATGCATTCACAAACAAAATGATAAACATCAACTCCTTAGCATCCATTTGGCTATGCAAAAACAAAAATGTAGAGAGTAGGGCATTACTTATTTAAAGACAGGAATAAAACCCAGCCATAAATGAAGTTGGGACTTGTTTCAAATGGAAACTTGACAGAAAACTCATGGTGTTCAAAGTTTTAATTGAATTTCAGCTAAGAGCCTGTTGACGTGTATTTTGTACACAATCATACACAGAATAAAATACCCAAAGGTACCTTATCCTCTCTTGAATAAAATCTCTAACTGCTGAAGATAACGCAAGAAGGATCAGTTAGGGTGACTTCAATGTTCTTTTAAGTAGGGTCTCTACGTGTGGATAAGCACCAGGGGTCGTTGTGATTACTGTTTCATCAAGGGGTCTTACGCCAAATCCGAACTGTAGGAACAGGATTTCCTAATGCTAACAAGTTCTCAAAAAAGATCAAAAGAGTAGGGCTTGCAAGAGATAAAGTCTAATCTAATCCTAAGAATGACTCAATGTGGACGAGACTTGGCAAGATTCTACCAACTCCAATATTGCCATAAAATAACAACTCAATTGAAATTGATGCGATCTTCTAAGGTAACAAATGATTTCTTCAATTCCTCAAGGATCATAGACACTACCATAAAGGTACATATCCAAGATACAACAACGATTGAAGGTTTAAGTGATTCAAGTTTCTCCAGTTGACCACGCAAGGCGTTCCTACAATCAGCAAGAAGCTAGTGGTTTGGAAAGTGAATCTCACCGACGATCAAGTCCAACACTTTGTCCTCCAAATTAAAACACTACTTTGATTGAGAATGATTCAAGAAAACGAACAACCATGAAGATAACCACAAGAATTGCAATAAAACACCATAACTTCAATATTTTATTGATCTCAAAGCCATCATGAACAACAATTGTTTGAAATTCCTTCTTCAAAGCTCAATCTTGCTACAAAATACTTGCTTCTATCAAATTGCTAATCTCTAATCACTAATGCTGATATCTAATCTCTAGTTTCTAGTTTCTCTATATGCAAAATGAAAAGAAATGAGGGTATATATAGCATCCTCAATTACAATGAACGGTCCAGATCAAAAAAGAAGATCAATGGCCAAGATTATGACACCTAAACCCTAATTAGGGTTTATTACAAATAGTCCCCTTTTTACTGAACAATATTAAATGCATAGCCAAATATTAAATTTTGGCACAAAAATCTAGGAGACATAGACCAATGACAATTAAGGTGCCATGTCATCTATAACAACCTTTCTTCTAGAATCTTATTCCCTTTCCAATGCTCCTTTTTAGCATATGCAATGAATCTGGATACGATTCCTTCGATCTCAGCAATTGGAATCTCAGGAAGATTCCTCATTCGTTCTTCCAAGTGGATGACCTGATCGAAAGCCTTGAGGAGAGTAGCGTCCCATTCAGGTTCAAGTTCTTTGGTCTTCTCAATCAGGAGCATGGTAGCAAACATCTGATCCCGTTGCTCATCTGTAATAACATTTTCATCTTTGCAAAAGATGACCTTGACTCTTTCTTCTAATTCCTGCAAATCCACATCTGTCTCAACTTCGATCCTCCTGCCAAGAATAGTACGTAGTACCTCAAACACTCTATCCTGGATCGGGTGGATAACCTCCTCAACATG
Organism: Cryptomeria japonica; assembly: GCF_030272615.1. Taxonomy (NCBI): domain Eukaryota; kingdom Viridiplantae; phylum Streptophyta; class Pinopsida; order Cupressales; family Cupressaceae; genus Cryptomeria; species Cryptomeria japonica. The sequence goes on from NC_081415.1 coordinate 215,738,067, forward strand.
ATTGCATCTGGTACTAATGTCCTCGAAGAGAACTTCCTTCATCTGGAGTAAGGTTGACCACTGAAGTAAACCATGAGGTCCTCCATCCATTATCTTTTCCTGTACTAGGACCTTCCTTGATGTTTGTCTGATTACTTGCAAGACAGGAATGATAACATCTTTAGTATGAGCAAAGGCGGCTACCGTTATCATCAAGTTGTGGATGATCTCGAGAACCTGGATAGCTTGGTGAATAGTCTGCATCATCCTTGTTGCAAATTCCATGGCAACTGTATGAGACTTGTCAATCCAAGAGCTCATAAGTTGGACCAAACTCTTGACCCTCTCTGCCTCACCAATTGATTGAAGGGGAAGTGCCTGTACGGGTGATCTTGCTGGATCCTGACGTCCCAAAGGCTGATTGAGATGGCTGAAATATGTTCTCCATGCACCGACCTCTCTCTCAAGCTTTCTATTTTTCTCCATTTCTTCCCTAAGCTTGTCTTTCAATGTTTCAAATGAATCGGTGGCCTCATCCAGTGTCTGTTCGGCTGTGAGTGGACCGAGCTCAAATGTCTCTACATCATATTCTTCTGCGAGGATCTCACCTTCATACTTGTCTACTGCTGGTGTAGCTATCTGTAATTTCCTGGATCCTGTCTCATCTCTGATCATCTTGGACATTTTAGTGGCCTTCCTCCTTTCTGTCATTTCCTGAGAATTTCCGACAAGGCTCTCTAAATCAATCACATTATCTTCGTCCTCAATTACAATCACCCTTGTCAGTCTCTCCTTTAACCAATCTGGAATGGTGGATCTTGTTTCTCTGACTTGTATCTCCTTAAGCAATGTTTCTTCTTCTCTGAGAGGAGATGTCACTTCGTTATCATTCTTGTCTTCATGTAGCTCATTGACTTGGAGAGATTGGTTTGATGAGCGTTGAGTTGCCTGTCCTTCTTCTTGTTTATTGTTCTGTACCATTGATTCCATAGACTCCTCCATTTCAAGTGTCCTCTTCTCTTGTCGAGAAGATGTGTCGGATGAACGATCTCGGTTGGCCTCTTGCTTCTTCTTGGAGGATTCTCTTTTCTCAGGCCTCTCTTTTCTCTTTGAGCCTCTAGGATGGGGATTGCCTTCACTTACACTTCGGAGGTTGCCTTCACTTGCGCTTCTGGTATTAAGATTACCTTCACTTACACTTGCTCCACCTTCAGCTGGTCTTTCCTCCAAAGTAAAAGTCATAGATATGCCTTGTTCTCTCAACTTCTGATGCTGCACATCAACCCATCTGCGAGTACAAGACAAAATTGGAGCCATCAAAGCATCTAGATCCACAATCTCGGGTTCATTCCAATCTAGCCTCATTGATTTGCTTTCTCGATCATAAGATGATTGGAGATGTCTGCCACTGTCCTGAGCTTGGTCGGCCACTCTGTAAATTTTGCATTTCCTGATAAAGTCCAAAGGTAGTCTGGAATGCATCTTTCTTTTCACTTCAAGATCATCTGAGAGATTCATCATAAAGTCCTCTATCTGAAACTCATGCTTGTACTTTCTTCCGACTGTCTCCTCTATATGCCCATAAGGATCAAAACTCTCTCTCAAAGCAAAGAATGAAAATGAATATAAAGCTAACTCCTTCTCTGCATCATCCATGGCTAGAGCATTAGGGCATACCTCAACTGAATTTCCTAGTATGATAGGCACAGGAACTCCATTTCCATGTCTGTGTCTGAATGCCTTCACATAAGCTGCCAACTGTCTTGTTACCTCAAGTAACACTATTCTGTCTGTCGGATATCTCGGCAACATGTATGGAGGTGAAGGACATCCATGAACTCTAATATAAGTAAATTTCGGAAATTGGATGAACCAAGCACCGTACCTCTTTACTAGCTCTTGTGCATCCTATGATAGCCTATTGTGAATTCCACCTTGCAACGTCCTGGTGATGTTCATCATGAAGGTATCATTAACTAACTTGTAGTTACTTCCTGGCGGATGATGCAAGTGAACATAGGAATCACAGACTCTGACCTCGCCGGGTCCTCTTCCAATCACTCCTTTGTGAGGTAGTCCTGCATATTCGAAACTCCTGACCAAGGCATATATGATGTATGAACTCATATGGAAGGACTTGGTAGCCTTCAGTCTCCTTAACTGTACGTCCAAGCAATGGCTAATCATTCTAGCCCAATGAATTGTTCCTTTTCCCTGAACTATCACTTGGATGAAGTAGAACATCCACTTCTCAAAATAGAAGGCTTGAGGGGCTCCTGTGACTCGGTTGAGCAGTGTTATCAAATCTCTGTACTCCTCCTGGAAATCGATCCTATGAGGTGTATTCGGAATCTTGCTCAGGCGAGGACGACTCTTGAGTAACCAGTTCTTATTGATGATGCTTAGGCAAGTGTCTGGATCATCTTCGTACATGGACCTGGCTCCTTCTATGCTTTTGTAGATCATATCTTTGTGCTCTGGCAGATGGAAAGCCTCACTTATAGCCTCCTCTGAAAGGTAAGCCAAAGTGTTTCCTTCCTTGGACACGATCGATCTGGACTGTGGATCATAATGGCGAGCACACTCGATCATCAAGTCATGGCACTGGATTGCTGGAGGGAAGCCGGCCGCCTTAATGATGCCACTTTCAATTATCCTCCTGGCGACAGGTGATGGCTTGCCAATGTAAGGGACCTCTCAAAACTTCTTCGTACTGAAGTTCCCCAAGTTAGTATCTCCAATGTTGCTCCACTTCGACACGATCTTGGTCTCCACTTCTTCGTTCTTTTGATCTTCCTTCATGAGAGCTGGACGACTGGTGGATGCTCCCGCCTTCGGGGTCGCCATCGTAACACCTACACAACATTTCATAATAAGTAATAGATTTTGCAATGTATAAACATAGATTAGAGATTAGAGATTGAATTTAGGAAACTTCATGATAAGTCTTTGAGTTATCATTTCCTAAATTCGATTGAGCTACAGGAAATTCAAAATTTCAAAATTCAAAATTCAAAATTTAAGACCAATATTCAAAATTCAAGACAAGGGAAGACTTCGCCATACCTCACTTGAGAGCTAACTCTAAAAATGCAAAATAAGGAAATCGCCTAGGCAAAAATCAAAATTTGAAGTATCAATGCGATCCTCCTCTAGCAAAGCCGCCTTCCTTGTCAACTTCGCCAACTTTTGGGGTCTTCAATGTCTTGATGGCAAATTCGCTCCACTCGAACACAAACCAAGTTCGCACTCCCCTTTGAATGGAAATTTTGCACCTCTCCTTGATGAAATTCGCACCTTGTAATTGTCTTCTCCAAATCGCATGCAAAGGATGATTGAATGATGTTTTAAAATGCCATATCACACCCCCTTTATATAAGCACTTACCTCCTTAATTACCTTTAGGCCGACTTTTGGAAATAAGGCAAAATAAAAACAAATTTTAAATAAAAATAGGGGCCGACTTTGTAAAATATGAAAAATAAAACCCAAGCGCTCCAATTAATTAATTAAAATGCCTTTATAATTAATTATTTCGATTTTTTTAAAAGGCAAAATTAAAATTAAATGCCTTGTGCGCACCCATTAAATGCTAATTTTAATTAAAAAATACCAAGATTTATCGAAATTTAGCATTTAATGCAATTTGAAAATGATGTTAGCGCCAAAACATGGGAGATGTAAGGGATGCAAACCATATCGCTCTGGTCCCTGGGAGAGGGACAGGAGCGATTTAGCATTTTGCTCTTGCATTTCTCGCCTTTTACGTTTAAAATCACTTCCTCTACGTTGAAACTGGCATCTACATTGGGAATCTCGAGCTTGATCTATTCAATTTTGTAGATGAATGCCTCTTAAGATCATTATCGCCCTGGTCCCTTAGTGAGGGACAGGAGCGAACTTTGCATTTACTCCTTGGTCTTCGCCTCTTTAATCACTAATTTATATCACAAGGCAAATAACAACTTTATTCTTTCATTCCACGCATGCTTACTTGTCTTTTACAAGGCAAATTTGATATTTGAGTGTTTATCGCCCTGGTCCTTGACTGGGGGATAGGAGCGAACTTTGAATTCTAGCTCAAATTTGTCATCTTTTAACCTTAACTCCTTGTTCATCACCTTTCAAATGACATTTTCAACCTTGTGTAACTTTGCTTTGATATGATCTTTGGAAGAAAATGATTGATTTTATGAATATCGCCCTGGTCCTTGACTGAAGGACAAGAGCGAACTTGCCTCTTTGCTCAAGTTGGTCACCTTTTGACATTTGGTTCTTTGCTTATCATCTTCTCAAAAACATTTTTGACCTTGTGCGACCTCGCCTTGACGTGGCTTTTTGGAAGGAAATGACTAGTTTAATGAATATCGCCCTGGTCCTTGACTGGAGGACAGGAGCGAACTTTAGTCTATGGTGCAAATCCTCCATCTTATTGATATCAAATTGTCTTCAAGGCGTAAAATGATGCCCTTTATTCCTTCTTGAATGTATGAAACGGACGTGGCCATCAAAGTTTAAGCATATTTGACTATTTCGCTCTGGTCCCTTGGAGAGGGACAGGAGCGAACTTGGGCAGTTTCATCACATTTTGCGGTCTTTGCAACTTCATTTCTCTTCGAGGCGTTCCAAACATCATTGCCCCCTTGTACCTTGGCTTGGAGTGGTTTAAACTTGGAGGAGAATATTAGATATCCTTGATTTCGCCCTGGTCCCTGACTGAGGGACAGGAGCGAACTATCACTTATAAGCTCATTCGTGCTTTGCCAACATTTAAAACTATCTTCAATGGATCCGTCATGCTTCCCTTCACTCATCCTTGACATGGAATTTGCTTCATCTTGGTGAGAAATTTGTCTAAGGAAGAAATCGCTCTGGTCCCTGGGAGAGGGACAGGAGCGCCTAGGCAAATATAGGCTTCACTTGGCGTCTTGCAATCTTCAAATTATCTTCAATGGATTCATTACGCCTCCTTTGCTTGCCTCAAACTTAACACTCACTTGATCTTTCCCCAAAACTTGTCTTATAAGGAAAATCGCTCTGGTCCCTGGGAGAGGGACGGGAGCTATCACTAAAATTCGCCCTGGTCCCTGGCAGAGGGACAGGAGCGATTTTGCTTCTAGGGCCAATTTTCCTCATGATGGCACTTTCAAGTTATATTCAACTGATAAAATGTACTTCCTTTGTTCTTCTCAAATCGCGAAATCATTCAAATCTTTCAAGGACAAGGCAATTTTGGATTTCAAGCTTCGGTCCTTCAATGAGGGACAGGAGCGATTTTTGTTCCTGGCACATTTCCTTGTTTGCAAATTTCTTCAAATTATATTCAATGGACAGAACATGCCTCCCTTTATCTCTTCCAATCCAAAAATCGTCTTGGTCCTGCAAGGACAGTGAAATTTTGAGAAACAAGCTCTGGTCCTTCAGTGAGGGACAGGAGCGATTTTTGTCCTTGAGGGCAAATGTTCAACTTTTCATTGCAAACGACTCAATCCTGGCGCTCTATCATGTTGATTTCACCTTCCATTACGTCCTTGACGCCTCAATTTGATCAAAATGAGGTCAAAATGGTCCAAGTGAGTCATTTCGCCCTGGTCCTTGACTGAAGGACAAGAGCGATTTGGCCTCAAACTTCAAAATTTGCCATTTGTAAAACTCAAAATCTTCAAAACTTTCAATTCACGCTCAACTGCATCTCCTGGCGACCCTGCACAAGACAAATGAAACAAATTAATAACCAGGATGCATAAAATATTCTTTTCGCCCTGGTCCCTGGCTGAGGGACAGGAGCGAACTTGTTTCCACAGGCCAAAATATCAAGATTTTAGGACCTTAGTCACTTCACAAGGCAAAATTAAGCTATTTCCAATGCCTGGGATCAATTATCAAAATTTCCAAAATTTGGTCGAAATCACCTGGACAAAAAAAATCACAATTCCATCATTAACACTTAGGCAAAATCTAGACTATCTTACAAGATTCTGACTGAACCTAGACAAACTCACTTGACCCCTGACAATTCACCCTATTTCAAAATTGCATCCTGCGGGAGGAAGCTCAATAATCTCTCAAAATCGGACTGGACTCTGGCTTAAAATCATCAAAACGGAAACCCTAAGGCTTAACCCTAATCCAGACTACTCAAAAACCCTAAAAGCAGAGAGAGAAACAGGCAAAACCGAGCAGAAAGAGGGGGTCCCCATTTTAATGGGGCGATGTGTGAAATGGTCACAACAGAGCCTTGTTTTAGATGGAGGTCAAGTCAAAATTAAATTAGCAAAGCATGGAAGGTTACTTCCAAGAAGAGATTCGTTGTCGTGGCTAAAGTCGCATCACTGCAACTCTATCCGGCCAACGCAAAATAGAATGATCTCACCAAGTATCCTATCCTCTCTTGTATAAGGAAGCCATAATGTTGTTTGGTTTGATCATGTGGGGACAACCTCAAGGTTCCAAATGTCAGTTCTTGACTACGGGAAAACTCAACGGTCGATGCGTTTTTTGCTAGGAGCACAAGGGCTGTTACGTTTTGCAACAAGCTGGTATGTATTTGATTCTCGAACTGGGAAATAAAAGCAAAAGAGAAGGGTTTAAGAGACCTAAAATTAACAAGACTGGTATGCGGGTAGACGGATTCAACATAACCAATCCCTACTTGGCCAGAATAACTCACAACCTCGTAGGAACGGTGCAATCTTCAAGGAGACTTGGAAGAAATTCAAACTACAAATGCATGGCTAAGCAGCCAATTCTGGCGCAGCTCAGACAGACACCTGCAATTGAACTAAACACAATTAAAGGCTTAGGCTAACCATACACAAGGACACACAATCAGTATATCCTCAATGGTATGAGCCTGAATCCATCAAATACCTACACACCCAAAGAAAGATCTATCTAAAATACTGAAAGAAACCATGCACATGGACTAAAACCAAGATGATAAACACCAAATCAATGTCCATTACATTGATTCTAGTTGCCTATTACAACAATTTCTGCAGCATCTCTATGCTATTCCTAAAATCTAATTGTCTACAAAACTCTAACCTATTCTAACTGCCTAAAAATCTAACAATAATCTAACTCTTTACAATGAGAGGCATCCTGCCTTTTATAGAATTTACATATTGAATCAGAGGCCAGGATGGACTGCATCCAAGGGCCCTAGTCTGCCTTCTAGAAGCTGGCAGCTTTAACCCATGCCCACTCAATTTTCAGTTATCTACCCAACCACTATCTCAACTGCCTACAACTGCTTGGCATTAATTCGGTCGTCCTGGTGGTTGGGAATAGTTGTCCACAACTGACCTGTTTTCCCTTTGTTTCAAAATATCTTGAGTGGGGCCCACAGGCAATTTTACATTAAACAATTTCAGTTTTTAGGAACTGAACTTTTGGAATTAAATCCAGCTATGCATTTCTGAGAATGCATACATTTGTAGCATTCAGAGTATTCTTTGTCTTCAATCTCGTTGGTGAACTTCAACTTGTTGTCTGGTGGAGGTGCGTTTCTCCGTGCTTCGTCTTGCGCTCTATGGTGAGCACCTGTATTTCCTCTTCCAACGTTGGTCATGATCAAGGCTCCTTTACATTTCAGGCTTTCTCTTGGTTCTTCCCGACGATGTTTTCTTGTGAACAATCAATTTCACCTTTAATCAATCAATTTGAAAAATTAATTAAATTAATTTGACAAATATTAAATTTTATTTAACATTTGGCTTCATCTCGGTGAAGTTCGGGCTTGAGAAGCTCTTTGTGAAATGTATCTTTTAAATGTCTCTCTTTAAACGTGAAATCTGATCTTTCGTCTTGATTCGCTCTCCAACTTAGACGAAATTCAGGCCTGAGAGGTGAACTGCGAGATGTTAAGTTTAAGTTTATAAAATGTCTTTGCCTTCACTTTTGGCCGACTCTAACATCTTGAGAGACTTGATTTCATGTTTCACTTGCTCTCAAAGTTGAATTTCGGGCCTCTCAACATTTTTGGGAGAAATTTTAGAGCGCCTAGCTCCTTTGAGTTTTCAGATTTTTTCAAGCGGGTTTAGAGGAGAGACTTTATTTAAATACCCCCACTTTAGCAAACTTCGGCTAATTGCATCCTTTTGCTAGGCTTTACCTTGAGTTAAAACGCTTTGTTTTACAAACTTCGGGTCACTTGAACAAAATGAGAGATTTCATTTAAATGCTTAAGTTGGAAAACTTTCATTGGCAAGTTTCGGGCTAAATGAAGTGTTTGTGCAAACTTAGACTCTTTGTTTATTTTCTATCAAACTCGGGCCTATGGATGAATCAATATTTTCGAGGCCTTTGAGATTTTTGGCTAAAGAAGACCATTTTGAGAGTTTGACGTTTTACCTTTCAGCTCATAAGTTTTTTTTGAAGATGTTTTATGAGCTTAACGCTTTTAGTCTTTTCATCTTCTTCGGGCGAATGTCTTCTTTCTGTGATTTTCGGCTTAATAGCCGATATTGTGCGATCTTGAAGCTTTTGTTCATTTTCAGGCTTGAAGGAGATTTTGTGAACTTGGACATTTTCAGATTAATGAACCATTTTGTGCGATTTGAAAGCTTTTTTTTCGCCCAACTTAATGATTTTCCGGCTCTCTGAGGATTTAGCGCGATTTCGACTTCCTAGTATTTTCGGCTAATTTGGTGAGATTGCGCAATTTGGAATACACAACTTACCTCTTACCCTAAACGTCCTTCCCTTCTGATACAAAGAAATTTATACTTTCAAGCTTCAACACGCGAATTTAGTTTTCATTTTCTAAATTTTGGGCATTTCAAATGAAACACGCTACCTCAAATTTATACATTCACCCCTTTCACGCGATTTCGAGCAAGTGAGACGTTTTGCGCGATTTATGCCTTGAATATTTTCGCCTGACTTCATTTCTATAGTCATTTTCAGCCTGAAAGGTTAAAATTTGTGACTTTGTTTTTAGCCAATTTCGGCCTGGAAGTCGATTTTGCAAGGCTTTGTGTATTTCGGCCTACGAAATGATTTTGGGTGAATTAAGACTTTTCGGCCTTTGAGGTGAAAGTGTCAAAAGACAATTAGAATTTTGGAAAGCCTCCATTCTCTTAATTCGGTCTCCCTTGGTTCAGTTTCAGGCCTTTTGGCCAATAAGGGGGAAATGTGCGATTTATCTTTGTCTTCTACAAATTGCAACTTATCGTTTGGAAGATTTTGGGGCAAAGAAGATTGTTTGTACGATTTTCTTAGCTCGCAATTTTAGTGTGGAATGAGGGATTTTTATTCTCTCCTTTTCACCTTATGAGGTGACTTTGTGAAACTCGCGAATTTCAAGAGTTTTGAAAGCCTTTCATTTTCGGGCCCTTTGATACAAATGCAAGATTTTCTGAAGGTGTTTTCTGTGCGATTTGTCTTCTTAGTTTCCTCTGGCAAGTGACGTGTTTGCAAAGTCGATATGGAGTGATAACAAAGGTCTCAAGAACACCGAGATTTTCCCTACCTCGCGATTTTTGTTTTGCCTACCCATTTGACTCAAAACGAATTTCAGGTGATGGGGACTCTGGGCGAATTTCGTTAGGTTTCTCTCTTCTACACGGGCAAAGAGGGGGTCTCCGTCAAGGACGGAGTGGGGTGTGCAATATGCACAACAAGATCATGTCTTATGCTTTCTAGAGGAAACGTATTAAACCATTCAAACTTTTTTCTTTTTACATGATGTTTTTAATGTGTTTATGATATTTGTTTCAGGTTAGCATTGACCCAAACTCATATATGGTTGCTCTATTTCAAATGCAAAGATGTTTCAAGAGTTTAAATATTTTGTGTGGGCTTTATGTTATATTTTTTAGAAGATATATATTAAATGTGCACATTTTTTAAATTTCAATTTATTTCATTTGTTTAAGTCATTTTTAGGTACTGTTAATTAATTTATATTTTGAAATTCAAATATTACATTTTATATATTATTTTACCAGCTTCCTCATCATCCCACCATCAACAAAATGTGGTAACTTTCACTTCCCTTGAAAAGTCACTCCCTTGTCCCTCAAACTCAAATAAATAATAATATTCTCTATTAGTTTTAGACTAAAATGGAGTACAATAGTCATCATAATTGTTGTGGATAGAAACTATAGTGCTGAAACCATAAGTTGTCAAGGATATGAATTATAATTCATATAGTGAACATTCACATCAGAGTATAGAAAGTGATGCTTTGTTTTAAAAGTAGTGTTAATACAATGCAAGTTGTACATGTATGACCTATCATAAAATGAACATCTTTACACTATAGTAGAAGTTCTAATTGTAGGACCAATGGTTGCCAATCAAGATACAATTATTGGTCTAAGTGTTTACACCACCTATAACTGGAACTACCTTAACCAAAAATGATAACAAAACTAAGTTGGTACATGTATTAACATAACTTAATAATGTCTACATCATCGATGAATACTCACAAAAAACTCAGCAATTTTTTCATTTTCCCAAAAGCTCGGCGAGTTTATGAAAAGAATTCACCCATGAAAAATTAAAAGGTCTGTTGCCAGCAAGGCAAATTTCATTTTATTTCTTTGCATTTTGTTTTCTCCTCTAGCCAAAAAAACCCTTGGGACCTTCTAGCAGCTATTTTGCACCAAAGATTGAAGATTTGAAGAGGTTTTTGGGTGAATTTCAATAAGAAATTGGATTTCCAGGTAGATTTCTGATTTTCTTTTTTTTTCAACATTTTCCTTTTTTTGCTGCTTCTAGGTTTAATAAAAAGCATCAATGCCATTAGCTAAGTAATCTAAATCAGATTTAGATTGCAAAGAACATGATTTTTCACCATTTTTTCTGATTTTTTTCAAACCCTACCATTTTTTTTTAATTTGAATCCTTTTTTTTGAAGAAAATGTTTAGAATCTTAGACTAGATTATCCATATTTATTTAAACTACTTTAGTTTGTTTGTTAATTTTTTTATTAAAATATTAACAATTTGTGCTTTCACTTTGTATGTATAGGTTAATTTATAATGGCACGTAGAGAAGGTTTTGTATCTGGTTCAACTTCAAGGTCTACCCCATCAGCGTTGGTGCCTCCATCATCATTTGTACGCACTCGTCCTAAAGGAGATAGAGACCCTTCTTGGAAGCATTCTTATTAAGGACCGGAATTTGGGTTAGGTTTTTGCATTAAATGTAAAAAGTATTCCATGGAGGCATAAACCACCTCAAATACCACCTTGTAGGCAACACTAAGCATGATTCTAGGGGTTGTCCTAGGACCACTGAGGAAATAAAAAGAGAAATGAATGCCATACTTTAAGTCGTAGAAGAGAAAAAATTGCAAAGGGAGAGAGCAAGGCTAGCCATGGCAACATCCATAGTTGCTTCTCAAGGTGCTCCAGTCAACCTTGAAGCAGGTGAAGATGCACTTCAGAGCATAGCAGGCTCTCTTTGCGGTCCATGTATCCACAAATCCACCACCACGGGCACCACTTCAACTTCTTGTAGTAGAGCATCAGCGTCGTTGCCTATATATAATTATTGTGTGCCCAAAAATAGACCTGGAGCACAACCATCATTGGAGGCAAGTGGGTGGAATAGGGAGGTGCATGAGCATGCAAACATTGCATGTGCTGATTTTTGGTACTTCGATAGCATCCCTTTCAATGTTAGAGGCAAACCAAGAAAAAAAGATAACTCACCAAGCATTGACATCTCAAATTCCTTTTGCGTGTTAGAGCTAAAGTCTTTGCACATTTCCTCCCTGTCTCCTCCAAAAATGATGTCATCCACATAGATGACAACAATCAACAAATTATCTCCTTCATTCTTGATATACAAATTGTTGTCCGCAATTCCTCTTTTGAAGCTTTGCTCTTGAAGATACCTGTTTAGCCTTAAGTACCAAGCCCTCGAAGCGTGCTTTAGACCATAAAGGGCCTAGCAAGGGCTAAGAACATCCCTATGGCTTCCATACATGCAATAGGAGCAAATGTTTCTTCAAAGTCAACTCCTTCGACTTTAGCATATCCTTTGCATACCAACCTTGCCATATTCCTTACAACTTGGTCATCCTCATTTAGTTTGTTTCTAAAAACCCACTTAGTGCCAATCACATTTTTGTCCTTATGTTTTGGGATAAATTCCAAAGTTTCATTTTTCTCAATTTGATCCAACTCCTCCCATAGCCTTGATCCAATGCTTGTCTTTTCACTTGCTTTTGAAATTTTCTTTGGTTTAATTTTGGAAAGCAAACACAAGTTTGCATGTTTTGATGTGTCGTCAACTGTTCTTCTTGTCTAATTTTTTGTGCCTTTGTCTCTAATAATCAAACCTTCAGAATGTTTCTTTTGAACAAATCTAGATGGTGTCATGGGTGGTACCTCTGATGGTGTCCTTGGATTTCTTTGCTCAACTTCTCGATTTTCAATTTCTTCTTCTTTACAACTTTCTTCCTTTTGATAATCAATTTCTTGTACTATTTTTTTCGTATATTTCTTCATCAACTTTCACATTTGCACTTTCAACAACTTTGTGCAATCTTTTGTTATAGCATTTGTAAGCTTCGTTCCTTGTAGAATATCCAAGAAAAATACCTTCATCACTCCTAAAATAAAATTTCCCCAAATATTCATCATCTCTTCTTATGTAGCACCTTCTTCCAAATATCTTTAAGTACTTTACAAATGCAGGCCTTCCCTTCCAAAGTTAATATGGAGTTTTGTTGTTATTCACCTTGATCAGTGCTTTGTTTGAAATGTAGACAATTGTATGAATCTCTCTCCAAAATGTGTAAAATATATTAGATTCATTTAGCATTTCTCATTCCATTTATTGAATAGTTCTATTCTTCCTCTCAACTACTTCATTTTTGGTGGAGTTCTTGCAGCTGAATATTGTGGCTTTGTCCCATACCGTTCACAATATTCTTCAATTTCATTTGAGGTAAATTCTCCTTCTCTATCAAATCTAAGACATTTGATCTTCAACCCTGTTTCATTCTCTACTAAGGCTTTGAATGCATTAAAATTTTCAATTGCTTCAATTTTTTCTTTAAGAAAAGCTACTCAAGTCATCCTAGAATAATCATCAATCAACAAAATAAAATAACTCGCCTTGGGAGCTTTTTGTTCTTGTTGGTCCACACAAATCAATGTAAACAAGTGCCAAAGTCTTTTATGTAGAATACTCCTTAGATGTGAAGCTTGTCCTTGTTTATTTGCCATATCAACACTATTTGCAAATAATGTTTGAAGACTTTTCTATCTTCAGCATGTCCCTCATAGCTTGTTTTTTGTTGATCTTCACAATGTTATCAAAGTTTAGGTGTTTAATCCTTTTGTACCACTGCCAACTCTCATCTTCTTGCCCCATATAGCATTTTTCACTTTTGATTTCATTAAGAGCGTAGAGATTACCATCTATTGTATAAGCATCCACTATCAATTTTCCATTTTTCATGATTTTACATCCTCCAAAATGAAAAGTGAAAGTGTGCCCTTGGTCATGTATCTAACTCACACTTAGGAGATTATGCTTCAATCCTTCAACATATAAGACTTCCTTAGTTTTAGTTCTTCCATTATCTAGACTGAGTGTGCTTTTACCTTTTATGCTAGTTGTAGCATTGTCCCAAAATTTTACCATTCCTTCATTCACTTTCTTTAGGGAGAAAACTTTGCTTTTGTCACCAATCATGTGGGTTGAGCAACCACTATCAACATACCATTGGTCTTTCTCATCTTGAGCATGTAGTGCAACTTGTACAAGAATGGATCTTTCCTTCATTTCTTGCTCTTTTTTCCAGACCTTGTTTGATTCATTATTTTTCTTGTTGGAAACATCCTCCTTATTGTGTCTCAAAGGCTCAAAAAAATTACTTTTGCAAAAAATTTCTATATGCCCAAAATTGTTACACTTACAGCATATGACGTTTTAATCCATAAGAAGAGCGAATGAATTAATTATAGTTCCTCTTCGTGAAATCAAAATCATTCCTTGTGCGAACTCTACAATTTACTACTTTATGCCCAAATTGATTACGTGAAAAGCAATAACCATGGAAAGAATATCTAAACCTGGTCGTGCGTGGTGGTTGTCTTTGAGGAAATGACCATTTGTAGTTGTCCTTGTTTGCCTTTGGAGTTGGTATTTTTCTGTGGGACTTTGTATTCTTTTTCATTTTTCTCCTTCTTGTTCTCTTCCTTTTTGAGAGTCTCGGCATAGCTTTTTGGCTTGTCTTTATCCGTCTTTTTTGGTAGATCCGCAACATTAGAACTTCCAGCATCCTTTGTCTTCTTTTGATTTTCATCAAATCCAAGACCAATTTTGATGAATGGTGATCTTTGCACATTGATAAGATCATCCAACATTTTAGTACTTATATCAAACTTCATTCTTCAATTTAATTGTTCTTTTGTCTTCTCCAATTCCTTCCTTAAGGAAACAATTTCAAGTTCTAACTTCTCATAGTCCGATTCCTTTAATTTCAGCTGATTTCTTAAGAAATTTTCAATTCATTTAGCCTTCTCAATTTGTGTCTTTAGATCCACAATCATCTTCTCTAATTCCTCAAGTAGCTTTGTCTTTGATTCGTTATCTTGTTGAATTTGAGTCTTTAGCTTTGGATTCTGCTTCTTGAGTCTTTTGATTTCATCTATGGCAACAATAAGTTCTTCCTCGAGATACGTTATGGCTACCTCCTCTCCTTCAAGCTCCTTTTCCTCCATTTCTTTGTCTTTTCCTTCTAGTGCATCATCTTTTGTTTTTATGGCTGTAATCAAAATTATTCTTTATCACTTTCGGAGAAGCTTTCTTCACTTTCCTCGGATAAACTATTGCTTTCTTGAACATATAGGCTCTTCTTATATCTTTGGGAGTTCTTTTTTTCATGCTTCCCTCAATTGTGCATTTTCTTGTTATATTGATGCTTCTTTCCTTATCCCTTGTTGTAATATTCTTCCTCTTCGATGCTATTACTTACAAGCTATGGACATTTGGAAGCAAAGAGACTCATATTACTGCAATTAAAACATTTAAGAGTATACTTACCTTTGCACTTGATAGATTTTCTTGAACTTCTTTACAAAGTTAGCCTCTTCCTCATTACTTGAACTTTCAATTGATATGATTCCTTTGTTCTTCATCTTTCTTGATGCTTTGAAGGCGGCTTCTAGTTCTGATGATGTTTCTTTCTTAGTCCTCATTTTGTAAGCAGTGAGGATGGCATGCAACTCATCCATCTTCAAGGTAGATCCTTCATTTCTTCAATGGTGGAGACTTTTGCATCAAATCTCATAGGAAAGCTCTCAATACCTTTTGTCCAATTACTTCATCCTCAATCTTTTATTAAAGACCACAGATAGTATTTATGATCTCATCCACATGGAGGAAAAAGGCAGCAACATTATCTTCATCGTTCATCTTCAAGCTTGCAAATTGTTTCTTGTCTGTTTGGAGCTTTCCCCTTTTCACTTTGTCATCTCATTCATACATTCTTCGAAGCTTATCCCACATTTCTTTTACCGATGTGCAATGCATGACTTTGACAAATTCTGATTCATTTAAACCACTTAGAATTGCTTTCATTTCTTTAGCATTGTTCTCACCCTCTTTTTGTCTTGATCTGTTGGTGGGTAGATGGTGCCACATAGCCGTCCACAACTGATTGCCATATATCAAATCCATGAGCCATCAAATAAATGTGCATACTTACACTCCAAAATGCATAGTTGTTCCCATCAAACAGTAGAGCTCGTTTTGACGAGAACCCTTCTTGACTTGCCATGTGTGTTCTTAATATCTTTCCTTCAAGCAGTTTGTCTTTTCAAAGGAACCCAATTTGATACCAATTGAAGAAACACACACACTTATACAGGCAAAGGGACGGGAGAGGGTGGGTGGGGGTGGGGTGGGGTGGGGAGGATCCATATAATACAAATTTTCACTTATTATTAAAACTTAAGCAATCACAAAGCAATAATCAAAAGTAAGATCTCACAATAGAGAACACAAGATGCACACATGATTTTACATGGAAACCCTTGCGAGAGAAAATTACTGTAAAATATTGTTTATATTTGAATCTTCTTACAATTTTGTAAGCACCAACCCACACACCAATCCCATCCACTCAGCACCAACTTGGCAAGAGACACCAATCTCTTTGAGTGAGAGGCACCAACCTCCGGAATCACAAAATAGAAGGCACCAAATATCAAAATGCAATGTGATAATGATATTTCTGGATCTGCCCTAATTCTCCTTCAAAAACTGCTCACAACTTCAATAAAATCTGGCTTAGAACTTTGCTCTCAAATCTGCAATATGATCTTGAATGATTGCTCTCAAACTGAAATATATCTTCACAAAATTTGCATTGTCTGCTCCAAATGTGTCTGATTTCTACTCATAAATCTGCTCTTTTCTGCTGTAGATCTGCTCTAAAAGAAGGAAAGATATTCAATGATTTCTATATTCTAAGCCTCCAATAAACCTCTTATTTATACACCTCCAAGTGGCTCTTCACCCAAACGGTCATGTCCTTCCAAGGAGGTCGGCCTAGCAGCAAGTAAAATATATTTTTATTGTTCAAATTCCCTTTGCCATGGAGGTCATCCCTGTTAGGGACCCAAACAAATATTAATTTCTCTAAAGGGGGTTGTCCCAAATAAGGTATTATTTTTTATATTTTTATTTAACTTTTTCTCCTTGGGAGCTAGACATGGGTTGGCCCTATAGGTATTAAATACTTTTTCTGTGCCACAAAATCTCAATGGGGTGCCATAAATTTGGCACACGTTAAAACCATAAATGCCATTGAATTGCCCTTTGACGTCAATGAAAAAGGGTCAGGGACATGAAAAATAATAGTGAAACGCTCCCCTTGAGCAAATGCTTGCTTATGAACGGAACTAGAGAGTAGAAGCCAAAACCCTGTGTAATATCCCCTGCTCATTAATGACTGAATATGCAAGGAATATCGTCAAACACTTAGTTGGCAACCTGCTGATCTAGGACTCAGATGTATAACCTGCGTGTTATGCGGCTTCTAGACTGCAGGAGTGTGTTATGCTGTTCATGGCTCGAGAAATATTGTCAAACAATTCATTTGCGAACTTCTAGCTTACTGGTTGTTTAACAGTCTGATAATACTGTGTTGAAGGGTGTTTGAGTGCTGCAATTGATGTTAGATCTGCTTCTAGAGATTGCGAGATTGATAATAGCAATGATATACCGACTGATTTCAACCCTTACATGCATATAAGTGACTGAGAATTAATAGCTACAGCTACTATACGTAATATCAAACATTTTGCATAATCTACAAGTGACTGAAAACACTTCAAAGAATGACTATAGGCTATTGGCATTCAAACAAACAGTTCAAATGCAATCTTCTTTTGCCTATAATCACCTACAGCTGCAAGGCATTTCAACAAACAATTGACATGCAAGAATTTTTTAATAACCTTTCATTTTGCTGGTGTAAAATGGACTTGTTACAACTTCTGATTAATATGCTCAACCAGCATTACAATGACTGATTACAATGCAATGAGATATCAAACTCCTGGGTATGCAACCACTGAATTTCTGAGTACAATGGCAAACATGAATGATTTGTTCAACAATCTGAAATGGATTCAAAACAAAATGCCAAACCTGGTGGGACTAATCACCTATGCTGGAAGATTGGAAAGTAACCAAGTGTCACCTCAAAGTCACCCTCAGCAAGCCAAATCGAACTCTTTCTTCTACCGCCCCTGTGTGAAGTATTTTTCTGATGATAAATAATCTGCAGCCTCTAAGTCTCTTTTCAATCATCTAAAACCAAAGACGCCACCTCAAAAGTAGAGTGCCCCAGTAAAAGGTAAAGTCGATGCAATAATGGGCCTCCATGAAAAAAAATTGTGGTCTCCTTGGGCTGTTATACTGAGATACGACTGCAGTATATTTAATTTGCAAATCAGTTTCCTAGGAAGCCAAAAAGATGAGGATTCCAAGCACAAAATGAACCCCCAATGATCTTATCAAAATCTGAAGTATCTCCAATGTAGATCAGAATAAATTGCAGTCTTGATTTTGCTTCAAAACCCTCAATTTCACCCTGGAAATGAAGCGCCCTAGTCAGGTAATGAAATCGATGCAAGTGATGGCTAATAGAGCCAAATTGTGACTGTCCCAAAACTGATATAAATCTGAAAAGTTACTGAGTTAAGAGCTCAGTGAGTGTAATGCAATCAGCTCCACAATGGCAACACTGTTGAAGACACTTGATGCCACAAATATCTCCAATAAGATCCCAAGTAGAAATTGGCCCTTGGCCACCAATGTAGTACAAATGAGATGATTGAAGTATCACCTCCTCAATGCAATCTATGGGAGTTTTTGTTCCCAAAGATGAAGATCTGCAGAAACCCCTCAGTTCTACAAAAACCCAATCAATATTCAATTCAACAACCAAGCTACCTTGAAGCTTCATCTTGATCTCCTTAAATACCTTTTAACCCCAACATCCAAAAGCTTCTAGAAGTGACTTTATGAAATAATATTTAATTAGTCACTATATTAAATTAATTAAATATAAAGTCATCTTTTTTTTTTTTTTAAATTATTTGACAACTTTATAAATAATTAACTTAATATTATTAATTAAAATAATTAATCAAGCTATCCATAAAAAATATCAATAATCTGGACAACTTAATTAATTATTCCTTCTTCAAAATTGGGGACATTACACCCTGAGCTTTTGTGTATGCCAAATCCAACTTTCATCAACTTGCCCTAACAAACAACTTTTATCGTTTACCTCTTTAAGATCATAGACATAGCTTTTTGTTATTTTCCCTTCAACAATTAACCTTCCTAATTTATTTTTTCTAATTTCACATTCTTGAGCATTAAAGATTCCATTGTCACACATTTGACTGACACTTAACAAATTATATTTCAATCCTTAAACGCATAGTTGAAAAACTCGGACTCGCCACGGACCTGGCAAACCAAAAATTTGGACTCAGACTCGGACTCGTGAAAGACTCGGCAAGGACTCGGCAAAAAAAAAACCGTAGTTTTACAAAAAAAACATAAAGAAATTAATGCATTTAGAGAACATAAGAGCCATAATTGAAACATTACACATGTCACATACTCATAGTTTCAAACTTTCAAACTTTCAACTCTAAAATGTATAATACCAAGATTTCTTCAATGCTAATTATGCTTTTATATGGAGCCTAATCAGACTCAGAGGTTAAATTTTCCCTACTTCCATCGGCACAATTTCCCCCTATATTTTTTGACGGGGGTTTGGGGGCAACGCCCAAGTTGGGGTCAAGGGGCATTGCCGAAGGATCCTAAAATTTGACTAAGTCTGGAAAATTGAAGAATCCTCCAAAAACTAGATTTTGCATTATAACTCCTGGAGGTCCGAAACCACTCTCAAACATCCTGACAGTATATATGGAATATAACTTAAAGTATAATCACTTATACTTAAATGTTATATTCCATATATGAATCCTGACGGAGAGACCAAATTTTTTCACATGTTAAACTCAATTTTAAAGCTTGCATGACTTTTTTTCTGGGTCCTGCGAGTCCATCTGAAAGACTCGCGAGTCTTTCAGATGGACTCGCCAGGACTCACCTCGCGAGTCCTTGGCGAGTCGACTCGTGGCTCCCATGGACTCGCGAGTCCGTGGCGAGTCCACGAGTTTTAAAACTACGCTTAAACGTACCAAATATTATGCGTTTCTAAAGTGTCATTAATGCTCAAAGTACCTTTACCACAAATCTTGACTCATGATTTATCTCCAAATTTCACTGAGCCACCATTCCAATCAGTGAACTTGATAAACTTACTCTTATCAACAGTCATGTGATTAGAGCAGCCATTTTCTATTATCCATAAATTTTGTTTCTTAGAATGACAAGTAGTCTAAACAGTCATGGATTTTTCAAACTTCTTTCCTTCTTTTTCCACACTCTATTTCTTTCTTGAGATTGTCGGGATCACTTAAGGACTTATTTTCCTTCTTCATCTATTCTACAAAATTCATGTTATCAACAATTTGACAATTATAACAAATTATATTGAAATCCTTTAAAAAATAAAAAGAAATTCTACTAACAAATTTAGTTCTCCTTCTTGATATAACTCTACAATCAACTGCATCATGATAAAATTATTTCAGAAGTTGCAATAACCATAAAAATGGGGATAAAACCTATTAACTACAACTCTTCTTGTAGGAGGAAACCATTGTGGATACCTTTTTTGCCTTTGAACTTTGACAAAACCATTATCATTAACATTCTTGTTGAAAGAATTACTTGTGCCAGAGCTTTGACCTTTGTAAAAACCCAAACCAGATTTGTTTTTGTCTACCCTTTAACAAGCTAACATTTCATCAAACATATTAGAACTCTTCACAAATTTCAATCTTCTTTCAGAATCACTTTTGAATTGTTCAAGATCATTTGGTAAAGCCACTACTTTATTTTCTAATATCAAGCATTCTTCAAATTTCAACAAAAATTCAAACTTTATTACCTCTTCTCTTTTCTTGGCCTCTTCAACTTCAGTTGTCAAAGCAATAATCATTTGATTACTTTCTTCAAGGTCTTCCTACAATGCTTCATTTCCTTTCAATGCAAAGGTCTTTTGCCTGTTGTTCTCCTCCTTCAATCTTTTGATTTCATCTAAAGCACATAACAATTCACCTTCAAGGTCTATCTCTCCTCCTTAAACATCATGTGAAATGTCACTACTTTGACCTTCAGTAATTGACCCAACAGCCATGAATAATGTTTCATATTCTTCAACATCAGATATACACTCATTGTTGTCTTCTAAATTGGTGATGTCTTCTTCTTTGATATACAAGCTTTTCTTGTTCTTTGAATAATTTATTTGCTTGTGACAAAACTGATTTTTGTTTTTCTTCATAAAGTGTTCTTTATCATCTTTGTCATTTCTACCATGAGAACATTTAGCAGCAAAATGCCCAATCTTTCCAAAATTGAAGCACTTCAAAGGCAGCTTCCCTTTATACCAAAACCCTTTTTAATTTTTTCTAATAAGATTTACTTTTTCTTCATCAGTATCACAATTTGATTCAGAACTTTTCTCCTTTGCTTTCCTTGCAGCCTTAAACGCAGCTTCTCTTTCGAATGTATCTTCACCAAC
This sequence comes from Cryptomeria japonica, assembly GCF_030272615.1. Taxonomy (NCBI): domain Eukaryota; kingdom Viridiplantae; phylum Streptophyta; class Pinopsida; order Cupressales; family Cupressaceae; genus Cryptomeria; species Cryptomeria japonica. Next base: position 215,759,213 of record NC_081415.1, read on the forward strand.
TGTTCTCATCTCAAATACCGTAAAAATGATATATGTGAATAATCAATCATAATTTTATCAAGATCTCTGACTTCTTCAATTGCAGAAATCTAAGAATCATACCTCGAAAGTAAAGATCTCAAAACCTTTTGAACAATTATAGAATCTTTCATGTTTTCTTCAAGGTCTTTAATGGCATTCACTGTCTCATCAACCCTAAGGCGATAATCACCAATCTGCTCTTTTTCTTTCATCTTTAACCTTTCAAAATTTGCCTTGTATGTTTGTAACTTTGCTTGTTTCACTTTGGCATCACCTTCATAGATACTCTTCAGTTTATCCCCAATGGCTTTAGCTATTTGAAAATGCATCACTTTAACAAACTCAGTATTAGATAAACCACAAATAATTGCATTCTTCGCCCTAGCATTATTTTCATACTCTCTCTTTTCAATAGGATTAGTTAAAGGAGTTGTAGGCATTGTATAACCATTTACAATAGGCATCCATGCATCAAACCCCAAAGAAGACAAATAACTTTCCAATTTAATGCTCCAAAAAGCATAATTAGTACCATCAAATAAAGGTGTTTTATTTTCATACTCTCTCTTTTCAATAGGATTAGTTAAAGGAGTTGTAGGCATTGTTTAACCATTTACAATAGGCATCCATACATCAAACCCCAAAGAAGACAAAATACTCTCCAATTTAATACTCCAAAAAGCATAATTAGTACCATCAAATAAAGGTGTTTTAATACTCCAAAAAAAATATGAAGCCTAATAATATTCTTATGCATAATTTAGTACTAATATTAATATAAGCTGCAATTGTATTGTTAATGTAGATTAGATTTCTTAGTAGATAAAATAGAGGTATCTTTTAATTTTATTATCTCACAATTGATGATCTTACTAACCTATGAATCTTGCAGGTTGTTGCTAGTATGAAGGGAGATAGTATATACACAAAGTATATTGATTTCCTAAGTTTTAATAATGCTTCAAGTGCTGCTGATTATATCACAACTATCGTTGTGTTTAGAATAAGATCGATCTTTTAAGATTTGCACTAATTGATTTTGGTACACTCCTCATTGATCTGTTTGTGAATCATATATATTAAATGGGGAGGCACATCGATGGATAGACATGTCTCCACACGTGTGGAGGCATGTCTCTCCATCAATATGTCTGTCCATTTAATATAACCAATACCGATTCATAATCTGTGGCATTAGCAAACCGTTTATTATTATAAACTAATACTGATTCATAATCGGTGGCATTAACAATCCGTTTGCCATTGCAAACAATTAAATAGATATCGATTTATAATCAGTGGTTAACTATTCAGTTAACACAACCGATTCATGATCAATATGTTAAACTGAAAAATCAGTTAATCGATATACATAATTGATTTGGATAAATCGATACACATTATTGATTTATGGTGGATCGAAGAGGATAGCCGATACACTTTATCGACAGGAAGTGGATCATACATGATCACCGATTTTATACTAGGGAGATGACAATCGATATATGATCAACCATTAGATCATTTAATTTATTTATGAAAAGAATATGTATGTATATTAATATACATAGTAATAATAAACTCAATGATTATTACTATGTATATTGGTATACATATATGAAGTATTCTGATGATGTAAGTCTTATTCATGATCATATTTATCTAACCAAAGCTATCATCTTTAACATGTATGACAGTCATACTTAATTTCAGAAACATTCATAGTACATGAAAGACTATTACATATAACCCAATCCTTAGACTATTGCTAATGCCTATGGAGGATGGGCTAAATTTTGAAAAATTGATTGCTCAAAATAATCGGATGAATTAATAACAAATATACAAGCGTATATAAAGGAATTACAAGATGGTGTTCTAAAAAGAACAGACCGTTAAACTAAAGCTTAAAATGCTAAATAAATCTAAAAAGCTTAAAACTAAAAAGCAAACTATGTGTTCTTATAAAAGAAGCAATAGTTACACTTAAAGACTAAACAAACTAAATAAGTCAACAACTAAGATGACCACTAAGAATAGAAGATGACCATTATAGAATAGATATTAATATTATTCTAATACCCTCCCTAATTGTCATCGTATTCAATACCCTACAGAAGACACTGCAGGTCTTTTGATCACAAATGCGAAGAACACTCTACTGCTACGAAGAGTATCCCAAGAATTGCAGAATGCAAATGACCAAGAGTACCAAAAGCTATCCAAGCTGATGTTATTCTCACACACAAATTATTGAAGCCTGAAACCATGATTTTGAGGAAAAATCGGCAAACCCCTTTGCAAAAGAGTACTGAGCACTGTTTGCTCCAGCAAATCCAAAACAGATTGCAAGATACCATGGTTGCAGATGTTCGCCCTAGCAATGCGACCCAAAACTAACTGCAACAAAGCACGATTTTTGTTGAAAAAATCATCAAACCCTGAGAACTTCACAAATCACAAAATCCCACACGAACTTCACGTATTACAGATGATTTTTTACGAAAAAATGTGAAAACCTAGAAAATTGGATTTTACAAATCATTTTTTTTGGAAAAAACGGTAAAAAGCCAAAGATAGGAACACCCATCATAAATCCAGATACCCAAAATCCCACGTGAAATTCACGAATTACAAATGATAATTTTTAGGGAAAATTATAAACCCTATGAACAATTTTTGAGGAAAAAATCATGAAAACCCTCAAAACATCACGCGGCTAAACACCAAACATCACGTGGTAAAACCCTGATTTTGAGGAAAAAATCAAGTAAAACCCTCCCATGATTTTTTGTGGAAAAAATTACAAAACCAACAAACAATTTTTCAGGAAAAAATCGTGAAAACCCTGGGACTTGTAGGATGAGAGGCCTTGCCCAGAAAAAAAATAATAATTTTTGTGGAAAAAAATTAATAAAACCCAAAAATTATTTTTTAAAGGGAAAAATCATAAAAAACCACCAAATAATTTGTTGTGGATAAAAATTATAAAACCCACCAAATAATTTTTCAGGACAAAAATTATAAAAACCACGAGGCAATATTTTTTTTTTCATCCACCCAAACGCTGCTGTGAGAAAACAAAATCCTTTGTAGATAGTTGCGAAAGAACCCCCACACAACCGACCGAAAATGGCAAAAAAAAAAGGCATGTCGTAAACGCACCGCCAAAACCCACAAAAATAAAATGTAGCAAAAACAATCACGCCCAAAAATCTCCCATTGACGCATTGCAACTAGATAGTCAGATGCATAAAAACCCGGGATCTGAGAACCCAAAAATCTGTAGAAAATAACCCTAGCCGTTTTCCACAAAATCGCGAAAAAACTGAATCGCATCGGAAAAACTTTGCAGTGGTTGTCGCCGAAAAACACAAGAAATCACTCTACCAATGGGTTAAAATCACTCAAAACGTGAAATTAAATTTGTGCAGTCTGGGCTTTGAAAATCCGAAAACCCTAGCCGTCGCCAATAAAACAAAATTCGATTTCAGAAATAGCCATTGCAAAAAAAACAAGAACCAAAATAAATGCGATTTCCTGAAGTCGCGGCTCAGGCTCCACACAACCACGAAATTCAAAACACAAAAAGCCAACAGAAAACATGATTCAGGCCTGCAAATCCATGAAAAATCCGCGAATTTCAGAAACCATTAGGCCCTTGAAAATTTCTAGCAAACCTAAGCGAAAAAAAAAATCCGAACCCATGGAAACCAACGGGAAAAATAGATGCTCAGAAAATCCCGACTTGGGTTGGGCTCAAAAAACGCAGAGAGGCCGCCAGGAAGGTTGCATGAAAAAGAAAATGCAACTCAGAAACAAACGACTACAAACCCTCCAGATCTGAAAAAATTTCAGTAAATCCACAAACTAAAAAAATGGCCCAAAAAAGACCTCAAATTTTTTTCATAAAAAAAAAATCAAACAAAAGATTTCTGGAAATTATTTCCAAGTAGGCTTACGAATTTTTTATTTAAAAAATTCACTAAACTCTAAAAAATCCCATCAACTCGCTCTGATACCATGAAAAATTGATTACTCAAAATAATCGAATGAATTAATAACGAATATACAAGCTTATATAAAGAAATTACAAGATGGTGTTCTAAAAAGAACGAACCGTTAAACTAAAGCTTAAAATGCTAAATAAAGCTAAAAAACTTAAAACTAAAAAGCAAACTATACGTTCTTATAAAAGAAGCAATAGTTACACTTAATGACTAAACAAACTAAATAAGTCAACATAAAAGCTAAATAAGTCGACAACTAAGATGACCACTAAGAATAGACGATGACCATCATAGAATAGATATTAATATTATTTTAATAGATTTTTGTTCAAGGAGAGGCGATCTAATTCCAACCAATTAGGTAGTCCCGAGATAGGGTAAGGATCAAATTCCGTAAACCTTGAGGGTATAATCCCAAGATGGGGTAGGGGTCTGGATCCGTGAACCTTGAGGTAGCCCGTTGTAGTTTGGTTTCTCAACGTCCTGACAACATAATCACCCCTTCCTCCCTTAGGGTTTGGTAGTAACAAGGTTAGATCATAATATAGAAAGCTATGAATTTTGAAATGTAGAATTAATTGCAAAAAAGCATAATAACCTAGTAATGCATCCAGTAATGTATAATAATTGTTGGAAATATAACAGCTTCCAAATAGGGGACATTACAATGAAGAACTTAATTTATCATGCTCACACCAAGCACACTGAGGTACATTATTATTACATCCGGTGGTTGGTTGACATGAATGATATTTCTCTCCAATATTACATTATTCTAATTTATTTATTGTACTTCTTGGTACTATTATTTTTGTCAACTAATGGAACAAAGTTGGGAGTCGTTTCTAGCTTAGTTATTGTAATCAACAGAATATTATGTTATACCATCACATTCTTATGTGAAACAGTTAACTTATAATGTAAGTTACAAATGTAGTTTCTCCATTCAATAATAAATACAAGTATCCACACATTGAAGTGTGTACTATGCAATTCTTTCAAACTCTAAACATTCGTTCTTTCAACATTTAGCATCAAAGCCAACATAGGAGCCCCAAGCAAAAGAGTGTATTCCAAAGTGGGGTGTGTTGTGCGTATTGCACATCCATCCCCGTCCTAGACTAGGACCCCCATTTTTGGTCTAAGTCTGCCCACGTAGTAGGAGAATGAGGACCTTCCAAGCGCCCTGCAAAGTGCTAAGCAATAATGAAAATCACTAACGAAATTAAATCGGCTTCGTGAGAAAGAGTGTGAGCAAAAGCCAAATTCGGCCTCTAAGGCCAAAATGCGAATTCAAAAATCACAAATAGGCTTTCTGAGCCGAAAATTCCTAAAGCTAACTCCAAAGAGCTTCCATCGCGCAATATAACCTAGATGTCCGAAAATCATTCAAACTCGCAAAATAGGCTAAAAATCCGAAAATAGGAAAAGGTTCTGAATTCGCTCAAAGTAGATAAGAAGCCCAAAAATGAAGGAAGATGGTGTCTAACTTCAAAATCGGCCAAACTACATATTTTTGCGAAAATGGAGGAGAATGAAAGTTGCGCGAAATGGCTCTTTGAGCCGAAATTATTTCAAAGGCAAAATTCTCACAAAATGGTTTCATTAGCCAAAAAGAGGGAAGGGCATTGAGTTTGCGTTTTAACCTGAGAGACCAAAATACAACTTAAAACTTCAAAATCGGCTTCTAAGACTGAAAACTATCCAAGGCTCCCAAAATCGGCTCATAAGCCAAAAATTGTAGAAAGCCAAAAATCGTGCATTCTCCTCAAATAAGCCGAAAAACTCCAAGAGGGTCTGATTCACGCCAAACATTGTGGTAGGCCGAAAACAAGAAATGTGGAAAGGAGTTCTAAATCGCACAAAGGGTCTATTCAGGCTGAAATTAATTTAAAACCTTACAAAGGCTTGCAAAGTCGATGTTTAGAACGAAATAATAAGAATAGATTAAAATCGGCCTCCAAAGACCAAAGACTCACAAATCGTGCCTTAGATGCCGGAAATAGGAGAAGACAAATTCACGTTTTCGCCTCATATGCCGCAAAATCATAAAGTTCGCTCATTCCTATCGAAATGGCTGAAATTTAACTAAGGTGTCCAACATAAACGAAAATTGCGTAAGATGACCAAATTGCGCGACAATCATAGCATAACAAAATCGCACATTTTGAGCTTGTTGGCCGAGAATGATAGGAAACGTCAAAATCGCGAATTTTTGTTCATTTAGCTGAAAAGCTTTAGAAGATGACTCAAAACATGAAGCTTCAAAATCGTGTTTCAACTCGAAGAAGGCAAACAAGGAAATAACAAGTCTAAATCATGCATTTCTCCCATGTAGGCCGAAAATGGCTCATCAAGCTTGCCAAAAGGCTTAATTCGCCCAAAAATGACTCCATGTCAAATTCGCACAAAGTGTCGAAGTTTGGGAAAACATACAAACTCACAAATTCAGTTCATATGCTGAAATGATAAGTTCCCAAGTTCGTGTTTTAGGCTAAATAGCCTAAAATTGCCATGAAAGGGGGATTTTAACTTAAAATCGTGCAATTTTAGCTATTGAGGCGAAAATCATCATTTAGCCGAAAACTTCAAAGAGTTCAAATCATGCAAAATGTATAAGGCTGACTTTGCCAAAACACATAAAAAACCGAGTTTGCAAAATAGCGCTAAGCACCGAAAATCTAGGAGAAGGTCTTTTAAAGACGTCTCATGTATTAATCAAGAAGGTCGAACTTTGTAAGTATCACGCCCTTGTAGCTCAATCTAAAGTCCGAGTTTGCCAATACCATTTCCTGAACCAAAAAACTGAAGGAGGTGAAAGTACAGGCATCCTAACTTCAAATTCAGCTAAGGATCTAATGAAGGCATTTGAAATTCGCTCAAAGGATGCACAACATCTCTCAACTCGCCTAAAGGTCCCGAAATCCGAAAGAGAAGGCGAAAACATTTAAACTTAACATCTTATAGTTCACTTCTCAAGCCTGAATTTTGAGAGCGAATCAAGACTAAGGATCAGAGTTCACGTATGAAGAGAGGCATTTAAAAGATACATCTCACAAAGAGCTTCTCAAGCCCGAACCCCACAGGACAAAGCCCAATGTCGCTTTAAAAATTTAATGTTTGTTAAATTAATTTAATTAACTTTTCAAATTGATTGATTAAAGGTGAAATTGATTGTTTGCAGGAAGGCATCATCGAGAGGAACCAGGAGAAAGCTTGAAACATCAAGGAGTCGTGATCGTGATCGACACCAAGAAGAGGAAATGCAGGATCGCACCATAGAGCGCAAAACCAAGCATTGGGAAGCGCATCACCTGAACCACAAGATGAAGTGCACCACTGATACCAAAGACCGAAGAACACAAAATGTTGCCAAATTATGCATTCTCAGAAGGATACACAGCTAGATTTAATTCCAAAAATTCAGTTTTGAAAACTGAAATTATTTTAATGTAAAATTGCCTGTGGGTGCCACTCGAGATATTTTGAAACAAAGTGGAACACAGGTCAGTTATGTCCAACTACCGGATTGACCAATTTGAAGCCAAATAGTGGTAGGTAGTTGAGATAGTAGTTGGACAGATAACTGAAAATTGAGTGGGCATGGGTTAAAGCTGCCAACTTTTGGAAGGCAGATTGCAGCCCTTGGATGCAGTCAATCCTGGCCACCGGTTTGACATGTAAAATCTATAAAGGGCAGGATGCCTCTCATTGTAAAAGGTTAGAGTTTTGTAGTGGGATTTTAGAGTTAGAATAGGTTAGATTTTAGGAATAGCATAGAGATGCTGCAGAAATTGTTGTAATGGCAGCAGAAGCAAATATATGAACATTGAATATGGTGTTTATTGTCTTTGTTTTCATTATGTTTGCATGGTTTCTTTCAACTAGTTAATTTTAGAGTGCAAGGGTTTTAATGGTGAAGTGTAGAGGGGTATTTGATGCATTTTTGGTTCATACCATTGGGGGGTCTACTGATTGTAGGTCACCGTGCATGGTTAGTCTGAACCCAAACTGTGCTTAGTTCAACTGCAGGTGTTCGTCGTAGGCTACGCCAGAATTGGGTGCCTAAAACGTGTGTCTTCGGTCTGAAAATCCTTCATCCCTTGGAGCTTGCACCGTTTTTGTCTAGTTGTGAGGGTGTCTCTGGTGAAACAAGAACTGGTTTATCAAAATTTGTCTACCCATTGCATCAACTGTTATCATCCTTGTCCTTAGGCTTCCTGAACCCTTCTCTTTTGCTTTTATTTCCCAGTCTGAAAATCGCGGCAAACCAGCTTGTTGCAAAACGTAAGTCCCCTTATGCTCCCAGCAAAACACATCGACCGTTGAGCTATCCCGTAGTCAAGAACTGACATTTGGAGCCTTGAGGTTGTCCCCTTTGATCAACCAAAACAGCATTAGGGCTTCCTTATACAAGAGAGGATAGGATACTCGGCGAGATCATTCTATTCTGCATTGGCCAGATAGAGTCATAGCAATTCGATTTTAGCCATGTCAATAGGGTGTTGGATAATAAACCACACACAAACCATAATAAGGAGCTTACCAAAAGTCCCGATTACAATGAGAACCAATAGCTCAATGGTAGAAAAGCTTTGCATGCATATGAGAGGTCTTAGGTTCAAGTCCTAGCTTAGCTGGTCCATGGAAAATAACACCAATAATGGGCATGGCCTAAGTGATCCTCATGGTGAAGGCATATGTACTCCATAGAAGAAGAATAGGTTCAAATTCAAAGAGCTAGGATATGTATACCTCCTTGAAGAATCTATTAGGCAAAATAAAAAAGTGTTGTTCTCATATACCAAATCAATGTCTCTCTTGGTGGAATATAAAAAAGGACCTTTACCTTCACCTTCATGATGATGGTCTCATTTTTTTCTCATTTTTAAATATTTAATTACCTGCCTGGTCCTAGATTAGTTTGATGTATTTTTTCCTTCACAAGAGCATTTCTCCTACAATAACTCAATCCCTTAGTCATTCATACATCTACTTGAGTAAAATCTTGGTACACAACATAGTTTCTCTATTGTTCTACGTGTCAATTTGATTATCAAACTAAATGGAAAAGAATACCCTTAGTCAAATCCTATCCTTTGGACCTTATTCAATCATCTCCTCCTGAATTGGCTTTGAGTTTATCATGTTGGAGTTCTATTTATATTTAAACAGATGAAGATAAAACACAATACATTAAAAAGTCAAATCACTTAGGTATGGGCATTATACTAAATTCCCATTATAGGGATTGCCTTCCATTCTATCACCCCGTAAAGTTGGGTTTTTATGATGTAATCAATATCAATCTTCTCAAGCCATTTGAAAGTCCCACCTTAGAGATAATAGTCATATGCCTAATATTGAGAGCCAGAAGCACCACAAACTCAGGAAGCCTTTTTTAGCCACATTCTCAAATTTGGTGCCAAAACTCAATGCAAACTTAGCAAAACTCAATAAATTGAAAAATAGTAAATTCTAAGGTAAAACCTAATTATCTTGCATCTTATTTTAATATAACTTCAAATTGTATGTCTCCTATCCGATTAACATAATTAATGTATTTCGAAATACTAAAATTGATTGAGAGACTAATCATGAAGCTAGTCATTGATATTCTTCAATTTATTAGTTATTAACAAGTGCTTATTTATTTTCCTCATTAGGTGATTAATTTCATTATTCATAGTTCTTAATATAGTTATCAACCCCTGCTACTACTTCAGTTTTAAGGGAGAAGGGTCTATGTATGTTACCAAAGCGCTTAGAGACCAAATACAATAGGTTCCCTCAAAGTTTACAGATCCAAGCCCTTACCTATCTTGGGTCTATACTTTCAAGGCTTATGGGTCACTGATCTCCACCCTATCTTGGGATTTAACCTATTGCTTGGATTTAGACTGCCCCTCTTTGGAACATCTCATCTCCATCTTCTTAAATACTGATAATACTAGCAGGAATGAATAGAGTCCATTCTAATTTTTCAATCTAATATTGTTATTTTTCTGATCAAGACATTATTTATATATAAATATATAATTTGTCTCATATTGGTCATGTATGAATTAAAGAATAAATGAAATTGCTTATGCTGTAGATCACATACGGGCCTGATATTCTTATAGAATTTAACATGAATTCATTGTAAATTAATATTAAGTTTTATAGGGTGAGATACAGCATACCAATCTGCTGTTGCAATTAATGATTGCAATGTAAATATTATGCTCACATGATCGACTTGTTCACTCACTTGATTGCAGTTGATATTTCCTATCACACTGCCTTTTTTTCTACTTGTTCGCTGCCCTTTGGACTGACTATTGATCCCTTATTAATATCTTATGGGAACGAAGGGTTGTATCCTTTGATTGGGAATGCACATACCTTTCCCTAAATTATATCTCTTCCTTTATTCTTAATCGCATCCTTTGATAAAGATTAATTAATCCTTTAGTCATCACCTCTTAACTAATCATTTGCTGATTGTGATACTCTTTTTTTTGAACAGTGATTATGTAAAAGATTACTTTCTCATTACTAATCACTACTTATTATTAACTGCTACTAACTATTAACCTTTTGATTGCAGCAAAGGCAGACAGATCTAACATGCGTCAGATCTGGTCTGCAATAGCTGTTTATTGTTTTATGATTTAATTAATCCGATTTACCTTTCAAATGGGTTGATTTAAATATTAAACACTATGATTGTTTGTCAATAATGCAGGGACGGACAACTTAAGAATTCTGTAATTTAATAAATGGGAGTTTTATTCATTTAGTTTATTAATATGAAATCAGGGGGCATGACACAAATACACAAACTAATCAATGAGTTCTACCATACACATGTTTAGACAACAAAATGAGTAAAATAATGCACCGAACTTTATACTTGAATGCTAATACAAAAAGAAAATCTATTTTGATATAGATAAAAAAGTTAAAACAATAGGAAATCGAGTTACATGGTACTAGTAAATAGATACGTAGAAAAATCAAACTAAGGTTGAGGGGAACCAGTCCTCTCAACATTAGCTCCAAACCACTAGAACCAGCATCTTTTTGAGCATGTCAAAGAAGCAGCTCTAGCCATTCTATCTGTAGAAGAGGTAGCAGCATTCTCCTGGACAATTTGTTTTTCGCTAGCTGCATGGGCTCGAACCTCTCCCCTATGGCTACAAACTCTGCCTCACAATTAGTATGATCAACCCATGCATGAAGATTTTCAATTTGACTGGATGCTTGAATTTGGAAATTAGAAATATGGAGCTCAAATCCAAGACCCTATATCAACTCATGCTTGGCTCAAATCCAAAATCAATCAAACCCTATCAGCTCCTTGCACAAGAATGTTGAGCTCCTTTCAAGATAAAATGATATGTAAGTAGAGTGAAAACAGTTTGAAAGAAAATAGGCAAGTGAAAATGGTTAAAATCACAAATGAAATGTATTTTAATGTCTTCAGAGGCCTTTTAGTTTTACTTAATGTGATTTTTTCGTTTGTTTTTAAATTAAATGTTAAATTCTAGGCACCAACCGTACTTGCAAGCCTCTGAACCATGAGTCTAGGCACAGGACTCGGCGGATTCATGAATCTGCTCCACAGATTCGTTAAGTTTACCTCAGCTCTGAACTCACAAGTCTAGGCAAGGACCCAGCAAGTCTGAATACTATGGTCATATGACCACATGGTACAGAAGACATTCAGCTTGGTATGGTTTTAGGGCATTCCATTTTTCATCTAAGGACATTTTCTTCATCAGACATAGTGGGCTTCTCGTGGTCAAGCAAAAACAGTTTTCTCATCGCTAATTACAGGCATTGAATTCTAATGCTTCTATTGGTCAAAGCAAAGACATTTCTCACTTATTATAAGCATTGAATTCTACTGCTTCTATTAGGGTACACTAGTCTTGTCCTGCATTATCTTTATTCTTTACAGGAAGAAACTTGAAGAAAATTTGTGTTCCTTTTGGCATATAACTTACTGAATTAAAATTGATTATATCAATAAGATGTACTGTAAATGTCTAATAATTTTTTAGTGTAATACATATTGAATTCCTCATTAAAAAAAAATTATTTTTCTAAAATAAAATCTTCAGAGTCTTGTGTTTGTTCATATTCTTTGTTGGCCTTGTTACTACATTAGTGCACCTGTATATGGTTTTATCAACACGTACGGCACAGACTGATTATTGCCAGCCTTAGTTAGTATTGGCTTTTTACAATCAGTCAATCGAGTGAATCTATAAATTTCCTTATAATATATTTTGATGTCGTTGGAACTCGTTATAACATGTGCTCCTCATTTTGGGTGGACATTAATAATGACTGGTTCAATTAAATCTAAAGGAGGAAAAGTAAACTTTGTAGATAATTGTTTGCATTATTTTGAATATAAACTAGTGAAATCATAAACACAAATACTGCTTACATTATTTATTGATCAGAGGATCTATTTCTGGAAGGATAGAAATCTATTTTCGGTACTACGGAACGTTACCCCACTTTGGAAAATGTACATATCCAGTATTTATAGAAGTTTGTTGGCTTCATACAAACTCATGGTATGTATAATTTTGTATTATTGAAGCTGGTCAGATGGGAGGATCGATGGGGCACAGGGTGGATATGGACTTATTGTAGATCCTGATGTAACAATTGAAACTATATCCTCTGGTAGTGAACTGATTTCTAACGTCTGAGTTCAATAATATGCCATATCTCTCTCCTCTATGGTTCTAAGTAGTTTTCAATTTTGCAGAGGATGATTTTGTTGTTTTGGGAACTGATGGACTATGGGAAAAGATAGAAAACCAAGAAGTGATCGATATGTGCTTATCAATTGGGTAAGTATCATTCACTAAGTAGTACATTTTATAACTTCAATTATTCATCATATGGATGGTTCAATTCGCTAACTAGTTTATTTGAATGGATTTGCCACATTATCCTCTAGATCTAATATGTAACGAATTGCAGATCGAAGAAACCACTGGAGGATGTTGCTAAGCACCTTGTGAAAGTTGCACAAGATCGAGGGACAACTGATGACATTTCAGTTATTGTATTACGACTACCAAAAGCAACAAATCCAGAGTCAAATCAAAATTAGTGAGATTTCACAATGCTTACCCAATAATGATTTCCGTTTCTTCTGATCCTACTATGAAACTGAGTTGGTTTAAAAGATAGGTTCCAAAGATGTTGTCAATATCTTAACTTTTATTTATCACATTCATGAGCATCGTTAGTTAAATTCTCACAAAAGTACTCATTTAATGTTGCAGGCCACTGTATTTCATTTTCTAGAGGCAATGAAAGCCAAAACCAATGAACTTTTACTGAGCTTTCTTTCTATCAAGATTCTTAGTCAATAGAATGGAGGTGCATGTGTTCCTTATTTCTACTGGCAATAAGAATGGACAGATGTATATTAACTTTTTGATCTTAATAAGATCAATTTAGGAAACGTCTAGCATTAAAGAATGCAATCTCCCGATAGAAGAATGGGAATGATCCAGTTTCATCTTGCATAGACTAATTCAAGAGAAATTTCTCTCATTTATTTTTCTATAAATGGAAACAATGTTTCATTCTCCTTCAACAGAAATTTCTCTCCTTTTTTTTTTCTATTGGCGTAATTGATGATCAGTTCTTAAAGAAGAATGAAAATATGTTCATTGATGGTCAGTCTTAAACTACACACTAAGCAATGTATCAAGCCTAGAGAATGTCAGTCAACTCTGAGTGTTTAACACTTTCAAACTTAGAAGTCAAAGCTTAGTGTGTGTGATATAAACCGTTCATTCATTGATATGATCAAAATTGATGTTCTCCACAAGGAACGTGAGATTAATGCCAAAAAAAATCGAATGAATGTATCAAGCCTATAACCCATATCATGTTTACATATTATCACTTTATCTGTAAAATTTAACGTGATTCATCCAATCTATAATCAATTTCTTTCATCTTCAGTTTTAAGGTTGATATGAAATTGTAGAGGAAGAAAAACCCTTCTAAAATAATTTTAGGCCAATTAAATAAATGTATTCAGCTAAACAAATTAATTTAGATGATAGAAGTTAGAATTAATCAAATAAAATTGCAATGAAATATTGTCATTTATATTAATACTCTAAAGTTTTTTAAAATTTACTATATCACATAAAAAGGTAGTAGGAAGTTACACCCTATAGTCTATGCAAAACATAGTATGGAATAGTGTATGAAAAGTAAAAACATAACAATAAAGCTAATAAGCAATAAGAGTTATTGAACCAATAGCGGAGTTAGGTCAAGGTCATCCAGTTTCATACATCAGGGCTCTCTTAACCATTTGGTATGGACTCCTAGCTTGTAAGAGTGCCAACATTAGTATGCTCATGTTATACATCCCTGAGAGCCTTATTGGTAGCCCTAGCAAGAGAAATGGTCAATGCAAAATGAGGAAGCTTCCCAGTATCTAGCCAACTTGAAGCACCTAACTAAGAGGAAGTTGAAAGTTGTCAAGAAACCAAATACCATCCATGGGCACTATGACCATGAGATTTGTGTTGAGAAGTATGAGAATCATGGTTAAAAGCATTAGAATTTTACTATAACACTTTTTGGAATGGGATTGGCCATTGTTAGAAGGAAAGGTCAATTAAACTTTGGCAACTATAGAAGGTGCATTACCCAAGTGATCAAGAAGCACATGTAGATGGACAACTTCAAGTGCAATTTCTTTCAGTTATACTTGTATTTGCATTAACATATTCAAATAAATCATATATTGAGTATACATGTAAAAAATAGTGTTAATAGTACATCCAAAAAAGAGCAAAAATCTTCTTTCAAAATGTTAGGTAGTATTTCCACTCTGAAAGCATTTGATCATAGTTGTGTGGACTTAGCCAAAATTATGGGTCAATCTCCTAGAAGCATCATGTGTTAGGAAAAATATTAGGTAGAAAAGGTTTGAAAAAATTGAGGATTCAATTCCATGCTATTGTGAATCTAGAACAAATTCAATAGATGTGTTTGATAGTTTATTGATGCCCATAAAAAAGGGCAATGAGGATTGGTAAATCCCAATTTAATTAATTTGAAAACAAAAGGAAAACACAATATAAAACGCACTAGGCAAAGTGAGAAAGCTTCAATCTACGACCAAATAGTCTAGAAACTATTTTTCCATAATCTAGTGGAAGATTGAAGAGCATATATATCATCAAGATTTTGTACCCATATACAAGTGTAACAAGAGCCAAGCATACCCTTTGAAAGGCTTATAATTATGAAACCGTGTACTAAGATAACCATTTCCAATATTTTTGCCATGGCTCGAAACTCCTTACCCAATTTATGAAGCATCTCCACAGGAATAGAGTGAACAATCATTTTAGAGGATTACAAATCCTAATTTGTGAGTTTGTATTCCACTCTAGATTTTGGCCAAGAAATAAAATTCTTGTTGGTTCTTGAAAAAAGATCTAAAAGGATCTTAATACCTTTGTTGAAAGGTTTCAAAGGATGAACTTGTAGACACTAAAAAATTTCGAACTTTGACAATACTTTTCACTAACTTTTAGTCTAAAACTAATTAAATAATTTTATTATTTTATTAGTACTAGTATTCTTCTTCTAATTCCCTAGAATTAAATAATTTTTAATTATTTAATTTAATTATTGTTCTTCTAAATCGGTAATTAAATCATCTTCATTATTTTATTAATGTTCATCATTATCTCTTTCTCGTCAATCAATCTTGTTCTTAATCACCTAATCCTAACTATTCCTCTCCAATTAGAGAATTCTCTTAATTATTAATCCTTATTCTAAACTAATCATTCTTCCAACGTTAAATAATTATATTTTAATTATTTAATTCCTTTCTCTAAATTCTTCTAATTAAATAAATTTTAAATTTATTTAATTATCGCATATGTGGGTAAAATAAATTATTTATTTATGACCCCACTTAACTCCCTAACTTTCTAATCTCAATCTCCCCTCAACTCTTACATTTCTATTTCCTTGCCCACTTAACTCTTCCACTTTCCAAATCTTTCACTCTAACATGTCAATTTCACTCCCACTTATCTCTTCGACTTGGTAATTTCCGTCCCACTTAACTCTTCCATTTTATATTTTCTTTCCCACTTGACTCTTACATTCTCTCCACTTACCTCTTACACTTTCCTATCTCCTCTATTTCTCTCTTCACTTAACTAACCCTCGCAATCAATCATATCCATCTATTTCCCAAAATCTAAATCAATCCTAGCCATCTGTCAATCCTCAAGTCTCTATAAATTACGAATCACTTCTCATTTCAATCAAACCATGTCTTCGAAATCTTCCTGCTATCATATCATCATGCTTTCAATTTGTCTTGCGCACACAAAATTTATGAGAGCATACTTGCAAGGAGATTAGAAAAACAATGGAGGTCATGAATTTGATGTTTGGTAAAACTTGTTTTAATGCATTGTGAATTCATCTTCCATTGGTTGTTTAGGTTATTTTTGCATAGAACTTGGTTTCATGGTTGGTAATCGTTCTTTGCAGCTTTTTCCCACTTTACCTACAACAAAACCCAAGGAACCTTAGCTAGAGGTCTATCTTGGAAAATAATCACAAGAGACCACCAAATACATTGATCGTTAATAAATAAGCCAACATGGAATTCATTCCCATTCCAAATAAGTCATGGTGTGATACTATGGATTTGAACAAGCTTCTTTATGATAAGGATTGAACAAAGACCAAGATCTCTCCAAAATTTATACCCATGAGGCACTCCGATAGTAAAATGATGTCAACCAAAGTTTTCCGAGCTTAATTAACATTGAGGACTCTAATTATCCATTTAGCACATAAGGTTGTACCTTGTCATTGTAAGTAAATGAGACCAATCCCTCTAGAATTATAAGAAGGCAATAAAATTCCCAAACAACTCTACAAAATCATGTCTCTTGTTCTAAACAATCCCATAAAAAATCTTTGAGAAGGTTTTTTAGATTTTGATAAGAAGCTCTAGAAAGCACCGAACATGACAAATAATAAACACTGGTAATAACTAGAACCTTATAAGGACCTTGGAACTTTTTTCAAGGGATAATGACTTAGTAATCCATTAAGCTAATATCTTGCTATGATATCGAAGGAGAAGATTGAAAGGCAAAAGGAATGCCTAGGAGTCTAAAAACCTCTCCATAATCAATCTATTTGCAACCAAAAGTATTGAGCTAAGTTGGTTTAGGCAAGAAGGATTCTCTACATTAGGTTTTTTGTCATTGAATGCTTGAACCATAGACTAATCAAAAAATATCTAAGCATTGAAGACCTTGATTGACATTATTTTCATTTTCCATGAGTGAAAGAAGAATCATCAACAAATTGACCATTGACAAGTTGTTCAATATAACTAGAAAGAGTGATACCTTTGACCAAGTTCTTTGGCATAGCATGACCAAAAAGATAACCAAATCATTCAATGTCCATCTCATTTAAAGAAATAACAAGCGTGCATCCTTGTCATATAGATCAAAATGGCCAAAAGATGAAGATTGAGAAGCATAAATGGTGATACAAGCAAAAGCATCAACAAAAAGGATTTCAAGAAATCTTAGGAATTTAGAACCAAAACCTAAATCATGAAGCATTGCAAGTATGAAGTGTCATTCTATGTGATAATATGCTTTGGCAAAGTCAATTTTGACAAAGATGACTTGCTATTGAGAAAATCTATACCACTATATTCCTTCGCCATAACAATGAAATTATCAAAATTATATTTTAATTTAATGAACCCAATTTGCTCAAAATGAAAAATCAAAGGAAGAAGATGGTGTAGTTGAGAGAAAGGTCTTTAGAAAATATCTTATAAGATATACTAAGCGAAGTGATTGGCCACTGGGTGCAAATATCCTCTAGATATTCAACCTCGTGTATGAACTTGATATTTTCTTTATTAGTAATGTTTCCAAAGTATTTTGAATTATAAGCTTCCAATAAATATCATAAAGATTAATACCAATAAATAAAATCATTATATGGGTACTTAGCCCTAATTTCAATATTGAAGGCTTTATTCAAGTGGCATGAATTCATTCACAAATGCTTTGAATTTGTTAGTATTTATATGTTTCCCTTAAAATTCAATTATATATTGTTTGATATCAAAGATATCACAATAGAAGTAGAATCCACTAATTCAAGCCTAATTTTATATGATATAGTGATCACGCAATTTGAGAGAATGATCTAGCACTTGATACAATGTTAAATATCACTCATCTCAATCTTGATATATGAATTGATGTAACGGTCGATAATGTTTATATACACCTTTGGGGAATCTATTAGATTGCAAGGCTCATGTTCTCCTGGATCCATCCCAGGGATAGAGCAACTTTGTTGCTCTAAGGAAAACGATTGAGGACAATAGAGAAGCATGAAATGGTCCTAGAATGATGTCACAAGTAGACAATCCAAACATAGATTCTCCTTTTAGGTGTTGGATCTAGATGATTGTTGATATGTGGCGACTAATCAGAAAAGTATTGTACACTCAGCACATATTCTCGCCGACTTTGTTTGTTGCCTTAAAAATGCATGTTATAAGCGGCTGGGATGCTTAAGGCATTGTAAGGTTTATGTATTGTTTTTGTTGGATAATAAGAAAGATAGGATGATTGTGTATGGTGGATGTAACCCATTCTGGGTGAACCACGTTAAATCTTTGTGTTATTTGTGTCCTGTTTTATTTCTTTATCTTTTGCATTTAAATCTGCATATAATTGTTAGTTCATATTTGCTTCGGATCTACTTGAAACCCTAACAATTGGTATCAGAGCGAGGTTTTCTGTAAATTGGCAGGACTCTCAGATTTGAGTGGGAGCAATGGAGGATTCCAAATTCAAGGTCGAAAAGTTTAACAGCCAAAATTATCAGTTATGGAAAATGCAGATGGAGGATTACCTGTATCAAAAGGATTTGTGGCGGTCGTTGGAAGGAAAGGCAAAGAAAGTGACCACAATGTCAGATGAAGAGTGGGACATTTTAGATAGAAAGGCACTGGGATCCATTCGATTGTGCCTTGCACCATATGTAGCTTTCAATATAACAGAAGCAAAAACGACTGTAGATTTGATGGCGACATTGGCTAAGTTGTATGAGAAACCCTCGACTTCGAATAAGGGATTTCTTATGAAGCGTTTGTTTAATTTGAAAATGAGTGAGGGAGGATCTGTAGCAGAGCACTTAAATGAATTTAATACAATTACCAGTCAATTGTCTTCGGTAAAAATTACTTTTGCAGAAGAGGTTAGGGCTCTCTTGATTTTATGTTCTTTGCCAGAAAGCTGGAATAGCTTGGTTGTGGTTGTAAGTAACTCTGCCTTTGGTATTTGATGATATTGTTGGTGTTATCCTAAGCGAGGAAATGCGAAGGAAAAGCACAGGTGAGACTCCAACATCATCAAGTAGTGTTTTGAATGTGGAGAACAGAGGAAGATCAAAGGAAAGAGGAAAAGGCCCTTGGAATGAGAAGTCACGAGGGAAGTCAAAGAAAGGACGCTCTCAATCTAGAGGAAAGAAAGATTGCTGGTGTTGCGGAAAGTTTGGTCATCTAAAGAAAGACTGTTGGTCTCGGAAAAACAAAGAAAGAGACAAAAATGAAAATGATAGTAAGGAAGCTAATATTGCAAGTAATACTTTACAAGATGCTTTAATCTTATGTTTGGATAATGTTAATGATTCCTGGGTAATAGATTCTGGGGCTTCATTTCATGCTACACCCCATAGAAAATATTTTCTAGATTATGTTCAAGGTGATTTTGGACAGGAATATTTGGGTGATGATGAGCCCTGTCAAATTGTTGGAAAATGAAAGATAAAGATCAAGTTGCAGAATGGAAATGACTGGTTTCTGCAAGAGGTAAGACATGTTCCTAATTTAAGAAGAAATTTAATTTCTGCAGGGCAACTAGGTAGTGAAGGTTGCATAGTTACCTTCTCAGATAGTATCTGGAAGGTCACTAAAGGATCATTACTAGTAGTTAAAGGTGCAAAGGTAGGCACATTATATTTGTGTACTGGTAACACTTACTCTACCCTAGCTGCTATAGATAAAGTTATTGCAGGGACAACAACAATAGATGTTGCAAGAACATATTCGATAATGTGGCACCATAGGCTTGGGCACATGAGTGAGAAAGGGATGAAAATCTTTCACTCCAAAAATCTATTGCCAGGACTAAAGAAGATTGAGTTAGAGTTCTGTGAAAACTGTGTTTATGGTAAACAGAAAAGGGTCAGATTTCTCAAGGTTGGGGAAGAGAAGAAGAGTGAGAAGTTAGAGCTTGTGCATTCAGATGTATGGGGACCGGCTCAAGTATCATCTCTTGGTGGCTCTTGTTATTATGTTATTTGTATTGATGACTCAACCAGAAAAACATGGGTATATTTCCTAAAACAAAAATCAGATGTTTTTGAAACTTTTAAGAAATGGAAAGCTTTGGTTGAGAATGAGACAGAAAAAAAGTTGAAGTGTCTCAGATCGGATAATGGAGGTGAGTATTGCAACAAAGCATTTGAAGATTACTGCTCCTTAAATAGGATTCGAAAGCAGAAGACAATTCCAGGATCTCCACAGGAAAATGGTGTGTTAGAGATAATGAATAGGACTATCATGGAACGTGTGAGGAGCATGAGATTGCATGTTGGATTGCCCTTACATTTTTGGGCAGATGGTTTACATACTGTTGTCTATTCGATAAATAGAGGACCTTCAACCCCTTTGGATGGTGGTATTCTAGAGGAGGCATGGACTGGTAAAAATGTAAATTATTCTTTTCTAAAAACCTTTGGTTGTGAAGCTTTTGTCCATGTTGATAAAGAAAACAGAACCAAGCTTGATGCTAAATCTCAGAAATGTACCTTCATTGGATATGGGATAGATGAATATGGCTATCGGTTATGGGATTTTGAAAATAAGAAAATAATTAGAAGTAGAGATTTTATATTCAATGAGAAGGTTATGTATAAAGATCAGGTGTAGGAAAAGAAGTATGAACAAAACAAACAAGAATATGTGGTGTTGGATGAGATTCCTGAAAATGAAATGCCACAGGTACTTGATGCTCAGCAACAACAGATTGTCCCACAAACTCCTGCAAGTGTTAGACGTTCTACGAGGTCAAGTAGACCCCCTGAAAGATTTTCTCCTTCTTTGTATTCTATATTATTAACTGATTCTGGTGAACTAGAAGAATATGAAGAAGCAATGCAGGTGGATGTCAAACAACAATGGGATCTAGGCATGAAAGAGGAGATGGACTCCTTGATGAAAAATAAGACTTGGGACTTAGTCCCTTTACCTGCAGAAAAAAGACCCTTGCCTAACAAATGGGTTTATCGGCTGAAGGAGGAGGAAGGAGGTCAAAAAAGATATAAGGCCAGACTTGTGGTAAAAGGTTTTGCACAGAAAAAGGGTATAGATTATGATGAAATATTTTCTCCACTTGTAAAAATGACTTCAATTAGAACTGTACTTAGTCTTGTGGCTGCAAATGATTTACATCTTGAACAATTAGATGTCAAAACAGCTTTTCTCCATGGAGATTTGGAGGAGGAAATTTACGTGTTGCAACCACAAGGATATGAGGTCAAAGGTAAGGAGAACTTGGTGTGCAGGTTGAAAAAAAGTTTGTATGGCCTAAAGCAAGCACCCCGACAATGGTATTTAAAATTTGATAGTTTCATGGTTGAACAAGGTTATCATAGATGTCATTCTGATCATTGTGTATATTTTAAGAGATTGGATAATGGCAATTATATTATCCTGTTGCTTTATGTTGATGACATGCTTGTTGTTGGGTCTAACATGCAACATATAAATGATCTTAAACAGAAATTAGCTAGGTCATTTTCTATGAAGGATTTGGGTGCAGCTAAGCAAATTCTTGGTATGAGGATTACATGGGACAAGAAAAATAGAACCTTGAATTTGTCCCAAAGCGAGTATATAAAGAAGGTGTTGAAAATATTTAACATGCAGGATGCAAAAGCAACTAGTACACTTTTGGCTAGTCATTTCAAATTGACTAAGGAGATGTGCCCAAAGGCACAGGAAGAGGTAAATAAAATGTCTAACATCCCATATATGCACAAGGCCAGATATTGCACATGCAGTGGGAGTTGTGAGTGGGTCTATGAGTAATCCGGGTATGGAACATTGGAATGCTATGAAATGGATTCTTCGGTATTTGAAAGGAACTACTACGAAGGCATTATGTTTCAAAGGATCTAATGCTGCTCTGAGTGGATTTGTTGACTCTGACCTAGCAGGTGATATTGATTCACGGAGGAGTACTACGGGGTATATTTTTACTATAGGGGGAACTGCAGTTAGTTGGATTTCTAAGCTGCAAAAGGTTGTTGCACTTTCAACCACTGAAGCTGAGTATGTTGCTGCTACAGAAGCCAGCAAGGAGATGATTTGGTTACAATGTTTTCTGGAGGAATTGGGTCAGACACAAGAGGATCGCCCATTGTATACGGATAGCCAGAGTGCCATTCATCTTGCGAAGAACTTTGCTTTTCATTCAAGGAAAAAGCACAATCAGCTCAAGTACCACTTCATCCGGACTGTTTTGGAGGAGGGTCAGTTACGGCTTGAGAAGATTCACACAAGTGAGAATCCTGTCGATATGTTCACGAAGGTAGTTCCACAGGAGAAGCTGATTTCTTCATCAGTTTCTATTGGTCTTCTTGATTGATAATTGTGGAATTTATACCAGTCGAGTCCCAGTGTTTTATCCAGCGAATGCTGCAAGTACAGTGGTGTCGTCTAGTATCAGTCTCCAAGTGGGAGATTGTTTGGTGTGGAGCCTGATCAGTCTCCAAGTGGGAGATTGTTGATATGTGGCGACTGATCAGAAAAGTATTGTACACTCAGCACGTATTCTCGCTGACTTTGTTTGTTGCCCTAAAAATGCATGTTATAAGCAGCTGAGATGCTTAAGGCATTGTAAGGTTTATGTACTATTTTTTATGGATAATAAGAAAGATAGGACGACTGTGTATGGTGGACGTAACCCATTCTGGGTGAACCACGTTAAATCTCTGTGTTATTTGTGTCCTGTTTTATTTCTTTATCTTTTGTATTTAAATCTGCATATAATTGTTAGTTCATATTTGCTTCGCATCTGCTTGAAACCCTAACAGTTCTTATATTCCAACATCATTTCAAATGAGTGAATAAGTGTCCTTAATTACAACCAAGCACACAAACCAACACAACATGCAAAAAGTCAACTCATAATAACTAGTTGAATGGTCAACAACAAATAAGTTTGAATTGTGTATAATTGTGTGTGAAATTAGTTCATGATAAAACATATCTCAATATATTCCAAGGTGCCAAATAATGGGTTTAGGGATCAAAAATGGAATATATTGAGATATTTTATATCATGAATTGATTTCACACACAATTATACAACTTGTAAAATAATTATTACATTTACAATACTCCAATAAAAGTGTGACCAAAACATAAAGAAAAAATGGTATGGACATGCAATTTTCACCACTAT
This sequence comes from Cryptomeria japonica, assembly GCF_030272615.1. Lineage (NCBI taxonomy): Eukaryota > Viridiplantae > Streptophyta > Pinopsida > Cupressales > Cupressaceae > Cryptomeria > Cryptomeria japonica. Next base: position 215,782,845 of record NC_081415.1, read on the forward strand.
AAATATATTTGATTTACCTTTATCATTTTATTTAATATGAGTAAATTTGCACTGCAATATTAATGAAAATATAAATGACCTCTTTAATATCTTAACTATTATTCACATTGATATAATCTTAGATTTGTTTGATTTGTTTGTTTATTATTAGTCTTGTATTAGATGAATTTGATTGATAGTAAATAATAGATAAAGAAAAATTAATAATTATTATTATAAATTAAAATTAATTTAAAAAATAATTATAGAAGATCGTTCTTTAAATCTAAATTTTAAAAGTAGAGCTTTAAATAATAAAATGTGTTTCATATTCTAAATTATAAAAGCATAACTTAGATGAGGATGAGGTTGATCATACAAATAGAAATAAATAAAAAGGATTTAAAAAGGGATTAGTTGTTTTTAGCAATCAATGAAGATTCTAATAGTTTTTGGAGTAAAAGGAATGAATCTAAATAATCTCATATAAATATAAAATAGTAAAATAACATATCATAAATCATAAATTGGGAGAGAGAATCATACCTATACATCATGATAACATCACGAGGAAATAATACTCATGAAACCACTAGAATCCCAAATAAAAATATCATCTACAAAATGGATCAGTATATCATCCTAGGAAGGCATCTCTCACTATAAATCCCCTTAAGATTATTCTATGATAATCATTCTATCAAATACTTCTGGAATCAATGAATTGTAGTTATTGAATTGCAAAATTCGGACGAGGTCAAAGAAGAGGGTTTTTCACGACGACTTTGGGAGGAGAATCGAGGGCCTTTCTATCAACCTCTCGGAGGAAGTATAAATTGACAGGGAATTAATGAAAAACGGGCCAATATCTGTAGGCTTGTTGGCAAGAGAAGAACCAGGGTCGCCATCAGACGGTGGATTGAATGTAAATGGAAGGTGGATTGCATTATCAATTTTTTGCCTAAGAAATTTTTCACTTTTGTATTCGCCCTGGAAGAGGATAGAAACAAAGTGTTGCAAGGAGGTGTGTGTATGATCGATGACTCTCCCCTGTACGTTCAATTATGGACACCGAATTTTAATCCTTTAGTGTGTACACCTTATGAATCCCCAATTTGGATCAGATTATATAATCTGCCCATCGAATTCTGGAATGAGGAATGTTTAGACAAAATAGGGTGCTCATTAGGCACTTTGATGGAGGTAGATGAAGATATATCCGATGGGGATTTGTACGTTTATGCTAGAATGAAGATTGCAGTGGTTAGGAAAGTGCCAAGGAAGATTTGTTTGTATGTTAATGGACGTCCATGGATGCAAGTTTTAGAAGTCGAGGAGAATAAACCGTTTTGTCTCAAATGCAGACGTAGAGATCACTATGAGAAAGACTGTAAATCAAGGTTTAGGAATAATATGCTCTGGACTCCCAAAAGGAATGTTGAGTTGAACAAGATCGACACAAGCCCGACAATTAATTCGGTTATGGAAGTTATTAGAGTGCCCAAAGAAGTCGATGTTGCAGGATCGGCTAAAAGCAACTATCCCAAGGAGAATGTTGATGTTGGTCGAAAAGACCCTCCTGACCCTACTTCAGCGGAGATTGGCAAGAAGAATGCAGATTTTTTAACAGTGGATGGTTCAAAATCGGGAGTTTCTCTTGTTCCTCCTATATCCTCTCAAAATGCAGGGGTACCTAGGTCTAGTGATTTGAAAGGGTTAGAGAATCGAGAGATTTCTGGAGATTCTGATTCGGAGGGAACATGGTTCTCGGAAGGAGATGATGCAGGGGAGGACGTCTTAGATATCATTGATAGAAGATGCTTAAGCCAATCTGTGGCTTCTCATATTGGAATTTCCAAAAAAGGAGGGGAAGGAGACAATAAGCAAAAAAGGGAGGAGAGAGGTTTTTTGAGTATATATGATTTCCTTAAATTATCCAACGGAGTCAAGAACTCCCTTGGGGGGAAATGAGAATCTTGTCATGGAGTGTCAAGGGTCTTTCGGCCTCTGACAAGAGACTGGTTAAACGATGTTTGACGAAGGAGTTTCCGAAGATCATCCTTACTCAAGAAACGAAGTTTAGCCAAGACAGTAATGAGGGCTTTGTGAAATATTGCAGCCTATGGGAGGGTGTTTTTCAGGAAGCATGTGGTCAATCTGGAGGGTTGGGGATAATGTGGAACCCCAATTCAGTTCAGTTTTTCCATCAAAGGGAAAGGTAAACACTGGATTGCAGGTGAGGGCAGACACATTAATTCAAATCTTTCATTCATACTGATTAATGTATATGGTCCCTCAAAACCAGAGAAGGCCGAATTGTGGAGAATTCTATTAAATTTTTTGAGGAATTCTAGATTCAAGGAGATGATAGTAGGGGGGATTTCAACACGATCCGTAATCTTAAGGAAAAGTCAAGTGGCTTGATTAGGAGTTGTAAAGCTATGGTCGATTTTGGTCAATTTGTGCAAGCCTCACAGCTATGTGACATTGAGCCTAATAATGGCAAATATGCCTGGACCAATAAGAGGGAAGGGTTCACCAACATCTCAGAGAGGTTCGATCGCTTCCTCATATTCAAAGCCTGGGTGGAGAGCGATCTTACTTTCTCCTCTTCGATTTTCCCTTACTCTGCATCAGATCACTTTCCAATTTTGCTGAAGATAGACCTTCCTGATCAGAAATTAAAAGGATATTTCAAATTCCAAACAATGTGGTGGCATGATGTCTCTTTGGTGGCCAAATTGGAGTGCTGGTGGAAGGAGAGTAATCATTTTAATGGAACTCTCAGTTATCGTTTTCAATACAGATTAAACTACATTAAGCAGAAATTGAAGGAGTGGAACGCCACTCAATTCAAAATTGTTTTCATAGAAAAGGCACGGGTTGAGACGGAGTTGGAGAGGCTCAATGAAAAAATTATTTCCTTTGGGATGAGGGCTTCTGAATTCAAAGAAGAGAAGTCTCTCAAAATAGAATTAACGGAACTCCTGGCAAGGGAAGAGATATATTGGAAGGACAAAACACATGAAACATGGCTCAAGGAAGGTGATTTGAACATCGGGTTCTTTCATGCCTCGGTAAAAGCTAGAAGAAGCTTCAACAGGATCAAAAAGATTAAAAACAACAAAAGCGAGTGGTGCACGGAGTCGGAATTGATTGAGGAAGAGGCAGTAAGATTCTTCAAGTCGGTGTTGTGCAATGAAGTGTCGTGCGACCGTTCTTGTATGAATGGTGTTCTCGAAGGGATACCCAAACTGGTTTCAAGCATGGACAATGAAATGTTAAATGGCATGTTCTCACGGGAGGAGATTAAAGAAGTTGTATTCCAATTGCATCTGAATAAAGTGTTGGGCCCAGACAGGTTCCCTGCCAGTTTCTTCCAACGATGTTGGGAGTTCATGGGAGAAGACATCTTCGTATTGATGGAGGACATTCGAACACACAAAAAATTTGTCAGGAATATGAACGATGCAGTAGTGGTATTGATTCCTAAGAAGATAGAATGCAAGTACGTGTTAGACTTCAAACCGATCTCTCTATGTAATTCAATTTTCAAAAAAAATTCAATAGTGTTGGCCAATAGACTTAAAAAGATTCTTCCCACTATTGTTGCTGAAGAACGGAATGGTTTCACTCCTAGAAGGGACATAGCAGATAGCATAATTCTCACCTCAGAGGTATGTCATTCTGCTAAAATTAGCAAGGCAAGAGGTATGGTGATTAAATTGGATGTGTGGAAGGCCTACGATAGAGTCTCTTGGGCTTTCTTGTTTGAAGTCCTTGATAGATTTAGGTTTTCTAAGGATTGTATTAAAACTATGCAAACTTGTATTTCAAATCCTAGATTCTCTATTATTCAATGGATCTCTTTATGGTTTTTTTTAAGTCACATAATGGTCTCCAACAAGGAGACCCCTGTCCCCTTTCCTGTTTGTGCTAATGGCAGAAGCGATCAGCTGGTTGATTAAGGTGAGCAGGACTAGAAATTGGAAAGGTGTTGAGATTCATGAGGGTTTGGAGCCAGTCACCCACGCTCAATTTACAGATGACACCATGCTCTTTCGTGAAGCATCTATTCGGGAGGCTCGGGTTATCAGAAAAACATTGGATGTATATTCTAAGGCTTCAGGTCAATCGATGAATAAAGACAAGTCTGAAATATTCTTTTTCAATACTAACAAAGGTTTGCAAAAGAAAATTGGGTCGATCTTGGGATTCAAAGTTGGATCATTTCCCACCAAATATTTGGGAGTTCCTCTTTTCGAAGGGAGTGGAAGATGCAGATACTGGGAAGAGCTGGTAGAGAAATGCCAAAATAAAGCTGGCAGCTGGAAGAATAGTTGGCTATCTCGAGCAGGGAGGATAGTGATGCTAAAAGTCGTGCTATCCACTATACCTATTTATAAAATGTCATATTTCAAGATCAACAGTGACACGACTCACAAGATTGAAAGAATATTTAAAAGATTCATGTGGTCATGATCTAAGGAGTTAAAGAAGATTATGTTGGTTAATTGGGAGATGGTTTGCCTAGATAAAGCGGAAGGAGGAGTGGGTATTAGAAGTTTGAATCTTCATAACTCTTTACTAGGGGCCAAACTCACGTAGAATATGTTCAAGCACCCAGAGAAACTGTGGTGCAGAATCACGAGATTCAAGTATCTCAACGTGGATGACCTGACGAGAATTCTTACGATTGCCAACTCTCACGATGGATCCCCAGTTTGGATATTCTTGTGGGACTACAGAGGGATCATAACAGATCACTTATCGTGGAAGGTTGGTAATGGGAGGAAAGCAGCGTTTTGGCGTGACTCCTGGAATGGTGGGGACTCCTAGAATGGTGGGGTGGCGTTGGAGGAGATCATAGAGAACAAGGATGTGATCCTGATCCTTGAGAATAGGATCGGTAAGGTTGTGGTGGACTATTTCCAGGTCAACGCTAAGGCAAGGGATACGGTCAAGTGGCTTACTAACGATGAGGGTTTGATCTATGAATCAGACCGAGACAAAATCTTTTCAGAACTCCGAGATAGAAGGTTAGTGGTGGGTGAGCAGGATGACGAGATTATCTGGTGTGCGGACACTTCTGAAGAATATAGTGTTAAACTCGGATACGAGCTTATGAAGAGGAGATCAGAAGCGATTTGGCTTGTAGGTTTATGTTGGAACAAAAAGGTAGCACCAAAGGCCGGAGCATTTTTGTGGATGGCCTTACATGACAGAGTCTTAACGGGAGAAAGACTCAAAAAGATTGGTATAGCGGGTCCAAGCGTATGCCTTTTATGTATTAATGCAGAGGATAATACCAACCATTTGTTGTTTGAGTGTCAATATGCATCTTTGTGTTGAGTTTGGTTCTTAGAATCGGTTGGATGGTAGACCGTCAAGCCACAGAATTTGTTTGATTTCCTCAACGAATGGCCATCACTGGGAAAAAAATTCGCTTTGGGGAGATATTTGGATAGTGGACCCATCTATGATAGACTGGAAGATTTGGAAAGAGAGAAACAATCGAGTCTTATAGAAAAGGCTTGTTCGGTTCAACATGTTATTGACGATATGAAGAGAAGTATATGTGAAGTAGCGGTGGCGATAGTCTGGTGCAAAAAAGTTAAATTCATTTCAAAATGGGATGAGCGGATTCAAAGAGCATGGGAATATCTTCAAATCCTAGTTGGTTTTTCGCTTGTGAAAAAGCAAGAGAGGAAGGATGTGAGATGGTCGAAACCTAGAGAAGGATGGCTGAAGCTCAACTTTGACGGTGTGGCCAAAGGCAATCCGGGAGAGTTTGAATCGGGAGCATGATTAGAGACAAGAAAGGTAACTGTTTATGGGCAACTTATGGATATTTGGGGTTGTCAATTAATAATTATGTAGAAATGGAGGTGTTGTTGAAGGGAATTAAGCTTTGCATTTCTAAAGGTTTTTTGAGGGTGAAGATTGAAGGAGATTCTTAGGTATGCATCAATGCAATCAGTAAAGGACATGCAGGTAGTTGGAAGATGAAACAATGGGTTCAAAATATTAGGGGTTGGCTTGATAATCTTTCTGATTATAGATTAGCACACATTTATAGAGAAGGCAACAAAGTGGCAGATCTTTTAGCAAACAAAGGGGTGGACAGCCATACGAAAGAAGTCATTATCGAAGGTGATGGAATGTGGGTACAACTGTAGGAGATTGTGGATTTGGAGGGACGAGATGGTTTGTCACCCCGAGGCAAGGGGCTGGATAAGAACTCAAACTTCTAAATATATGCTCCGTGGGATTTTTCCAAGATGACAGAGAATGTGTGTCTGAAAGGGAGTGGTGGTGACAAAGGATTTCGATTAGATTTCAGCAAGGATTTTGCAGGGCAACATTGATGTTCAACATTCATTGGGATCAGGAATGGCGGGAGTGGTCGATATAAGGTAGCCTTCGATGCATTATCACTTGTAGGGGCGTGATCTAAGAAGGGAGAGGAGATGAGGCTTTTGGTTGCCAATGTGAGGAAGAGTCCCAAGAGGAGCAATACAGACGGCTCTTTATGATAGGCGAGGAACGAACAATAAAGGCCATGGAGATGATTGTGGATTCATGTTTGGGAGGGGGTCATCACCACAATGGGAAAGTGTTTAGAGTGTTCTTCCATGCAATAGTGCAAGCAACGAATCGAAAGAGATCGGCTATCAGGTGGGGAATGAACTCGTTGCTCATGCTTTCTAGCCCAAAGTGGCGGGACAAATCTTTGAGATCGGATTGGGCAATCTAGAGAGCCCTATGTCTCTGTTCTTTGGCTGATCGATAGAAGAAGATAGGAAGTCGAGATCGCAAGAAGAAGATGTCAGAGTTCAGAACTGAGGGGAGGAGAAGATGTCGACAGCAACTATCTGGAGGATCTTTCAAGGGTGTGTACAAAAATAGGAATTTAGCAAGCTCTGCAAGGCGATTTTCTCAAACAGAACCCCATTTTCGGCAAATCAAGCTAAAAAGTTGTTGTTAGGGAAAGGATTTGCTTTCGTTTGTCGGAATTTGGTTTGATGTGTATTGATCTAGTTCTTTTTGGTGACATGTTAAGAGGATTAGTCCAGAAGTTGGATAGTATTGTTTGTATGTAAGCCAGACAACACTGGCATTTTGATTTGTCTTGGATTAGAGAAGGCAGTGTATCTCAATGTACCTTTTGATCTCTTTTGGATATCAATATAGGGAGCTATCCCCATAAAGATAGTACTTACCTATATATATATAATATTGATGCCATGATTAAATAAGGGTATTACAAAGGGCAACTATTCTATGGAATTTTATCATGTGCAAAAAGTAATGGTAGTATAAGAAAAAGTGTTTGATTGATTCTTAATGAAGTGTGCACAATCCTCATTCATGTCAAATGAATATACTAATGTTTCCTTTTGATGTTGTTCTTCATTCACACTTGTTTGTTTGGTTATGCTTGAAGAATCGGTTAGCATAAATTTCTAAATTTTTGTTTTTAGGGAAAATAGATTATTTTCCCCCATCATTAACCCCTTCAATGTAATCATGTCCTCAATTTTTTAAACCTTATGAAATTAAAAAAAGGTGAGTTTCAAAGTACTTGTTTAGATGGTGAGATAATTCTAGTGGTACAATATATGGAAAACTAATCATACTATCTCATAAGATACTGGAAAATATAGTATGGAGAATCATTCAATTTTGTGAAAGTATTTACATGTATGATTCAATAATAATGATATTAGACACCTCGTTAACTAGATGTACATGATTGACATTTGACTTAGGCTCCTTACTCTTTTTAATGAGTTCTTTGAATGCAATTTACTAGGGTAAAGGATTTAAGTATGTCATATGCAAGATGAACCAATATCAAGGTACCAAATTGGATATGGGAGAAAAGGATGGTTGGCATGCATGTGAGTGAGAAGGAAAGGAAACATCATGAGGGGATTTAATGTTCCTAACAATCTACCTAATGTCTTTTAGTCTAAGTCATAAATTAGGTCATAAGGTAGTAGTAAAGATTGTCAACTAAAAATGATAATTGTGAATTCTTATCTAATTTTGTAGGATCTTTCTTTAAGTGTTATAATTTTGTAGCCATTTTGCATTTGTTTTGATTCTCAATCAACTCAAAATGGACATCTTGATTATATGTTTCCTCATCACAAAGGTGGATAAAGGTAATTAATTTTTATTACTACCCATATCAAGGAAAACCATTGTGATTGAATGGTTTAACCTAGCAAACTATGTAAGTAGAACTAGGTAGTTGAAAATTTATTTAACATGCAAGGCTAAAAAGAAAGATCTTAGAACATAAGACTTGTCAATGAATGCACATATCACATATTTAGAAATTCAAATAAATGAAGGTTTAACCTCATAAAAAAACTTAAAATTTTGTAAGCAATGTTAGGTAGCACCTATCTATATAAATAAATAATAATAATACTTTCATGCAATGTTGATCTAGATAGATTTGAAATTATCAAACAATGAATTAAAAAAAAATGTCTACAAAGTGATTAAGGTGCTTATTTGTTTTTGATGAAGTGTTGCCTTTTCACTTTGTAATTGACTTGTTGATATGTTATGAAAGTTATAAAAATTAGAGAGAATTTTGGATTAGAGATTAGAAATTGTAACTAAATTTTGTTGAATACTACAAAAATATACATTGTTGCAAACAAGGTTTGTCATACATGTCTTGGTCTTAAATAGGCCCATGTCATGTGGTTTATTTTGTCTATTATAGCTTTTGATTTGATTTTCCTATGGCCTCTTTGAACTCATTTGCCTTCACCTTGAATTTATTTTGAAGAGGATTATACGAAGAAAAAAAAGCACAATGGAGTTAACTTCAAGCTAAAAGGAATAAAAGTTAATAATCACACCACAAGCAATAATGCAATAATCTGATGAAGTCAATGTGTAAAAAATGTAGGTTTAGATTACTTGTGAATTGGATTATTCCTTTGTTTGACTATTTGATATCAATTGATTACTAATGATCTCAAAGATGTTTACAAATATATGTCCATAATCTTTTAGTTCAAAAGCTCTTAGTGCATGAGCTAATAAGATAATTGGTGTCTAGAAAGGTGGTCTTTAAGCATAATATTCTATATTTAAATAAGATGGAGTAGATCACATCATGGAACAACCCATTTACTAGGTCATGTCATGAGGACTAATCTAAGGCATCAAGGAACCTAAGGATTTGGACCACTCTGGATTAAGTTATTGTGAAATGGAACTTGGCTAATAGGTTTTAAGTGTCAAATTGTGCACCAAATAAGTCAAATTGAGAACATTGTCAAGAGATCTACTTTTAACCCCTATAGAAACAAAACTTGAAGACCTTATTTTATACCATCTAGAATTCACCTATAACCTAAGGATTTGGACCACTCTAGATTAAGTTATTGTGAAATGGAATTTGGCTAATAGGTTCAAGTGTCAAATTGTGCACCAAATAAGTCAAATTGAGAAAATTGTCAAGAGATCTACTTTTAACCCCTATACAAACAAAACTTGAAGACCTTATTTTGTACCGTCTAGAATTCACCTATATATGGAAGGTATTATTGTGAAGTTTTGGCTAGGATGTATTTATAGTATGTTTCAATTTTACCACTATACAACTTCGACGATATGCCCCTTAAACTACCATGGTGTTCACAAATTGCTTCATTATGTTTGACAACTAATCTAAATGGCAATGTTCATGTTTGTTATTTTCAATAAAAAGGATTAGATTAGACTAGACTTTCTCATATATGAGTAAAAATCACAAAAATCAAAGTATCAAACTATTATTAATTTCTCAAAAATAATAAAATATAGTCAAATATTTTGTTCTTCCAATATGAATTGTACTCATGTATAAAATAAAATAAGTGCAAATTTCAATTTTATGATTTAGATAAATTATTGTTAATTCTTATATATTTAGTAAGATAGTAACTATCATTAAAAATAAAAAATAATCTAGATTGTAATTTTTAATTTTGATGAATATATAATAAAACAAATCAATTGTAACACACACAATGATGAATTAATGATCTTTTGTAAGTCGTGATTATCATACCTTTCAAATTTTTCAAACAATCTTCCACTAATGTAGTTGGAATTTTTAAAACAAATATATGATTAATATAGAAAGCCCCTAAACGTTGATCTTCATTTTAAAATCAAATGTACATAATTTGTTTTCAATTTCATATATCTAAAAAATCATATTATCTCAAACTATTGAGGCAACAAACACTATCTCTAAAAAATCATATTATCTCAAGCTATTGAGGCAACAAACGCTAATCTAAAAAATCATATTATCCCAAACTATTGAGGCAACAACCACCTTTTGGAATCTGGTTTAACTCAATTGATGAAGATTATAATATGAGATAATTCAATTGATGAAGATTATAATGTTATTTGATTCCATTATCCAACAAAGTCAAAAATCTTTTATAAATAAGCAAAGCTCAACTCCTAGACTTCAGCCCAATGAATTTCCCCTACACCAAACAACATAATGTTGTAATCCATTATACAAAAACAAATACATAAATACTTGAATAGTCCAATTGTTTCCATTAAACTATTGATGTCAATACTAAAATCGGTTCTAAACTTTTAAAACAAATTTAAATTTATCATTACTGACATTGAGTTTCATATGTTTCTAAGTTTTGGGGGTAGTTTCTGGCCACAATTTTTACAAATATCTTGGGACAGGCTATGCCCTTTACTGGTTTAACTCAGGCACATTTGCAATCAACTACTTCTGAAATATCATATACCAATTCAAAAACAAACCCATATTCTCGAATAGATTAGTCTTAGACATGTCATTTAACTTATGTAAGATTTGAAAAGTCATACACCATTGCAAATACAGACCCATATCCTCAAAACAACAGATTACTCTTAAACATGCCATTAAAATTACATTATTATAATTGATGGTCCTAAACAACCACATCGTGGTGGTGCCAAATCACTAAAGATAATTTTAAAAAAGCGGAACCATATCCTCGAAACGACAGATTAGTCATTAGACATGCCAGCAGACTTACATGATTATAATGGATGGTCCAAAACAACCACATCTGACACTTCTAGATCTCCATTTGGTGCCAAAATCACTATTGAGATAATTAAACAAGTCTATTAACAGAAAGTTAGTTATTACATACAAACAGCTTTACCAGTTTTTCTGGGGACAAGAACCGGCACACATAAATGGGAATAATGAATCTCACAACAAAATCTTCAAGCATAATGACTCATTTTCAAGCGCCTTTAGATCAAAAACCATTTTGATTGGATCACATTGCAGGAACAGTGATGTTCTAGTAAGGTTATACCAGTCTTGTACACTCTCAATGTTCTGAGGGAAACAATGCTGTTCATCGGCCTGCAAAGATTTAAAACTAAATAAGAGCCTTCTCACACAGGAAACTTAATAGCACATGCATGACCTTGATTTAAGAAAATCGGAAAACCAAAAATTATGAGTATATTCTAGCAAAGATTTAAATCTAAATAGGAGCCTTCTCGCACAGGAAACTTAATAGCACATGCATGACCTTGATTTAAGAAAATCGGAAAACCAAAAATTATGAATATATTCTAGCAAGAGTGCAATCAATGACTAAAGTTTGTAACACTACCAACAAAATAGTGAACATTAGAAAAATAGACAGTTCGGCATTTCGATATGTTTAATACTACCTTGACTCTGATTCTCTCGTCGCCTGACATATCTTGTTCTATCATTGTATCTGGGTCTATCACTGTTGTTCCGCATAGGTTGTGGAGTAACACGCCGTTGTCTTTCAGGTGACCTCTCAACTATCTTTCCATCAACCAATAGCTCCGCTGGATTGCCAACCCCAAAAGATTATCGAGAAAGTGATTCTAAAAGGGTCAAAAAATGACGAACGAAATAAAAGAGGAACATACATAATCCCAGCACTAGCAATCACATACTCACCTCCATAATCCTTGTTTTCCACATCCACGTAAGAATCTGGAAGAACAAAACACACTCCAGGGAGTCCTGAATAATACCAGCAAAGTAACGTTCAACTTGTAATCCAAACCAAAACCCATCTTATAGTGTACAGAAAAGACAATATAAAATTCAAATACTGCATAAATCAATTTGTGCACGTCATTATACAGAGTAATATCAACTATTCGGTACTGAATTTGTTTCTAACAAGTAGAAGCTGTGGTCTATATGGTGATGCTTAAAATGTAAGATACCGTCATAAAGAACTAAGAAGTATTTCAAAATAGCATATTTAGATACTTGACCGTCCTCACAAATTGCCTTTAAACTTTTCCACAGTTTCATCTGCTGCTAGTGGCCTTGCAACTTATCGACTTGGAAATCAGGTGACCCGTGAATCTCTTAAGAGAACTTCACAGTTCAAACAAACCATTTCTTTTCAAAGAGAAGCGTGAGAATTTCAAATTTCTCATAAAAATTGCATTTCCCAATATTAGCCCAAACCCTTAATGCCAACTTCCTCTATCAAAAGCCTCAGAAAACCCTTGGGTGTACAATTATCCCACAGCTGCTCCAAGTTCAAACTAACACCTTTAAGCACACATCTAAATATTCTGACACACAAGATCTATGCCTAGGTTAAGAAACAATACAAAATAAAAGGGTAAGAGAAAACCCTTGAGAGTGATTGGATCAAGTGTGCTTGATAAGGGATTATAATTAGGAAAGTGGTAAAGAATCAAAATCTATGACAAAATAAAAGGTTGTCGATGTAGTATAGCAGCTCTACATTTTATGCCCTAATCGAATTTCAACTTTAGCTTCAACTAGCTTTTGGGATACCTTATAGACATTTGTCAAGCAATAAGATATAAAAAATGAACACTGGAATAATTATTATGAACCAAAAATCTCATTAAAAATCTCACTCCAATTTATTTTCTACATTCGTCCATAACACATTAAACATTGGACACACTTCATTCTATGATACAAACTTTGACTATGGCCAGATATTTAAAAAGTTAAAATAATTTTGTCCAAGAAACTTTTGTCTTCAATTTTTATATCTCCAACAACCCTAGATTCTTCATTGCCAAAATTCACACATACAAGTAAAATCTCGACTTCAATCAAACCACATACAACCAAACACAAGACTTTGTGTATCATTCCAGCCAATGCACTACAAAATCCTGTAACAAAAGTAGCTTCAAACTCGGACCCACACACTCACTAGAAAAATTATAGAATGAACTTCAAAATGAAATATAAGATGAGGGATACAATAAGATGACTTTAACATCCATTTAAGGCCAATAAAGCCCATCAAAAGTATTTTTAATTACCATATTTTATGTAGGTGATTTGTGGGACACATTAAAAATTTAAAAGTGTAATTATTTGCTTCCAAGATTGACTTGATTTAAAATCTCACGAACCAGGCCACAACTGAAAATATGTGAAGTGTGCAAAACAATGGGAACCAAGATATAATGGTCATTTTAAAAGAGAAGCAATTTGTCTTCTACTTCATTCAAGTTATAAATCTTGATAGATTCTTTGCTTGTGCTTTCAGACAGAACAACACAAGCCTTTTCAAATGCCAAATTTACACACCAAATGTCAACTTGTTAAATTGGTAAATAGTATACACTTGCAAGTTGCAACATTGTTGAGAACAACTATAAGACTTAGGTTCTTACATTTTCCAAATTTTATAATTCATCCCACTAAGACTTAATACCAACACCATTTCGACATGGCATTGCTTCTCCCTGTATCTTATTCCATATTGAAACATTAATTAGTAATTACTGATTTTTGCTTTTCAATCAAGTTTGATTTAATCAAACGAAGCCAGATTTATATTTCACATCTTGTATTACTTTTTCCAGGCAAAGCACATTGGATCGTTGCTAAGAATAAAACAAAAGTTCAAACTTTCAAGGGAGTACATAAATTATTTTTATAGAATTATAAATTTATAATTCAAGTAAACATGTGGTGCAGCTATGGTGTAACAACTATTGAAATTTAAATTGTAAGTAGCCCTTGTTTACAACCCCTAGAAAAGCTCCAGACATATGCTACAATGCATTAATGCCAGCCCATAGTAATGTTTGAATTTTCCGAAGATTTAACTAGAAAGAAAAAAACATATCAATTCTTTAAAGTCTTGCCGAAAACACCCTACCAACACTGTCAGTAGATCACCAATCAAAGAAAAAACTATGTTACCGAATCAGCAGAAAACTAGACCAATTCCAGGTACAAAACATCCTATAGTCAGAAATCTGCATTGGTTCGCACATAGGTTCGAGCAAGGTACCAAATTTCCCACTGGTAGCGTCAGGAGTTGGAAGCAAGAAGAATCTATGAATACATGCCTATTAAAATTCGTTTCTACAGCAATTCCAGACACAAGTGTAAATTTCGAAGGGGAAAGGAGGAACCTAAACATTGTGTTTCATTTTTACCTATGATTTCTGTGGAGCTGCATTTAAAAAAAATTCATCAGATTTAGCTTGTCACAGGGTTTAATGGTTTCCAACCAAATAGTTAAAAATTTGCTGCACATTAAAACTAAGGAAAGGAAATGTTGAAATTCGTTTAAAAATCGTCACTCTCTTTCTGATAATCTGCTGGATCCCCAATTGCATCAAGACAAGCTTATAAAAAAAATTCCAAATTCCAACACATTTTACATTTATTTCAGGATACCAATCACAAATTAGGCAAAATTTTATTACTCACGATCAAAAAAGCAATAGTCTGCAAAAAATCGCGATTATGCCCGATTAATCCCAAATCCTGGAGCCAGCTTATTTATTCCCCAAAAAAATCCCGATTCACGAAAAAATTGTTGAACCAATTTCCAACGATTTTTTGCATTAAAAATCGAGTTAAAAATCAAGTTAAAAAACCCATAAAATGGCAAAAAAAGTGAAAAATCATTGTAAAAACCTGCGGAACCCTAGAAAAGTCTTGAAATTACTGAATTGTTTAGAAATTGGGCCGATCCGAGATGGAATCAGAGTCAGTGTGGAATCAATGTGGAAACAGTTTGTTATTTTGTACCTTAGTTTTCTTTCCAACCTTTGAAAATCCCTAAATAGAGGAGTGGGAGGAGCAATGGTGGTCATCAACTGAATTTGAAAGAGCCTCAATCATCCTAAATTGTGGGAGGCATATGAGATAGTGTCAAAGTAGCTGGCAAATATGCTCTAAATCGCGGCTTCGATATGACTTAAGCTCTCTGCACACCCCACCCCATGGATTCCGATGCAAACAAGTATATAATTAATATTGTACACTAACTTTAAAATTAATACTATTACGCACTATTATAAATGGCACTTTGACAGGGACGAAGTGAACCCCTATAGTATATATTATATAATTAATACTATAAAGTAGATTTAATTATAAACTATGAATACATATTAATAGTTATATTAAATTAAAATTAATGTAAAATTTATAATGTACATATTTAATTTTTATTATAATATATAATTTTATTTTATTTTGATGGAGGAAACTCAAATTTTGTGATGTCCCCATATCCCAATACTAAATCTCTAGAGCCAAACAATTAAAGAAAGCTCCTTCTATTATCTTATAGATGATAGAAGACATTGAATAAACCATTACAAAGACCAGGGAAGGGTCTCAAACAGAAACAGTAAATAGCTCAGTCGACATATGTATCTACAATCATAAGAAATAACAAACTCATCAATATTCTTCATCAACCTCAAAAGGCTGATCGTATTATTATCATCAATAATGAATTGTCAAGTGTAATATACATCGGGGACATTACAGAATCATCATCCATAGCTATGTTGCAGAGAATGACCGAACTCAGTATTGCTAAGGAATGTCACCCTTGACCAGCTATAATAATATTTTTAATATAATTGATAGACAGTGACGGATTCTCATGTGGTCAGCAAGTGAGGAATGATATTATTATCATGAGCAGCGATATTGATACGAAAGACATTAATAGTGATTCGAACATTACTAGGAATGATTAAGATTAGCGTTGAATATAGTTAATTAGTCATAAAGACTATCGATTTAAGGAAAGAGTGATTGTTTATGCAGAATTAAGGGAATACTGATAAGATCAACAGCGACAATCTCTTCTAATGGAAGCCACGCACTTACAATGTCGATTACCCTCAGATGTTTACAACTCCATATCCTTTAACTATATTATCTAATCGATAATTAGAAAGGACATAATAATATCGATATTATGGTTCGCGATCTGTTAAAGAAGACAACAATTAGTAAGAAGGCTAATCGATAACATAATGAAAGGAAGTTATTAACATAAAGGATCATAATGCAGCGAATTAGTATTGAAATTGTGCAATTAGCATTAAGGAAAGGAGATGCTATTAAGACGTGTCTCCTTGACATCATGGCTTATCATTCCACAAACAAGGTATAAGAAGGTATACAAATTCATTTAAAGGGGCATCGGAGATTGTTTATTAGGCACAGCACCATTATCTGCATACTTCAAAGGAACGACCAGACACAGTAATTAATTATCATCACTATAGGTGACAAGGAGAAGACCGACGGCATAAGTATATAGTCATACTAGAAACAGCAGAAAGGTATTTCATAGCATACAATCATTGCATAATTCCCACCCCAATATCAAACATAGCAAAGATATTACATCATATCAATTTGATAAGGATTATAGATATTACAAATTCTGAACATCATATCCACTGTACCAAATAAAACTTGCAGAATATATATTGTTCCCAATGTCAATTACATCAAGTTAGGAAAATAGATATATTCATATAGCAGATTGTGACTTATAATTCTTATTATAAATGGTATTTACTATTATATATTTCAAGGTTGGTGTTAATTACTTTAAAAAGTAGTACCCTGTGATTAAAGTGTTAGTTAATTGTTCCCACTTTCCAAGTAATTAAATAGGGGACATTACAAGTTTTTAGCTTGGTCTTGAACCAGTGAGACCACTTACACAAGATCTCTTTCCACGAGACCATTTTTGGGGGCCATCATTCCTCACACATCACTTGTTCAAACCTACAAGTTCAATAGCCCAATTAAAGCAGAAGGCCTATGAGCTCAATGGCCCAGCATGTCTGAACCTTGGTGGCTGCCTCACCAACAGAGTGTTTCTACCACAACACTAAATGCCTGAAGACATAAATAATATATATAGATATAGATATATGATTTTTAACTTATAATTGATATAATTGATTTTTGCTCAAACAAAGACATACAATTCATTATGTGAACAATATATCCAAAGTGCTCCATGAAAGAAATCTGAATGACAGCAAACAAGCTTACATACTTGTAATAAAACAACCCTCAACACATAATCATTAACATTTGTCTCCACCTAAAATAGTAGTTGCAAGCTAGGTATTGCCAAAACCAGTGGCTTGCTAATCTTTTACTTAAACTAAACAAATGCCTTTTGTTGAATCCTACCCCATATAAAAGACTTACCAATTGCCATCACGGAATATAAAGCATTGCAATTGTAGAACATGATTTGATAAGCTTTCTCAAATATTGAACTACCCGTAGAAAACTCCTTGCCTCAATCACAATGAAAGTCTTGGATCACTTCAAAATGGTTTCCACTTTTATTAAATTCCTAACAATAGCTCGATCGTTGTCTGATAAATTTTGATCTCAGCTACTTCGTAGACTTAGTTAATCTTTGATCTCAGACTTAGACAGCTATTTGGTGTATTTGGTGACTGCCCTTTTAAAAAGTTAACTGAATATTTGCCTATGTAATCAGCAATATGAATATAAACAGCAAAAATCTATTTTCTATAATTCATGGGTTAAACTCTATTTTATTTGCTCTCTATATCTCTATGCTATGGAAATGTCCTTGAGTTTGTTTGTTTTTAAAAGTAGTTTGTGTCTATTTTTGTACAATTTTTTACGATTTTTTTAAATTCAATTTTTTACCCATTTTTCAAATAAATCTTATACTTTTAGCTTGCCGATTTTTCCTCAAACAATTTTTGCTGCTATGATGTAAAGCATTGCAATTGTGGAATATGATTTGATAAGCTTTCTAAAATGTTGGATTAACCCTACAAAACTCCTTGCCTCAATCACAATGAAAGTCTTGGATCACTTCAAAATGGCTTCCACTTTTACTAAATTCCTAACAGTAGCTAGATTGTTGTCTGTTAATTTTTAATCTCAGTCACTTCATACACTTACCTAATATTTGATCTCAGACTTAGACAACTATTTAGTGTATTTAGTGACTACCCTCTTAAAAAGTTAACTGAATATTTGCCTATGTAATCAGCAATATGAATATAAATAACAAAAAATCATTTTCTACAATTCATGGGTTAAACTCTATTTTATTTGCTCTCTATATCTTTTGTTAGAATTCATGATTGATGAATTCCACAATGCCCAATAATCACCTGCATGAAAAACCTACAAACAAGAGAGTGCAAGAATAATTGGAGACAATTGCAAGAAGAATCAAAATTGAATTAACTTGCCAGAATGAGAATTAATTACAATGAGATCAATCCTTTAATAAAGGAGATCAAAACCCTAAAGCAAACCCTAAGGGTTGAATGCATGAAATAAAATAATTATTAAATGCCTAAAAAAGCTTCCTAAATTTAGCTTAAGTGAAAAAAGAAAAGGTGACTTAATTAATTAATCAATATGAGTAAATTAATTAAGTAAATAAAACCTTTTACTCTAACACCCCCCCTAAGATGAATTTAGGGAGTAGCCAAAAAGCTAAGTGCATAAAAGCAGCTACATGCAAAAAATGCAACTACATGCAACAATGCAAATTTGGGTCCCGGCAACAAGGCCTGATGAGGTACCCAATCACAACATGCAAATCTCTATAAAGTGGAGAAAATGGAGAAAACCTAGTGGGAAAAAACTCCTCTCCAAGAAGAGATGGAAAAAAGAAAGTACAAGTGCACGTTTCAAGAGACTCTCTCAAGAACATGTGTACAACCAACCCCCCCATGAGAGAGGTATGAGACTCCAAAGCCCCCCCAGAATGATAGAACCCCTATGCCAATAGTCAAACCGATGTGTCTCCAATACAGAAGAAACAAAGGTTGCAAACAAAGAAGAGGATACCCCTGAACAAGAGGTGAAACTGGAAGGCCTGGATAATGCTCAAAGGAGAATGCATGATGATGTTGTAATGGAATCCCCAATGATGGTGGGACAACAGATGTGCTAAATCTGTCATTTGAGAGGGAATGAACATCCTCTGAAATATCCTCAACAACTGGAATAGGTGGCTCGATGCATGGAGCTACAATGTCAGGCAATGTTGAAGAGGAATCCAACTGAATAGAAGCAATCTCAACAGGAGGTGGAGGTGTAGAAGTCACAACACTGGTCTCAGGAACAACACACAAGTTCAAGTGACCTGACTTCACCTCAACATGCTCTCTTGAAGAAAGAGAGTGACTCTCCGACAATGGAGATGGGGGACCAAAATGAGAGACAGAGTTAAGCGGGAAAAATGATCAACTGTCCCTGTTGCAAAAATATTGTCAGTCTCACTATCTTTGATGTGCACTGAATCTCTGGTGAACTCAACTGTCTTCCCTGTCCCACTGTGAGTAATCTAATAGATGGAGAGAAGGTGAGAGGACAAGATGGAACACATAATACATCATGAAATGTACCATCATCAATGTCGATACAACCTTTCCCACATACAGTCATAACAACGTTGTTACCCATCAAAATGTGTGGTGTAGGAGAAGCCTGAAAAGATGAGAAAATATCTTGAGAAGATGCCATATGATGTGAAGCACCTGAATCAAGCAACCATCTAGAAGGTGGACTAACTGTTGCACATAATGCATGACCCTTACTTCTGTCATGTCCATCTGTCTAGAATGAAGAAGAAGAAGACCTGTGAGAATTAGAAGAAGAAGAAGAAGAAGAAGAAGGAATATCAATGTTGCTCTTTTGAAGAAGATTTGTCAAATCTGAAACCTGTTTTGCATATCCATCAATCTTCTTCTCATAGCACTGAGACTCATAAGGATTTGGCTTGCTGCAGTAAGCACACTTAGGTCTATCTTTCTTCGATTTTCTCCCCTTAGGAGGAGGTGGGCCAGAAGACTGTTGTGAACTAGAATCTTTCCCAGGCTCTTTGGTCTTCGGCTTTTGTTTCTGCTTCAGTGACTCTTGAGATGACTGTACAACCAAGGCATGGTTCTATGATCCGGAGTGAGAGTCCAACTGGGATATTTGGGCCTGCTCACAAGTCAGACGATCACAAAACACCTCAAAAGTGAGCATGGTATGACGTGCCCCCATAGCATCCATGGTGGAGAAAAAACAATAAGAGAATTTGAAAAGGACCTCGAAACTTAGTGAGAATCAGGTAGATGCACTTTGTGTCTGTCTTCGTAGTACCAACACCCTCCAACTGAGATCGCAATTATTTGAACTTCATCCAGGAAGTCGTCAATGGTAGGAAAGGATTCAGGTGCCAAAGAAGTCAACTCTGCCTCAATCTGTAGAGCCCGAAACTTGTTGATGGTGCCAAAGAGAGTCTGAAACTTGATCCACATGGCTCAAGGTGTAGTGCAACCCTCAAGGTGGAACAAAAGACTATCTGAAATATTCAGGGAAATCATCCCCATGGCCTCATCCATGCGGTTCCGGTGCTGCATGATCTCAAATGCACGAGTCAACTGAGGCTGTACCTCATCCAAACAAGACCATAACCCCTTCACCATGAGAAGGTGTCATATGTGCTTTCTAGGTGTGATAATTGTGTGGAGTGAGCCGCTCAATAGAGCAAGGGTTTGCCATGTGAAATAGAGGAAAAATGCCCCCCACGATACAAAAACCCAAACCCTAGCACAAATCTGAAAGCTGGAAAGTGTGAAAAAGAAAAACACACAAATGACTGATCTCTGTGTACCTAATGAATTTTCTAGTAAAATAAGCTGCAGATCTTAATAGAGCATTCCAACAACTTTCCAATGCCTATTTGTTTGCAAAAAACGAAGTCCGTTTACAAAAGATATGCCCCCAAAAGTGCCAAAAAGTAGTTCTAACTTTGACTGGAAAAACAGGTGCAAAACAGCAAAACCAAAAAATATTACCTCCAGATTTGGATCCATCTCGAAAAGAGCTTTTCGATGATATGTGGTTTGTCCAATTTTGCCTCCGTTGGCTCCCGATATCGCAAAAAATCCAATCCCCTATTTTTTTTAAACTTTAAAAAAAAGTACCACCCTGGTTGTTTCCTGGGCGGAGCTGAGGAGGCGCTCACCAGCAGAGCGGTGCGCGGGTGGTGCGGAGAGGCGGAGTGGCGGTGGAGGCGGAGGTGCACGGACGGTGCTGCGGAGCAGGCGGTGACCGTTGACGGTCACGTGGCAGCTAGCGGGCACACAGCAACAGCGGCGATGAAGGCCACAACGGTTTTAAAACTACCTGTTGTTGTAAACCCTGTCGGACCCACTAAGGGTAAACTGCCACCGATGGTATAAAAAAAATTTTAAAATTAATTTTTTTGACGGAAAATTCTGTACAATACGACCTATATGGCCGTAAAATTAAAAAAAAATTGCCTCTAAGATCCTTGCACCAAAATATATCAATTCTATATCAGTATTCGTTGAATTAGCCTCCTGAAGCCCCAACCATGAGGTCCTTTTGGGCCCAAAATGCTCACAAAAAAAAAGTGCCCCTGGATCACAAAAAAAAAGGCTGACTTTTCAAACCCTCACAGATCTGATTTTAAGATTCAAATTGACCCAAGATGCACAAAAAAAACTCGCTGTAAGGAAAATCTCAAATTTGACGAACAGGATGCATCAAGTCTAGAGCGCTGATACCATGTTAGAATTCATGATTGATGAATTCCACGGTGCCCAATAATCACCTGCATGCAAATACCTGCCACGTACAAGAGAAAAAACTACAAACAAGAGAGTGCAAGAATAATTGGAAACAATTGCAAGAAGAATCAGAATTGAATTAACTTGCCAGAATGAAATTAATTACAATGACATCAATCCTTTAATAAAGGAAATTAAAACCCTAAAGCAAACCCTAAGGATTGAATGCATGAAATAAAATAATTATTAAATGCCTAAAAAAATTCCTAAATTTAGCTTAAGTTAAAAAAGAAAAGGTGACTTAATTAATTAATCAATATGATTAAATTAATTAAGTAAATAAGACCTTTTACTCTAACATCTTTATGCTATGGAAATGCTCTTAAATTTTTCAAAAAAATAGTTTTGTCTCTTTTTTCTACAATTTTTTATGTTTTTTTTTTAAATCCGATTTTGGACGATTTTTTTTCCAATGATTTTTGCTGCTATCTCAAGATAGCTTGTAGGTTTTACTTGATAAAATATTTATTATTGACAATTTTATAACTCATTTCTACTTTAAAATTGATTTGTACTATATTAATATTATTAAATTCATTTAAATATTAATATTTTAAATTACAAATATGAGAAATTATAAATTCATATTTTATTATATGACACAATATTTAATATAAATATATTTTAATAGTTATATATTAATAATTGTTTGTTACATACAAAATTTATATATTATAATTTTTTATTGTTATTAATTTATAGGAATGGAGGAGCTGTTTAAAATTAAATAAATAACTTAATTCCTGTTTGTTGGTTGGTTTTGATCATCATATGTATTTGACTATTTTTAGTATTCTGAATTTAATTCTGGTTTTTAAATCACAAATATGTACATATTTATGATTTCTGTATATTTGTACAGACATGCCCAAAACAAATCAGATCCCAAAAAATTACAATACCCATGTACCTATACCTGACTACGATTTGTTAACTTGGGAGAAAAAATTGAGCACAACAATATGATATAAGTTCATGTTACACAATAAATGAACAAGTTAAGAATGAGCATTTGAATACATACCCTCAAGTTTAGCGGAGGTTTCCTCATCAATCTGGCACCCAAATCCATAGTAACGTTCGCAAGAAACATTGTATATGGATTTCTTAGCGGCTTCCTCGCTGCAAAAGGCCAACCATTTACAAATCAAACCAAGAAAACTTTAATAAAGTTCACTATTGACATGAATAGAATTTCAAAAATTAGCAGTGTAAACTGAAACATAAAGAGAAATATTTCCACATGCCAATTATGTGATCCTTATATGGATTGGCAAGGTCTGGTTTACTGTAAAACATGATAAGGTCAATAACAGAGGGTACAAATCTTGAACTAGATAGATAGACAAACAGGCAAATATACATACACAATAAATGGAAAGAAACCCTGAAGTGAGCTCTCTACAAGGAAATTCAGACAGGTCAGATTTACAACTGGCTTAAACAAATGCAAGGTTATTAAGTATTTCTGCATATGTGAGCGAGGTTGTAAATAATGAAAAGGGGATGAATTTCAATTAAGCAACCCGCAGTCTCAGTGGCAATCGCAATTCTGAAAAGTAAAGTGGGATGAGTTCAAAAGACAAATCGTCAAAGCTTCCATAACGAGATTCTATGAAATCTTCCAAAGATATATACCATGCTTAAATGTACAAAAGTTGACAGGTCAGGCCCTAGTTGAATTTCAACATAATAAGACACTCCTCAACCGTGGCAAGGATGCCCATTGAGGAGAATTTGTCATAGTTTAACCCTTCATTAATAATACACTCATATACAAACATGGAATTATAAATACTACACAGTAGTATCCAAATACATGTCGTTATATCTAATTATGCACATTTAAAACTTTTTTACTCCCAACGAAGTTTGGCAATAAAGGAAGAGACAACTATCAGGAGCAGCAGGGACGCCTCTCAATCAGGATTACCATAATTAGACTGTTTGTTAATTTTTTGAATGTTTCAAGAGACCACTGGCCTCAATTCTAGGCATTAAACATATATAAGTTTCGATGCTTGAACCTGGTTCGGTATAATAACAGAGCCGCCCGTAACCAATGCACCATGTCAACATAGACTAAACCCTTTATTTATAATAAACATATATAAATTTCATTTCCTGCAGGATATGTGGCATAGCCCTGGGAAAAATTTCAGAGTAACTTGAGCAAAAGAAGACAAAAAAAAAATTACCTTCCAAGAACCTTGGCGAGGGTTTTGATGTAGTGATCAATCATTTCGTCCTTGGTGGCTTTGCCGTCATTGAGAGGGTCCATGACTATAAGCCAGTGTTCATAATCACACCCAGGAAACAAAGGCGCCATCTCTGTGGGCGGCCTATCGCTCCAGTTGGAATTACTCGACAGCGGAGAATACCCCGAATCCCCCGACCGAGTTACTTTGCATCTAATCGATTGTCTTTTGCATTGCAGCTCTTCATGGCAAATTACGGCGAGAGGACTGTATAACAACGGCGAACAAGACACCCGAAGTGAAGGAGAAGAAGAAAAGGGTTTTGTAAAAAATCTTGTAGAGAATGCGAGCGCAGGGCCGAGGCCCAGAGCGCGTGAGCAAGCCATCGGCATGGCGGTTGTCGTTGCTGAGGAGGCAGCAAATACTGTGCTGCTTGCAATGGCGGAAACCATGAGTTTCCTGAGGGTTTGATTTTGGATGAGGTTTACCATTAGGCTGCAGAGTGTTTACTAGGGTTTTATGGGATTAAAGTCTCTATCTCTGCAACTATGTAATGGATATGCCCATGAAATAATCGCAGCCATACAAAGTTGGGTGAAGTATTTCATCGGAGGACTCTCCAAGACAGTTCTTACTGCTTAAAAATAAAAGACAAACAAAAAAAAATTGGAAAAAATAAGAGATGATATTTTCCTATTTCACAACAATAATGAATTAAGTTTTCTTAGATGTAATTGTGTAATTAAGATATGGACTTGGGTTCACTCCAATAAAGAAAAAAATTGTATCAATCTTTAAGCAAATTTTAACAAAATTCTTCATTTTTTTTCAAAATATGTATTTTTCTTATATGATCTTAAGGTCATTGGATGCTTGGGATTTGTGAGGGGGTCATCTTCTTCTTAACTTCAATCCATTCTTGCTCAATATGAGGGTGAGCCTTTGTGTTTACTTTAATTGTTCCTTCTTTGTCCCTCTCAACATCTATCTCTTGAGACTCAAGAGACCTTGGAGAATCCTTAAGAGCGGCTCTAATATGGTTGATAAGACCTCTATGAAATTGCCTTTTGCGGCAATGTCATAAAATATCCTATATTTGGGTCTTTGAAGTTGAGAGGAAGCGTTGGATTTGGCTTTGAAACTTACTCCAAATGAGTGTGAGAAGGTACTAAATCATTTGAGCATTTGTTACAATGACATAATAGTGTGGCTCAACCTCGATCCACTAGGTAGGACTACCAAATGAGGCATGTGCTCCATGTTCATGTTGTTGTCATGGTTTTCTACTCTATCT
Source organism: Cryptomeria japonica (assembly GCF_030272615.1). NCBI lineage: Eukaryota > Viridiplantae > Streptophyta > Pinopsida > Cupressales > Cupressaceae > Cryptomeria > Cryptomeria japonica. The sequence goes on from NC_081415.1 coordinate 215,808,303, forward strand.
TCATGTTATCAACAAAATTTATACCCTGGCTAAGCTATTAACTTAGCTACTTGTTAACACATAGTATGACTTCTCATGGTGTGGGCTCTGATGATAGAGGTTAACCTCCATAGAAGGTTGGTTCCTATGCCTAATCACCTAAAACTTGATCTAAAATACTGATTTTTGTTAAGAAAAGTGAAAAGAGTGCTTGAAAATAAAAATTAATATGTTCTACTAAGGTGATACACCATATGCTCCTATGACTTATATTGTTGTGTTAAACACACAAACATTTAATGATTCAATTGTTCATGCACAACTCAAGCTTGAACATGCTCATGTATTAACTTGTTTCATAGAAAAGTTAAGTTTTGACAATCCTAAAAGGAAGGAAATGAATTATTCTTCACAAATAGAAGTTGTTTATATGCTAACACAAACTATAACCTACACAAAATATGTTTTTTTTCTATTTGAAGGTGTATGAACTATATGACATTTACTTGAGGATTCATAAAATAAAATTAAAGAAATAACATCAACTATCAAGTTACACACAATAGAACAAGTTGTTGGAGGCCAATTTGCAAGATTTTATTGATAGAAAATTGTTGCAACAACAAATGAAGCTAGAAACTCTTTGAAATTTTGAAAATAACTTTTTGTTTCAAACACAAAATAACTGATTTTTGAGTTACAAAATAACTTTCTTATAGAAAGAAACACAAACGTTACAATACTTAATCGGAAAAAGGTGACAACTATCTAAAAACTAAGCCTTAAGTGTGTTTTTGTAGCCACATTCATTTCCCAAAAGCTCACAATGAATTCAATAAAGATGAGAAGGCATATCTCTTTTCTTGTTTGTTATAGGTGTCCTTGGTTGCTTTAAAAAGTCTCCAACTGCTACTCTAGGCCGCATAGAACTAATTTTGGCCACTAAAGACTTCTTAAAGTGCTCCAAAATGTGTCATTATGACAATTGCTTGACTATAATTATACCCTTGATAGACTTCGGCACGTGTTAAGATATCACTTAAGGGTGATAAAATTGCTCCTAGATGCTTGCATTGTGTTCAAATTGATCCTAGATATCTGGTTGGTCTTCATACTAGGTCAAAATTCCTTCCAAACTGCCCCTACATCTACTCCTTTGTCCCTATATTCATGCTCCACCTTTTCTAACTATTTAACCACCTCTCCAATCAAATAGGGCATGTGACTTTTTCTTGCTTTGAAGCTAAGAGAAACCTTAGGGTCGGATGGAAAAAAATAGGTCATTTAAGACCTCTTCAATTACTCCATAAAGTATCATAGCAACTTGAAACTACCCTTTGAATATGTTCATATCCATACAAGGTCTTTAGACATGTATAAAATTCCCTCGAGAGCTATATAAATTGAGCTTGTAGTCTTGGTCATATCGAGAATGAAACCTCATGGCTATCATGTGCATTATAGCAACCTTGTTAATTGTCACTTGTCACTTGTATATGCATCTTGTTGTCCCTCTTGAGTATTTCATGGCTTTGTCGTAACAGTGATTAACATTGACTATTATTGCTCTTGTACATTCTATCACTTGCAATGGAGTTATAGCATAACCTAATTGTTAGCTATTTTATCTTTCAAGCCAAAAATAGCTAAATTGGGATTTTCGTTTGAAGTGTAAAATCAATCAAAGTCCTAGTCTTTCAAAGCCAACAAAAGTCTCTCTAAGATGGAGATATGATAAATATTTTGGGTCACATTAAAAGAATCTTTAAGTCATATTTTATTATATCTCTTAGAGAATCTTTATCAATTACTAAGATTTTAAATGCTTTGAATTTGTCAAAGCCTTGTTTTGTTGAGTGCCAAAGTTTCTGTGCTTTCGAAATCCACGCAAATGCAAAGATAAGAGTTTGAATTTAATAAAGACAAATTGAGCCTCTCTATAGGGTTTTACCAATACTCGCACTCTTCCCACAATAAGTTTGAGCTCTTCATGGCAACCATGATAGCATTCAAGCCTTAATAAGCCCCATCATTAAGGAGCATGTTGCTAAATAGAACTTTGTCTCACATATTGGAGAAGAAATGATTGCCAGGTATCTAGATGTTATGGTTTATTCTTTGAATGCAAATGAAAGCTATTACAAAGGTTCAACATATGATCATGTATAACAGGGGCAACAAAGATAATGACTTTTTTGTTTTCTCTAGCATATCATTATTGTGCTTTTTTGTCAAGTTTATGGTTAAAAGACACCATATATATTGTTTTTTACATTTGGATTTTAATGTTTCATTGCTCGAGCAAGAGATAGAAAACCATTAGATTACATACAAAACAAGGTTATATTTCATGAGAAGAATGGTTTTTGTGGGGATTATGGAATGCTTAAGGCCTAACAATCCTGATAGTCCCTTCTTGACAAATAGGGACTAGAAAATAAGAAGTGTAGGTCATTCATAGCAAAAGGCAGCCCCTTTAAAAGAACAATCATCAATATGCAACAAAGAAGGATGGTGTCTAAGGAAAGAATATGCACAAATCATATATCACAATCCACTCAATAATTAGTAGAGGGATAGTCTTCTTTGAAATGAAAATGTCATACAAAAGGGCAATAACAATAGGATGAGTGACTGTTAGAAAAGGATAGCAAGGAATAGCAGTAACGGGCCATTGAAGAAGGATGTAACAGTCTATTTAAGGAAATATCCAAATAGAGTTCTCTATGTTTCTCACTTCATGAAACCAAGAATCTTAGCAATCCTTATTTTTTGCCTTGTGGAAAGGTTCTTTTAGTATACAAGGCATAGATAGTTGAAAGAAGAAAATTATCATGATGAATAGGAACAATAAACCGATGAAAGTTTAAAAGATTAGAAGTTTAACACTAAGAGGTCAAAGCATTGCAATGTTGTAAAAAAGATAATCATTGTGACAAAAGACATATTTGTTAAGGTTTTAAAGGCAAACTGGAGCAATAAACAATATTAAATATAATGCAAAAAATAGAGGGAAAAAAAAAACACAATAACATAGAGATTTAATGTGATTCACCCAAAGCAAGCTAAATCCACCAAAGAAATGATTGTCCACTTCTTTTCTATTATCCAATGAAGAGAGAATTACAATATGATATCATAAAATAGGGTTGCCTTCTAGGACAAACAAAGTGCACAAAATATCCATTGTTAAGATCTATGATCTAATGATAAATGGTCAAGGGATTTACATCAACAAATTATACATAAAATGTGCCCCCCCCAAACCTCACAAGGTGGGTACCTGCCTTGTAACCCCCCACACTCATGTATCAACACTAACTGATATAGGGGGGAAACGCGACTAAAAATTCACCAAAATTTAAGCATAGTAGCATGATTAGTTGCCACATACCAACAATCTCCCCCTTGATGATTGATTAGGCTCCACATCAAACAAGATATGCGAATCAAATTTAGAGAAGAATACATTTGCAAGAAAGGGGTCTATGAGTGTTGCTTGATCAACAATATAGTGAAAAGATAGTAAACACCTATAAATGGAATGCAACATTCACATAGGACTAGCATAAGAAGTGTTAGAAGCCCCTTATGACAATGAGTTAAAAGTGATTACAAAATGAAAGGACGTTGTGACAAAAAAGATAGACAACATAGATTGAATTAGGGAGTAGTTGTAGAGCATGTTGGAGAAAAAACAAAAGTTCAATGTCATGATCATTATGTGAAGGCAAGGATGTCATGGCAAACAAGAGTAGATTGTTATAGTATGTGAAGGGCAAAAAGGAAAGCTTTATTCCCTGCTCATCAAACATGACACTTAGTAATCATAAAGAATATTATGAAACATGTTGCATGAGGATAGTTAAGGAATAATAATAATAGTCTTCTAAAAACAATCATGTAATTTTATTTTTTTGAAGCCACGGAAATGAGTAGATTGTTATGACATGACTTCAAATGATGAGATGACATTGCATTAAATAGGATTATGAACAAAACATGACAAACAACAATGAAGATATAGCCACCACACAAGGATGATGCACAATCTTAAAATAAGATCTTATTCATAGTGATTAACAAGCCCTTAACAAAGGTGATAAGAGAGGACAAAGGCTAATAGGATAGTTACTAGAAAACAATCACAAAGAGAAAACGCATACTGATGGTCCTAAAATACAATCATAGTAAGCAAGAAAAGACGGATGGCAGAGATCAAGCTAAGGACCATCCATAGACCATCCTTATATTGAAGGTCATAAAGAAATGGTCAAGCTAATCACAATAGCAACTAGTCTCACGACATGCAAGAGAACAAGACATAATAATAACCTGACAATCCCTCACAGTCATCATAGGGCAATGTTGGGATGGTCCTCTTGGGAGGTAGTCCTTACAAGAGCATAAGTGTATCATATATGAGAGCTTGTTCTTGAGTCAAAATGTATAACATTGACTTCATAGGTTTATTAAGACAAGGCCAAGAGGTAAGCAAGGATAAGAAGCATACAATCCTATAGAGGGATTAAAGATGAGTTAAGGCAAAAATCTTGATCATAGTTGTCCAAACAACACAAAGAAACAAAGATAAGAATTGTAGGTAAGATAAATAAGTCATTTGTAAACTTTTGCATACTTAACATGATGATAGTGATAGCTCCTATAGTCCTGAAAATTGATTGCAAAGACCAAAGGGTAGTCATAATTGTGCAATGAACGAGGACAATCTGTAGCAAAGACATGAATTGACCATCATGCTAGAAGATGAAGAAATAGTTCTAGTATTCACTGGTAGGGATAGGTCTATTCATAATCCAATGGTCATTTGTGAAGAGAACAATGTTATTCAGTACAAATATGGCTACTCCTACATCATGCACAAACAACAAAATACATGAAGAATAGTCTTCCGCAATCAAGAATAACATGTAGCAATCATGAGCAGAGACAATACCAGAATGCTTGGAGATAGTAAGATTCAAGGTTAGAATGGAAATTTAAACACCTACAAGATAATAATAATTTATAGTCAATGGACAAGAGGATAGTTGAATAGAGGTCCTTGTCATACTTACTTTTGTAGGTCAAATTCACCGTTATGTGTGACACTGAGAATAAGAAAGAAAGCCATGGTTGTGGGAACTTCATGCAAGATCAATGTTTAAGGATCAATGAATTTTCCAAGGAATCAAATGCGACTCTTATCCAACAAGATTGAATGACGATCAAGTGGTGTGGTGGCATCTTCCAATATGCAAGCACAAAGAGGACAATCAATTGCAAGGTGGTGATAGTTCCTATAAAGACAAAAGACAATATCAATGATGGACAACAACCTACTAAAGAGTATAAAGATAATATATTATAAGGATAGGAAGTATGAGAAGTGGGGAGTTTCAAATTCACAATCACGAGGTATGATGCAAGATTGTGAGATGGAATGACTACATCACTATCATGGTTATTAGATGAGACAATGAAGTTTGAAGCTATATTTTTCCTGTGACTGAAAGAACAATCAAGAGACCTTGCTAACACAAGGACACTCTTTCAAGAAGGAAAGCGATGAGAGTTTTTTTCTATTTGGTAGGACAAAATATCAAGGTCTACTCTTTCAGTTAGAGACACAAAGGAGACTAACAAATGAAGACAAACTTACAAATCAAATGTAGATGTTAGAGGTATAAGTGCAACAAGAGAGTAGTTTTGGGGTTCATAAATGACTTTTTGACATGTGTAACAATGCCCAATGGACAATATTTCATTCAAGCATAAGTTTGAAGTAGTTTTGAAAGTCTTAAGTGGCCATTTCTCTTTTCATCCGACCCAAAACTCCTCCAACCTAAAAAGCCTTCAAAAAACACATACCTCGTGACAATGGAAAGAAGTTGCAATAATCAAGGAGAGAATCTAGGACAATTGATTCAATTTGTTCAAGTAGTTGAGCATTTTGAGGGGGCGTTTTTTACCTTTTCCAAAGCAAAGCAAAGCTTTTAGGGGCTAATTAAGGATCCTAGTCAACAAATAAGTCAAAGAGGGGAGATTTATCCAAGAGAACACCTTCTTGGAGTAGATTTGAAGGCTAAAAAATAGCAACAAAGAGTTTGGACACCCAAGAGGTTTGACTTAGCAACATAAAGTAAGACTTGTCTCTCTTTCTCAAACTCTTCTTACTTTCTTCTAGCAATTTGTGCAACTATAAAGCACAACTTGTAGGCCTCTTTTTTCAGTTAGTTCTTGTTCTTCAAAACCAAGATTGAAATCTGAAACTAGTTCTTTTTGGTATTTTAATAGAAAAAGACTCAAATTTCAGGCTTGTACACGGTTGTATAAAAAGACATCTCTCATTAAAGTTCACTAGTTTTACTTTCTCAAAGCCTATTTTATTGTGTGCAAAACATAGATTGATAAATGTGTATGTGAAATTGTATATGTTTCCTTTTAGATATGTCTCTTTTAGCACCTTTATGTAGGATATAGCATACTTTCTTGGTAGCTCATATGATTGTATGATTGATACAAACAACAACTAGTAAAATTTCTATTTTCCTTCTCGATTTGTGACTATTTTCACCTCCCTAATATGAAACACTTATACATAGTTATGAATAAAATTTGATTTGTGTTGTGTTATAGTTGAGTTATTAAGTATATGTATGTTAGAAACCCTAGAGAATATGAGAAAAAATGAATCAAAAGAAGAAATAATGCTCAAACCTCAAGATTATGTCAACTTATCAATACACGACATTGCATGGGCAAAAGGCTAAACACCTAAAACATCACCTAAGCATGGTAAATATCTTCCAAACCATATTACAAGGTTAGTTAGGTGATTAGGGTCACACAAGACCATCACCAAAGTTACACGACTTGATTCAAAAAACAAGATCACCTACTAGGTCTTAGGTGTCACCAATGAGCTCCAACAAGCACCTACTTGCACTTGAATGATATCTACACCATCCAATCTCATTGTAAACCAACTCAAGACATCTTTGAGGTTTTCCATACATCACTATCTCTATAACACAACCAAAATTGATTCAAACTAAACTCTCGAGACCTCGAGAACCCTAATAAACTCAACTAAAGGATATTGGTGCCCAAAAAGGACACCTACATGCCTAGAGAGGAACCAGTGTGTCGTTCTAGTTTCCCCAACTCAAGTTACAATCCAATACTTTTGCTAGTGTCCAAAACCTACATTAGTGTTCTCTAAATTGGCAAACCTGTGTTGGCGTCCTCTAAGACACATATTTGTCCTGGCTGGTGAGCTTCTTGGTTGGAGAGATTAGACCCTTGAGCACCCCAAAACCCTTGGTGAAGATAATATATCTCTACAACAATCAAATCAAAATAATTGGATGAAAAAGTGTGGAGACAGGGCATGCAGAGTGTCTTTGGTCACTAGGTGACACCTACAAGACTAGCCAGGAATCAGGTCGACCCTAAACATATACAATCCACCCAGAACTTCCATAAACCAATACCAACACTCTCAAGCATGTCCAATACACCAAAATTCATAACCTACACCAAAACGAACAAGAACACATGACAACATTGGGAGAAGACCAAATCACTCTCCAAGGGTACTCAAGAGGTATCTAGATTAATTTTAGAGCACCAATTGAAATTCTCCTACAACATATATATAATGCATTAAGAATTGATGAACATAAAATGCCATAGTTCATGCCCAATTCCAATAACGATGCATTTAAAGCTTCGTTAATCCATATCAATATGTTTCAATTACATCAATCTCCTCTTGAAGTTTTCAATATACATATAATCAATGTTTACAATACTTATTCCAATATTCAAATTATTATAACTTTGTAACAAATGAAAGATTCAACATGTACAAGTGTTGAGGAAGGTGGAAGAGCTCTCCAAGACAACCATAAACCAAGTCGACTAATCCCCAATAGTGGTTTGTACTGCTACCCGACCATGCGGAACCCTTAGGTATACCTAACCATTCTCATGGAGATCATCACACAACCCATATAGTCATACAATTCATACAAGGGGGATAATAGGCTCACACACACGTCATACACGGTGCATACACAACACATAATGGCATATAGGAATGCAATACAACATCAACGATGAAGGTATTATGAAGTCCATGACTCCATATCGGGTTACTACTAAAATCTACATAGGGGTTGGATATTAGAGACCACAAAACAAGAGTGTCATTGCATAGCTCAAATTGATGGCACATGCAGAACCAAATAGTCCTCTCATTGAGACAAGGAGACTCAATCACATCAGATCAACACCCTAGGGATGACCAGACCTTCCCAATACGTCCTTAGTCTATACAAGCACTCAAGGTACACAAGGGGCATCCTCAATTATCTTATTAGTGTGTTTTCCCCAATGTTTTATTTATGTTGTCACTTAATTACACTAATTATCCCAAAGGTTATCCTAACAAACACTTTGGACCCTGACCCCTATTAAGAGACACACCCTAAGCTCATCACATCCCACGGAATGAGGAAATCAAATGCAAATCAATACTGAGACATGGTGCAATACATCAATTTTGTCACTATCTCAAAATGCCCAACTGACCCCAATAATATGAAACTAGATCTTGTTTGATCCTAATTTGAAAATAACATATATAATATATCATTCTATGTTATAATATCACTTCATGATCATCAAATTCCACTTTTTCACTCAAATCACAATTTGGACAAAGACTAGTCCCATGACCATCCACCATTAGAGGATCTCCAAAAACTCTATTTTTCAAAATGAAAAAACTAAAATGTAATAATATACCCTTTGATTCCCATAATCCCAATAGAATAAAAACACACTCAATTTGACAATCCATTTGTTCTACACAATATTGAGCATCAGAACATTTTGTAAAACCACAATTTCAAGTTTTGTTTACAACTAATTGGGAAATCACTAAAATAAATAGGTTTAAATTGAGAAATTGTTTTAAATAAATTCACAAATCATTTTCAACAAATTTGGAACGCTGAAATTAAGAAACAATATAGAAATTGAATCCCTAACTTAAGTTTGGCTCAAAACTTCAAAATGGAAACGATTTGCACACAAAACGAAAGAGGGTAGTTCCTTTGGACAACCAAATGAATTCACCAACACCATCAAAATAATTTTCTACCCACAAAATTCCTCCAAGAAAATCTCCCACAATGATCAATCTAAAATCCAAGAGTAGTAGGGTTTGAGAGAACAGATGAGAAAAATAGACTATGTGTGAAAATAAACTCTAATTCAAGAATACAAACTCACTTTTTGAAGTGGGAGGTGTTGGCTTATCATCAAATTTTGAAAATAAATCCTCTATGATGTTTGAGAATATGTTTTTGTCAAACTCTTATTCGGTTGTATTGTGCATAGCATGTTCTATTTCAACCTTAACACAACTTTCTTGAAGATATGGAAAATATTAAAGCCTTTACCTTGGAAAATAGGTTCTTGTTCATGATTTTATTCTTCAAAAGGTGTTGCCTTTATATCCAAGGTTGAAAAAAATACCTCTAGATCATCCTAAAATGAGTCTTCCTTATGTGTCTAAACTTAATCCTCAAGATGATTTTCATGAACCATCAACTCATTACAATGTTTAGAATCTTCATGTTGTCCCAAATCTATTGCTACTATGGTAATAGCCATATCTTCTTCATCTTTCTTAGCAAAATTAGGAAGACCATCAAATAAAACTATGAAATCTTTGTTTTCATTACCTATTTATTCCTTCTTATCCTACTGTCCCAGTTGGTTTGTTGACATAGCCATTAATACAATTGTTAGAGCATATTTAGCTATTAGTAATTCAACATGGTATTAGAGCCATAAAATTCAACATGGTATTAGAGATTTGAAAATTTAAAATGGTATCAAAACTTTGAAAATTTAACAACTTCCTCTCCTTCAACAAAAAATGGAAGCTTATTTAATAAATCAAACCAAACTTCATGTTGAGTACCATTTTCTTGTTCTATATCACACTTTACCAACTTATTATACTCATCACTCAGCTGCAATAAATTTGATTTTTCTTTTTCTTCACCGCATGAAGATTCACCAACTAGACGTTTTTCCTTTTTAACCTCATAAAAGTCTTTGTATTATTCACTAAACCAACTTTCTGGATATACAATAGGTCCCCCTAGGTAAAGATAAATGACAGTAGGGAACGGAGGCTGACTTGGCAGAGGATTTTAAGAAACTTGGGTAGCTTCTTGAGGTGGGAAAATGTCTTAAGCAATCTGTTCTTGATGAGTAATGAACTAATTTTATTCATGTGTTACATTTTTGTGTAATTATTGAAGTCATCTAAAACCAGGGATTTAAAATTTAGGACACTTATTTGAGGATTCAAGAGGGGCTTATTGTGTTTAAAGCTTGGAAACTTACTTTTGTGGACCACTTCCTTTATAGGTTGATTCATTGCTTCAAATGATGTTTGTCTGGAATTAGGAATACAAGGACCTGATTGGACCTTTAGCTTTTGATCTTGGGCATGTAAAAGCCTCATTTTCTCTTCTTTTGTAGCCAAATCCTTTGCAAGACCCTCCTCATATTGCTCCCTTTACATTTCCAACTCTTGCTCCCAAAGGTGGGCCCAGTAAGCCAGCTCATCCTACTAGAAGTTAAAATCTTGCTCTCTCTAACAACCTCAATCTTTTCTTTAAATTACAAATCAATGTCCTTGAAGCTCGCGTTATAAACATTTTAAGGCTGGCTACAAAAGTAGCTATGTTGATTCAAGGTAAAAGGGTCTTTCAAGGAATTATTATGACCATACATACGTTTCCATGAAGATTGAGTGGGGTGGGTGGGTGGTAAGCATTTTGAGTTTGCTAACTATGCAATGAAAAATGTGTGTGCTAAACAATGGGATAAAAACTAGTTAATTAATCGAACATACATGAAACATCATACACCCCAAGATTACAATGATAAAATCAAAATGGAACTAAAATGATAACATAAATGCAAACCATAATGCCCACTTCGATTTGATTATTCCTTGGTTTTATGTGTGTTCGATGACATCTTTGGATGCTCGATATTGCTCCATGATTATGGCTACAAATGATAATGGATGGCAATGAGATGGGAGTGAGTAGTGATTTTTGCAGAGTAATGGTGCACTAGAATGAAGGTGGATGATTTGGTCTAAAATGAGGAGGATTATATAGGAGATGAGAGGAAGGAGAGGGGGTGAGAGGATGAGACACTTGTCTTCAGGGAGGACAAGTGTCAAGTTTTATGGAAGAGACTCCACACTTGTCCCCAAGTGGCTCAAGGAGGAATGACATGTGTCCTTGGGGGACATGTGTCTATTTTGGGGAACATCCACCCCAATATAAAGGGATATTTTCCTAATAATTAGGAGAATTGGTTGGAATGTGCACACATGAGGGGAGGTTAGAAGGGATAGGATAGGGTTGGAGGATGACTAGGATAGGGTTAGGTTAGATGGTTAGGTTTGGTCATAACCCAAGGATTATGCTAGATGGTTAGGTAAGATGGGGGAAGGGTTAAAGTTTAGAGCCATGTGCTCCAAATGAAATTTTGAATTAAATTAATTAATTCATGCACTTAGAAAAGGGGATTTGATTAATTAAATTATTTAATCAAAAGGGGGTGGAAAAGGGGTATTAATCAATTAGATTAATTAATTGGAAGAATAGGATTTAAATTTGATTAGATTGATTAGTCAAATTTAGGTGTCTACATTTTGCCCCTCTTCATGGTGGCGCTAGAATAGCGTTGGTGAAAAGAAAATAAAACACCTGCAGCTGGAAGAAAAGAAGGACGAAGCAAAAATTCCCCAGACCTGACTAAGAACGACCAGAGAATGGAGGACGAGGGAAGGGGTGCCCCCTCAAGAGGGTGCACAAGAAAAAAAGGGTCGAGCAACATCTCAAAAGAAACATTGCCCCAGCGTAGAGGATGGAAAGCAAGAAGCACGGGAAGAGGAGATAATGCAAATGAAATGGATGGAATGATCATGAAGCATGAGCACCCATGGAATCGAATGTCATATAGCGAGCACTTATTTTGAATTAGCATTGTCTGTGAGTCAACTAGGGTATAAAGAACAAAGGTGGAATTACACGGCTGATGCATAGATTGACACTTATAAACAGACACGCAAGCCAATCCAACATCACATAGAGTTATAGAGACCCTATAGGAAATGATGCTAGAATGACCACAAGCAAGAAGATATGCCCCAATGTAACATGAGATAAAAGAGATCTCATGAGGGTACAACAAGGGACGCATCCAAAAGATATGCCAAGCAAAAACCAAAAGCAACAAGATCACATCTTGAGCCTTGTTATTCCTAGCGTGCCATGATATAAAGGATCGTGGTGACGAAGAGGAAACAGGACTCGAGGAGCTCAAAAAGATAAACAAAGATAAACAAAAGAATCAAAGCCAACATGAGTGCCTCAAATATCTTTTTCCAAAAGGATAACTGATTGGATGAGGATTTGGTGTTGTCTGGTTTCAGGAAGGACACATCCTATATAGGACAAAGATTATCAAGACATCTGGTTTCAGGAAGGATACATCCTGTATAAGACTAAGATAGATCAAAATGTCTAGTTTCAGGAAGGATACATCCTGTATAAGACAAATGATAGATGAAAGATGGATGGATGAGAAAAAAGGTACCTAATACGATCATGATGACGAAGATGCTCAAATATGATTGTTGAAGAGTGAGCTAATAGGATATGGTCTCGAAGGACATGACTGACGGACACCTATGTATAGCGACACCTATATACAAGATTCACAAGACATACGAATGATGGAGGGAGACCTAGGGATAGGCATGATTTTGCCCCAGTCAAGAGGAAAAACCATGAGAGATTGATGATGATAGTTGGGAAGGATGCATCCTGATTATGATGATTGGATTATGATTAAGGCTTGTAGCAATGCTGGTAACAAGACCAAGGATGTGATTGGATGATTGGATTGGCACTTGACCATGGATAGATGAGGAAGATGGATAGGATTGGCATGAGACTAGTGTATTGTGAGGAGAAGTTGGATTGATCGAATGGATGGCATTGGATAGAGTGGGGGTATCCTAGAGCTGGATACCAATGACAAGGGATGTAAGAGGTGATGGGATGATATGAAAGGAGGGATGAAAGGATGGAGGATAGGATGAAAAGGATTTGGAGATGGAAGCATTGTGGATGTGGTTGGAGGTAGATGAGGATTTGTGAATGAAGGGATGGAGGAACGGGGAGATAAGTATAGGTGGATGGATCAAGTTATAGATGAAGTGATGGAGGAACTAGGAGATAAGGATTGGTGGATGAATTAGGTTATGGATGAAGGGATAGAGGAACCAAGATATGGGGTCTGGCGGATGGATGAATACGATAAGATGACTAACAGGAGGATAAGAAGCTGAGGAAAGTGGATGGAAGATAGGGTGATGGGTGAATAAGGACTATGAAGGAAAAGTGTGATATGGAAATGGAGGCCAAGAGGTGTCCAAAGAATGTATACATGGTGGCATTTTCTTTTATCAAGATCCAAAGGAGGATGGAGGAAGTGAAATGGATTGGATATGATGGATATGGTTGGTAGATGAAGACGAAGGAAATGATAAGATGTCCAACTGAACTTGCCCCCAAGTGTGGAGAGTAAAAGGATGAGGGGAATTACACATGACTCCTATTTACTAGGTTTTTATCACGGTACTTTTCCAAGGTGCCTGTTTTCCAAGTTTTCACTAGTGGACAGATTTTTCTCTTTACTTTTTTTTCTTTTTTTTTTTTTTTAATCTTTCGATTTTTTTTGTTGTTGGTTTTTTCTGATTTTTGGGAGGAGATTCATGGATGGAGATGGATGAGTATAAATGGATTTTGAGGATAGAGGGATGGAGAAATCAAGCATCAAGTTCCATATCAAGGTTAGAGGAGCCCATTCGGAGTGATCAGTGGATGTTGGTACAACTTTATTAGGACTGAATGGATTATGCAGAGGCCTGGATGAGATGGTTTTGATGGGGAATGTATGTGATGTAAGGGATATGGTAGTGGCAAGTGTTTGAATGGAATGAAGGAAAGTGATTGTGGTGGGGGGATGCTATCATGACCAACATTGGCACATGTTGTGGGGGATGTGGTATGAGTGGAGGGGAGATGGATGTAGCATGTGGATATGAAGGTGGAATTATGATAGGTAGCTTTGGGACATAGGGACCCAAAATAGACTTAGGAGATGGAGGTAGAGAATGTTTGGTTGGTGGACTAGCAACTTTGGATGCCATTGAAAATTTTTCTTTTAGATGCATTACTTCTTTTTGCTTTGGGATCCACATTGTTTTTTCCTTTGCTTTAGTGGGCCTTTGCAGCCTTTGGGATTCATCACATTTTTGTATCAGATTTTTCTTTATTGGAGTATGTCTTTTTGAGTGGACACGATCATCTTTATATTGATGTGGATGTTTAGCTTTATGGATTTTTTATACGCTTGTAGCCTTGGAAGGAGTGTGCAAACATGGAGGAGATGGAGGGAATATGGGTGAAGTGATGGAGGTAGGATGTTGGATGGAATGTGAGGACATGTGCCTCTATTGATCCTGATTGGGAATGAAAAGAGTAGGATGCTTATGATGGGTAATGGAGATATGGGTTTTGTGTATGGAGGGACGAGTAGGAAAAGATGGATGATGGGATTTTGGGATATAAGGGCCCAAAATGGATTTAGCATGTGGGGGATATATGAAGGTGGATTTTGTGATATAGGGACCCAAAATCTATTTAGCATCTTGGGGATATATGAAGGTATATTTTATGATATAGGGACCCAAAATGGATTTAGAGGATGAAGGAGGAAGATGGATGGTTTTTTTAGCTTTATATGATGGAGGAGGGGGGATGGCAATAAATGGTTTGGAGGAACGATGGGGAGATGCAATGGTCTATTTGGAAGCATATGTGAATTTTGTATTAGTTGTACCAACATTTTTGGATAAAGTGCCTTGGGATATGTAACCGAGATCATGAGATCCTAGATGTGCTTTAACATGTATGGGCTCCAAAGTACCTTGCTCATGTAGGCCTCGACCTTTTCCTTGATAGTTCATTTTTTTGAGCATTTTATCTAAAGTAGGATACTTGTTCTCTGGGTAAGAGGATGAAGGAGGAAGATGCATGGTTGTTTTAGCTTTATATGATGGAGGAGTGGGAATGGCAATAAATGATTTGGAGGAATGATGGGAAGATGCATGGTTGTTTTAGCTTTATATGATGGAGGAGTGGGGGTGGTAATAAATGATTTGGAGGAATGATGGGGAGATGCAATGGTGTGTTTGGAAGCATACATGAACTTTGTATTAGTTATACCAACATTTTTGGATAAAGTGCCTTGGGATATGTAACTGAGACATTGAGATCTTGGATGTGCTTTAACATGTATGGGCTCAAAGTGCCTTGCTCATGTAGGCTTACACCTTTTCCTTGATAGTTCATTTTTTTGAGCATTTTATCTAAAGTAGGATACTTCTTCTCTAGGTAACAAGATGTGAGTCCTTTATTAGATGGAGGAGAATGGGTGGTATATATGAGATTTTCTTCTATTGCGAGTGAATTGCCATGGATGAATGCAAGCGAACCAAGGGGATAAAGTGATGGTGGTGTGATGGTTTGGATAGGAGGAAATGGAGGATCAATAGGTGGAGTATATGGGATGGGAGGATCTTGACTTGGAAGAAGGGATGGTAGGGGCTCTTGTGATGGAGAAGGGATGATAAAGGATCTTGAGATAGAGGGGATGGAATGGTAGGATCTTTATTTGGATCAATAATTCTTTCAACATATTATGGGGCAAGATCTTGGCATGAGGGGATTGGTGTGGATGGTGTGATGAGGGGTGAGTGGGTAGAATCTTCAGATGGGATGGAAGGAATGATGGAAGGTTCAATGACGTGGGTGGATGGACTCAATGGAAAGATGAGTTTGTTCAAATGGGATAGATGGAGTCGATGGAAGGTGAGAGGTTCTTCAGCTGGGGGAGATAGAGTGGATGGAAGGACGAGAGGTTCTTCAGCTAGGATAGATGGAGTGGATGGAATTATGGGAGGTTCATAAACTAGGGTAAGTTGCCTGGATGGAAGGATGAGAGTTTCCTTGGATTGAATTTGAATGACGATAGGAGTAGGTGATGGGGATTGTGATGGAAGAATCTCAATAGATGAAAGTTTTTTTATGGTGTTAGGAGGTGAGAGAGGAATAATAGGTGTGGGGGTTGGAAGTGAAGTTGGTGGATTGAGATAAGATGGGGTGGATGAAGGTGGAATAAGGTAGGATGAAGTGGATGGTGGGGGATTCTGACCTAGGATCGAGTGGATGGTGGGTTGAGATAGGATGAAGGATTGTGGCTGGTGCCATGTGCTTGTTCATGAATGTTCAACACAATTATGGATGAAGGTGGTGACTGTAGATAATTGAATTGTGGTTGTGAAACAACAAGTTGTGATGCCACTTGAGGTTGATATTGGGAGGTGGGTGATCCCACAATAGTGGATTACACTTTTTGGTACATTCTATTTTTTTGTTGAAATCGTACATTTTTAAGAAAATATAACGATTTAAACTTTAAGAGGTCCCATTTGAAGTAATTAATTGAGGACAGTTAGATCAAAGGCTCTTAGCTAAAAATCTCTTGGATATAACCTCTCTACTTCTAAATCATACATGCAATGGAGTCTCATTTGCACCTATCAAAATGCTGATAAAAAACCACTTTTATATTAGCTTTTTCGGGGTCAAATGAAGTCATTTAGAAGTTTTTTTTTAATATTTAGTCCTTATTATAAGCTTTCCAAATAGTATAATTTTAATATATTCAATTTCATTAATATATTTGTTTTTTATTTCTTATGAATGTAGATTTGTCATCGAACATTAAGGATTGTGTTTTACACGTGGAAAATTTGAAAAATAGAGAAAAAAATTTGTAAAAAATATATTTTCCCTAGGTATTTATATCCTCATTTCAAGAAAAAAACAATAAGTTAAATCAAATGCATATAAAAAAAATTTTGTATTACGGAATAGGCTTCTGTCCAAATTACAATTAGTTTGTCTTAAAAAATTAACTAAAAATTATATATTTAACAAAAAATTATGAAAAAATATTCATTCTCTAGATATTGGTGTGACATTTCTATATTTCTAAAATTAGAATTTCCTTCTTTCTATTAAAAATGTTACACATTACCAAATAAACGTCACTTCTAAAAAATGTTGGTTACTGTAAATATTGAGATATTAAAAATTACTTAACAATATGGTCAATTAATTTTTAATTATTTAAAAAAAATATATTTAGAATCTATATGACCTCTTCAATAGGTTTACTTCATCTTCGAATTCTTAATGGTTTAGCTACAATAGGTTTCACAAAGTAAAGATTTGATGCAAAATGTTGATTTTAGTGTCAAAGCTGGCCAAAAAGTGTAACCCGATATTATGGGATCACCAAGGCACTAATGACTTGTCACTAACTCATTTGGGTGCATTTTCTGACGAAGATTTCCGACGAACTATAGGATTTCTTTTGCTTTGTTGGATTTTACAACGCAATTTGTGTCAAATTTCCCTTTTTTTTAAAGCCTTGCCTGTGTTCGTCGGAATTCCAATGACAATGGTGTCGGAAGTCCTCATCGAAATTTCGACAAAAACGGGATATGCTTTAAAAAAAAAGTAATATACGCGCCTTCATTATACGCGAGAACGGTGCAAAAATTGGGAGGAAGCGGGCACATGATGAACATTTTTCAAACTTTTTGAGATTGGGTAAGCTATGATATCTATTTTTTCACTACAAATCTAATTTACATTTTGCATTTTTTTACATTTACATTTTGCAGGTTGAGGCAATTCCAAGTGTTGACCCGGGTTTGATTCAAGTTTTAGGAAATTCATCGTTGTTTTTCTCCTAGCTTGTATTGTACGTATACATTCTCAAATTCGTTTCTGCATATTAAAAACCCCAAATACTTCTTGCACAAAATAGTATGAATAGTGAGAGGGCTTTTTCTTGGACATAATCGAGCTATGCATGGTCTTTTTAGTTCTATTTTGATGTCATGATTTTAATAGGGTTTCCTAGTTTATGTTGCAAATTTTGTTGTTTTGTGTTTAAGTTGTAAGCTATATTATGTATAATTTATATTGGGATTCAATTCATGAGCGTCAATGATTGACACAGAGCAACTTACACTACAACAACTTCTTTTTGTTTGGTATATTTGTAAACCGGTTCTTGAATCTCGAAACATGTCTTACCAAATATAGAGCATATATGTCATGCTTTCTGACAGAAACTATGTGTAAATAAAAGGATGTCACCGCCTCAAATTATCTTGTCCAGCCGATAGAATTATAAGACTAGTCTATCGAGCTGTCCTTTTAAATAGTAAGTGACCATTGTGTTTTGTGTATGGATATTGAAACAAAATGTATCTTAAAAGTTTATTTACCTTCCAAAATGTTCCAGAATATATGTGGAGTCCACAACCTATTACAAGGGTAGTAATATTGTTCCCATGTTCTCTCAGCTTTGTAACTTCCATTTTTTTTTCTTAATCATAAATACTTAGAATTTTATATTGGCTTCATATTGATTCTTCAACCTTTTTCAGCGAAGAGTCGAGATTAGATAGATATAGGGTGTCTTCTTAGATTCGAGAGAAGGTGTTTTAGAGTGTGGTGGACCAAATGAATGATTAATACTTATCATTGTCTATTAAGATCATCCAATGTATATTGATTTATTGGCATTGAATGATGGTGGAATTGCATGAGATCGTGGTTGCATCCTACTAAAGTATTTGACCAAAGCTCCCATTTTACTTGTGGTGTTCTTGTGATTGTTTCATGATTGTTTGTTTCCAATGCATGAGTGGTCAAATACTTGCATGTGCATTACACTATCACCACCGTCTCTTCACCTCTCCTTAAGATTTCTCCCAATTGGAACCCTTCATTAAGGGAAAGGGTACTTGTCAATTGATATGGTTAGCAAGGGAGTTTGTGGCTATGAGGTTAAGGAAAAGTACCCACATGATGTTTTTTGTCCTCTTGGTAAGATATGACTTGAGATAAAGTTTGGATACACACTAGGTCACGGGATTGCTTCAAGACTATGACTACACACACAAATATTTCTCATCCTCCTAAAAGGTGGTTGAAATTTGTTCACTATATGGAACTAATGTTCTTTTTGTTTTATGAGCTTGAAGTTGCTCTACTCTTAGAGCATAACTTTGAATTAATAGGTTACTACTGTAGAGCATTATTTTTTTGTCAAGGCAAAATTCTAACTTAGTCCTCAAGTCTTACAAATTTTCCCTATATGGGTTGATTAGTTATCATGGACATGGAAACTCTCTTAGTTCTTACAATTTTTTCCTATATGAGTTGATCTGTTATCATGGACATAAATTCTCTTAGTTGATAGCATTTTGTATATAGTATTTAGTCCTCAACCCTTATAACTTTCCCCTATATGGGTTGACTAGTTATCATCATAAAAAGTCTCTTAGTTGATAACATTTTACATATAGTCGAACAAAGGGTTGATGTTTTATGTTTACAATGGTGAGCCTCAAATTCAATTTATGTGAAGCTATAGTTTTGTAAGTTGTAACTAAATGCACATACAACTAGGAAGACATCAATTGACTGCCTTCAATTTACTTTATTCTTGAAAGTTGGTTAAGTTTTTAGCACTGGATTATTGAATGGTAACCTATGTCGTTTACTTTTTGGAATCTTCATTACAATAATATTTTTTAAAGAACAATGTAATTCATATTTGAATGGAGGGAAACATATTTGTATCTTTAAACAACTTAGCATGGTTTGGAATGAAGTTATTGGGTAACATAGACAAATTGACAAACTATGAGTTTTTATGGCTATGGTTTGTAATCCTTGATTCACAATATTCTTATATAATCCTAAAGGAGTGAAATATAAAGATTAAATGGTGTGTTTTCTTGTATAAGATTGAAGTATGTATTTGATTCATAGTTTAAATCTTCCTGTAGGTGTTCCTTAGGTAGACGCCTCTTATTTTATTATATACCAAAAGATTTGAGGGTGTCATGTATCAGCAGATGTTTTATAATGTGCCTCATCTCCATTGAATGTCACAGATTGGCTCTGTTTAAATCCTCAACAACATTGCTCTCTTATCTTTTTGTTCTCTCAGACATATGACCTATTTTGATTTCTTGGAAAATTGTGGCTATGTATGATGGGATTTAGATGGTCTTGCATAAACAATTAAGCTTAGAAGAAAAATCTGGTTAACAGGGGCAAATAGAGATAAAATTTAAACACACAGAGCTCTGCTACAATAGAGACCAAATTCTTTTTATTCCCCACACAAATCAGATTTCAATTACATTTATTTATAGGTAAATGCTTATCGTATGAGTTGCATCTAGAAAATTCTAACTCTCAATAAACTCTCTCTTGGAGGGGATACAGACAAAAGTTGATAGAGCATATGACTGAAGTCCTATCTCCATATACATGGAGGTTCACTCCACAGTAAACAATGCAGACTAATACAAATTTGTCAATCATTGAATAGATTTACTTGCATGAGAAGTTACAACTTCAAGATCAATTTTTAACTATAGTTTTCGTGACATAGATTTTACAAACAAGAGAAAGGATAATCACATTAATTTCAATGAATATACCTACATAACTATAAACATATATATGCATGTGTGGTGCCACAATTTTTGAATAGTAGTAAAAGCACATCTTTGGGGAATACCAAGGAACTTTAATGTTGTCTTTAAAATGTTTCATACATTTGTAATCTCAAAATTTGCAAAAGTGCTTATAATATCTTCTTCTTGTCTCTTTTTACACAACAATTAATCTCCCTTTATAGAGAGTGAAACAATTTGACACTGAAGGGACATGCCCTCTCGAAAACACAACTAACTAACTGACAAACAACTATTGAATTCTTAACAGAAACAAATTAAATAAACCAAGATGATGGATGTAATCATCACTACAGTAATATTGGAATTCCTTGGTCCATTTCCTCATGGAATTCTCTAGCGCGTAAGCCCGATCAACCACGTATCTCACAAAGGGTGCCATGTCTCCATTTTCATCAAATTGCGCCCTTGACCTGTCTAGGAATCCAATCAAATTTTTCTGCCAGTCATCCATTGATAAAATCTCACCATCTTGTAGTACTGCAGGCAGTCCGAATAATTGTTCATTTTCCAAAGTCTGGATGATAGTGCTCAATTTCTCCTTGAATTTATGATGTGCCTCCAGCAGGGCATTTGCTTTGTCCTTGTCTTCTGGGGTTAACAAACCAACCAATATGTTTTGGTGAAAAGTTTGCTTCGGCATATACTTTTGGGGTCTCATCCATACTTTATTTTCACCAAAAAGCATTCTCTATGAAATCATGCTCATTTTCTTTGAATTGTGGATGTCGGTAAGTTTGACCCTTCGGTGAGTATTTTATTTTTCTCATCGAAGTCCTTGTTTTCATCGATACGTTCTTTTTCGATGAGAATATGTCTTCGATGAAACCTTTTAGTTCCCCAATGATAGTATCTTTTGGTCAATATGATTTAACTTTTGTTGAAGTATATCTCTGTTTACTCGATGGATTCTCTTCACCAAGTTTTGGCGTGACATGTTCTGATGAGACTTTAGTATCACCTGATCCTTTCTCAGTTTCTCTAACATGTTCATTTCATTGAAAACCTTCTAAGTGTGATTTAACCAACATGTTGTGTGTTGATAGGAACACTAGAATTTTGCCAACATGTTGCTAGTCAAGGAACTTTGATGAAACTCAGTGAAATTTCTTCGATGGGTATTTCTCTTTTGAGTTGGATCAACATTAAACCCTTTTTACAAAAAAATATTTATTCCGGTGGGAGCAAGGAGGGTTCCTTGGGCACATTCTGTCGTGTGATTTTGGTAAGAAAACTTTTGTAGCTTCATTCCAAGGGTGATACAAAGGCTTGGTGATGACAACTTTAGGTGGTTAAAACTTTGGTCATAACAGGACCATCTGTGGGTCCTTATTGGATTAAACAAGTGACAAAGGTGCCCCTGCACCACCTAGTTTAGACACTCCTATTTATAAGAATTTCCTATGATTGCAAAATAAAATTGGAATGAAGATCTATCATCTTGTCAATGACTCATTTCTCTATCTTGTAATAAAAAAAGGGAAGGTTGCCGAATTCATTTCTACATGGCCTTATTAGGTTACCTATTACATCTTCTAAGTGGCCTTATTAGGACCTTACAAATATATTTCATTCTCAAACCCTTAATTACCCATTAAACCCAAATAATGTCAAATAATGATATAAATATATCTGCAAAAATAAAAATGGAATGGTGAGTCGATGTAATCACTTTTTATATCAATATAACATGGTTTTCTGCTTATTTTTCATGTTTTTGATAGTATAATAGTCTAATCACTTGATTTTTTATGTTAATACCTTGAATTTTTGGTTTATCTTCTATTAGATTTGATGTGGAACTGAGCAAACTTCAATTTGGTTTTTATTCTTTTCAAATTCATCATTGTTTAGGCAAGATATTCAAGTTTTTGTCCAAATTACAAACCCTCGGTCTAGGGTATCCAATGATTGGTAAAATGTAACAACTTTTGTTTTCACGTGCATCAAGTCTCGAAACTTGGTAGTATATAAGGGAGGGATGTGTACAATATGTGTTTAAGTTTGTAGGAGACAATGTACAGATTGGAACGTGTGTTGGTGGATGTCTCAGACTGAAAATCTGTCTCAGACTGAAATAAAGCAGTGAAGTGGCAGTTTGATAAAGGTTTTGTGCATGCAGGTTGCTTGGAAGGGAAAGTGGTGGTTTGGAGAGATGTAATAGTGAGTGTTGAACATGTCCAAGTGTTTAAAAGGGTAAGAGACACTTGTTTGGGGTTGTGTTGGGTGATTGTCTCAGATAAAGGTATGACTGTCACAACTGACAGTGAATTCTTGTGTTGGAACTTAAGTTGCAGTTAAAGGTATGGCTGTCACAACTAATAGTGAATTCTTGTGTTGGAACTTAAGTTGCAGTCAAAGGTTGGATTGTTAGGTTGCAATGGGGAATATTAGTGAGTTGTTTTGAAGGTCTCTTAATATGTGTGATGAGTCAAGAGTCCTAAGGTGTAAGGGTTTGTTTCAAACCAAGAGTTGTTAAGGGTTGTTGAATGCTTAAGGAGAAACTTTATGGGACAGTCACAACCATATAAGTTGTTTAATGTGTTGACAAAGGTTTGAAGTTGTTAATAAGCCATTGTGAGTACTTTGGAGTATGGGGATGGTTTGGTTGTGTGTAGGTGAGTCTAGGTTGTTACCACAAGAAGTGGAGCCTAGTTGTCAATACAAGGGTTGTTGAGTTGTCAATATGAAGGATGTTGTCATAGGAATGGGTATGTGTTCAAACAAAAGTTGCAGACTAGAGTATGTTATGACCAATAAGAGCATTTTTTGTGAGATCAAGTTTAGAGTGAAAGGTTGGCTAAGGGTGTTGAGGCCTAATGCATGAAGGCTTGACCATAGTGGTTATTTGAAGAAGCAAAGAGATTGTGAGTGAGTCATGAATGATGGTGGATCTTGGAGATAGGTCTTGATTATGATTTTGATGGTGTTGTTACCAAACAAAGTTGGAACCATGAAGTGTTTCATTGCAATTGTTAAGAGGGACATGATGGCTCCTCATCATCACATGAACCTCCTTGTGTTCCTCTGGGGTTTAGGTGCTCCTACACCACTTGTGACCTCTCTTTCAAGAGTAAAAGTTCTCCACCACTAGGCCAACTCAAGCTATCTTCAAACTCATGCATTGCCACTACTTTGTAGGCATTGATATCATTATTTCATAGCGCAATAAACTATCAATATATATGCATCCACATTATCTTGGTTTATTTCTAACCTTGGGAATCATGGTGTTAAGTATTAATGGTGTCACTATCCTCATACTACAGTGGTCACTACTTTAATCTTATCAGATTGCTTTGACATTGTTGTAATATAGTTGTTGCTCTTGTGATCTGTCAATGACTGTTGTTCATGATGATAGTGATGCCTCCTGTTCTAGTCATGCCTAGGATAAAATCTATACCTATGATTTAAGTTTTCTTATTAACCTAAAATTGGTGTTATTTTGATCTCCACAAAACCTTGAATTACCCATCCCCAGGACATCCCCGCACCGGGTACTTTGAGTACCCGAGTACTATGTTACTATGTTTAATGTTCAATGGTTTTGGTTTGTTTTGCAAATTTTCTATGTTTAAGTATTTCAATTTGGTATATTATATTGAAACATCATTTCATAACTAAAATTTCAAGTTCTTTATAACTAGTTCTAAGAAAACTTTCCTACTTGCGACATCATTTTGGTTAGTTTGTGAAGGTTATAGACCAAAGTTTCCATAGCTCGATTTTTTTGCCTGTGAAGAAAGATCATGTTAGATAATATCAGTAAAGAACAAAATAAGGAGACAATTTCTAAATTATGGTATAACTTAAAAAGAAAAGGTGATGGAAAATGTTATTGTCCCTACAAAAATTGTAAGGGCTTAAAGACTAGAAGACTTCTAATCACAACAACTGAGAAACATTATAGGCAGCATGGTCACATTGAAGGGGGGCATGATTATCATCCATTGGTAAGTTGTTCATTATATTGTTTTAACAATTTATATACATAAGAAATCACTTGATGATGAGATCATGGTCATGGTTTATTTATGTCGATCATTTTTATATAGGTGGAGCGTCCTAGGGCACATGATATGGATTGCCACAACTCAGAGAATGTGGTTTTCCAAGTGGAGGGACATGGAGGTGTGAATATCGAAGCTGAAGATAATGATCCTATGGAAGAAGATGATCATGCACCAGAAAACATAATTGAAGATGATGGTACAAATACATTGATCTATGACACATTTAGTGTTAGCTCAACTGATCATGATAATCAAGATGACTTTGATGTTGTTCATGATGTACCTCTACTTGAGAAGACATACGAGCCCCTTTACGAAGGATCCCAAACAACTCTTCTCTCCATTGTATTGTTGTTGGTGAACTTGAAGGTTATGAATGGTTTATCCAACATAACAATCTCACATATGCTAAGGTATGCCATATATGTGATCTTTTTTCATCTATTTTTGTTGTTATTTCATCATAGTTAATAAAGGGTGAAACATGCACCATTAAAATTCTTTATATTAACAAATTATATTTTGGGTTGTAGATTGATAGGTGAGTTTTTGTTATCACTATCAAATATTCTACCTCTCTCCTACCAAAAATTATCTGTCATTATGAAAGATATTGGAATGGAGTATCAAGCAATAGATGCATGTCCCAGTGATCATATTATATATCATAAACAACATGAATTTGCAATAGAATGCCCTGAATGTCATATGAGTAGATATCAAACAGATCAACTAACAAAAAAAGGTGCCTCGCAAGGTTGTTTGTTATATTCCCATTATTCCACGTTTGCAATGATTATTTAGGTGCGAAAGCTTGGCACAATTTATGGATTACCATGCACACAATAGAAGTCAAGATGACATTATTAGAATGCCTACAGATGGTTCTGAATATATGGACATAGACAAAAAGTAGCCATATTTTAAAGAAGAACCTTGTAATCTCAAGCTTTCATTAGCAGTGGATGGTGTCAATCCATTTGGAGAGATGAGGTCTACTTACTCGGTGTGGCCTATTTTCGTTATCAACAACAACATTCCTCCATGGATGTTAGTAAAGAGGGAGCACACAATGTTGGCAATGACTGTTTCGTGTATTTTTTCATTTAATAGTCATCTACATTAAATTATAAATATTGCAGCAAAATGGTCATAATAATTATGTAATGTTTTTGTTCATTCAACTAGGTAACTACCAAGTTAAAGATATGAATGTATATATTGAGCCTCTTATCGACGAGTTGGTGGAGTTATGGAATGGTGTCACTATGTATGACATCTCTAGACCAATAGGACAAAGACAATTTCAATTCCATGCAATGCTTGTATGGACAATTCATGATGCCCCAGGGCTAACACATTTTTGTGGTATGTTATAGTGTTCAACTTGCGCATAATTATAAATATAAAAATGATCATATTTAATCCAATTATACATGATCGTGTAGGTCTTCAAACAAAGGGAAAATTTGCATGTCCAGTTTGTGGTTCAAAGATGAAATCTCCTCATTCAAAAAGTTTAGGAAAGCAGTTGTTTGATGAGTATAGGCACTTCCTCCACAAAAATCATAAGTATCGAAATATTGAAAAACATCTTTTCAATGGAAAAGAAGAGTCTACATAAAAGCCACGAAGAATAACACCTTCCCTATGGAAGTTGGAATTTAATAGAATTAATCATCAAGGTAATGCCATTCCATCTAATGGTTTATGTTTGGAATTTATATTTTTATATTGTGTTTTATTTACTGATGATGTAATTGATGATGATTGTCATTGTTAACTTTTTAAACTTATATGCCTCGTGAAGGTCATCAAGGCATTAATGACCACCTTCCAAAGGGACTAAAATGTTATCCCAGAAAATTTAGTAGGTTACCCTACTACGAGCAGCTACAAATTGTGCATTTGTTTGATACTATGCAATTTGGAAAGAATATAACGGAGACATAATGGAAAATATTGGATTGAAGGCATGACAAATAAAAAATTGTCAAAATTTGTAGTGACATTCAAGAATCCAATCATGCAATGAAAAAGGTCATTCAATCAAATAGCGATGGAGACCAGATTAATATAAGTGTCCTTCCTTGGTTATTAACGGAGTAGCAGAGCAATGCTATAAAAGAAGTCATACGAAAAAAATTGATTTCCCACAGGATTTGCTGCAAACATAAACAATCTCATAACAAAGAAAAGTGAATTTGGGTCAGGGATGAAAATGCATGATTGGCATACCTTCATTAAGGTAATTCATGTTCTTGTGTATTTACTATATATTTGTATACTGCATGTACTTTTCGTTGTATTATGTTAGAAGACAATGAAAAGATCATTTTATAATTGTTGCAGTACGTTCTACCTCTATCTCTCCCAGAGCAATTCAACAATAATGTCAAGAAAGTTATATATGATCTTGGAAAATACATGAGGTAAGTAGTGATATTTGTTCAATTTGTTGTATAGATATTATATTTGCGATATGTTTTACTTGTTATGTAATATATTGTATATTATTTTGTAAATTCTTGTTAATATATTTGCGTCTTGAATCTCTTGTAGGTGGTTGTCATCTAAAGAAATTCATAAAGAAGAAATAAAATATTGGAAGAGAAAAATTCCTCGTCTAATATGTGAAATGCAAAAGTGTCTACCTTCAAATTTTTTCAATGCACAAAAACACTACCTCATACACCAAGTTGAGGAGATTGAATTTTGTGGACCTGTACACAAGGTCAATGTGGATGGTTGAAAGGCACTTGAAATTTTTGAAGTCTTTGGTTCGACAAAGAGCACATCCAGAGGTTTCTATGATGGAGGGATATATGTTATACCAAACTATGGTGTACATTATTGAATACCTTCCTAAGTTCATGGCAAAGATCCGTGTAGATCATATTTGGGATCCCAACTCTTTTAACAAATTTAAAGGGGATTACCCGATGGGGAAAGGTAGAATGAGGAAAGTGAGAGGTAATTATTCGATATTGTAGTTATTTTATATATATTGCAGTTAATTTATTCGTAATCTTCAATATACTTTAGTTGTAAATTTCTAGTTATTTTTTGTACAGTTGCTCGAGAGTGGGATGCACTACATTTGTATGTTGCAAACAATCTTGATTGGATGACAGTATGGATTCAATGATGTCAACAATCTAGTCGCGTATTAACATGGGAAGGTGTGGCTTCATTGGTTAAAGAAGCTCACCGTAATGGAGATTCCAATGTTACACAAAGGGAAATTGATTTAGCATATGGTTTAAGAGATAAACAGGCACATATAAATATATTAATCACCTATATATATATATATTTTTTTTTCCAATTGTAATGTTGTGCATATTATATATGTTTGACATTTTGCAGGTGAAACACCACAAGGCTATGTGGTGCAATGGTCATAAATTTTGCATCAAAAAGTTGGATGACACGAAGAAAACTTGCGATTCTGAAATAAGTGCAATATTTCAGGTGACTAACATTTCGTCTAGAAGTGACATACATCCTCGAGTCTTAGAAAATAAATACTATGGGATTTTGGATGATATAATTGAGTGTGACTTTAGGTCCTTCAAATTAGTTCTTTTCATCGTCCAATGGTACAGGCTATGATTGAATGAAAATGATCCTGACAGAACTGTTATTGAACATGATAATGGATTTACAATGGTTAATACAAGGTCGTTTGAGCGAGCAGGGAATGAGCCCTATGTTCTTCCAAGCCAATGTGAGAAGGTATTTTACTTAGAGGTTCCTCATAAACCGGGTTGGTCATTTGTTGTTAGACATGATCCAAGAGGAAGGCCGGTAAAGTATAATGTGATGGAAGAAGAAGATAATGAAGAAGTAGAAGATGATGTAGATGATGATCACGATCGACAATTAATTGATGATGTTCCCGACAAAAATGTTCATGAAGAAGAAGAAGAAGAAGATGATGATGATGATGATGATGATGATGATGATGATGATGATGATGATGATGATGATGATGATGATGATGATGATGATGATGATGATGATGATGATGATGATGATGATGATGATGATGATGGTGATGATGATGAGTTGGATGAAGAAGAAGATCAATGACATGAATGAAATGTATTGATATGTGATTAGTATATTATCTATTTGATATTTATCTCTTGATAGAAATTTATTTCACTTATATATGGTAACATAATTAATTCATTGTGTTTTAAATTATAATGTCAATACATAATTAATTCATGATGTCCTAATAGTAGAACCATGCTACCCGTAGGAGATAGAGAGAGATAGAGTGTTAACTAGCCCTCATTTTGTGTGACATTTTTTTAAGTTTGTGTTTATTTATTGAATGTGGGTTGTTTATTAGTTATGTGATGGATGGTGATTTATGATACATATGTGATGGATTACAACATCTTTATGATGATACATATGTGATGGATTACAACATATATGATAGATTGCAACATGTTTATGATGATACATATGTGATTTATGATACATATGTTTCTATTATTACTCATATATTTAATGTATTTATTTTTTTATCAAATTGCAAATGTAATTATTATGATGCTCAATTGTTGGTGTTGATTACATGTATATATTGTGTGTGATTTTGTCATCCTTGGTGGAAACAAGTAATTGACTACAGACATTGTCAACCCTTTTGTTGAGGACCCTACACTTTCTAGATAAACGAAAGGCGAGGAATTAAAAAATATACAATGATTATGATGTTTGCATATTGTTCATGTTGTCTACTATGTAATTTTTAGCATACATATCATGTAATTCTTATGATGCTCAATTATTGGTGTTGATTACATGTATATATTTTGTATGATTCTGTCATCCTTGGTGGAAACAGGTAATTGACTACAGACATCGTCAACCCTTTTGTTGAGGACCCTGCACTTTCTAGATAAACGAAAGGTAAGGAAAAAAAAAATACAATGATTATGATGTCTGCATATTGTTCATGTTGTCTACTATGTAATTTTTAGCATACATATCATGTAATTCTTATGATGCTCAATTGTTGGTGTTGATTACATGTATATATTTTGTGTGATTCTGTCATCCTTGGTGGAAACAGGTAATTGACTACAGACATCGTCAACCCGTTTGTTGAGGACGCTGCACTTTTTAGATAAACAAAAGGTAAGGAAAAAAATATACAATGATTATGATGTCTGCATATTGTTCATGTTGTCTACTATGCAATTTTTAGCATACGTATCATGTAATTTTTAGCTAACATAAGATAAATGAATTACATATGCAGGAACTTGAACCCCTTTGATGAGGATCCTGCACAGTGTCATGGATCGATAGGTATAAGTCAATACACCCTATAGAAACCATTTATTAATTGCTTGTGTATACACATAAAAATGGCTATGAACGATTAAATAAATATAATAATTATTCTTCTATTAAATAGTTAATTTGAAAAGATTAATTTATTTAATTCATTTCGTGTCTTTCTATTAATTAATTTAATTGAAATATTTTATTAATTAATTCATTTATCCTATTCTTCTAATCAATTATTAAAAATCTAATATTTAATTATTCCTTCAATCAATTAAATATCTAATATTTAATGATTATTCTTTTATCCTATAGTCTCAAATATTAAATGATTTCTTAAAATTATTTAATTCATTTCCAACTCATCTTCCATCTCCACTTCATCTTTCCTTTGCCAACTCATCCATCATGTGGCTAAATTAATTCAACAAAATTAAATAAATAAAACATTTATTAGCCACTTATCTCCAACCTCCCAAATAAATGAAATATTGTGTACATACACATATTTCCTAACCTTCTTCTATATCATCTCCAACATCCCTAAATCTTAGGAAGGACTTGAGTCCACTTGTGCTCTCATGCCTAAATCTTCTCCAACAATCCCTAGATTCCCTCAGTCAGCAACCCAGTCAAGGTGAGATGAGTGACACTTGTCTTCTCCTTCCCCCTTTCTCTCAACCTTCACCTTTGCTCACAACCATCCAAATCTACAGATCTGATCATGACCATTGATCCAGGACACGTCATCTTATCCTCTCAAAGTCTATAAATGTGGGAGTTTGAGTTGAGAAAGAGTTAGTCTTCAAGTGAGTTTTTAAGTTAACCATTTGTGAAAACTTATGCATTCATGAGTTTTAATCTTGAAGCAATTAGCATTTTAGCATAATCATTTAGCATTGCATATCATAGTATCAGTTAACTATCAGTTATTAGTCCGTTCTTCATATGCCATATTGGAAGCTATCAGTGCTTGTCTAAGAGCACATCATCTGCAACCAGGAACAGTGGAGTTAGGACACAATGAGACTTAAATCATGAAGGTAAAAATAGTGTTTTTATTTTATATCAATTTCATGTAGTTTCATTAGTTGAGTTTGGATTTCCTGTAGCATTTTCCTTTGTATTTTGTGAAATTAACATGTTGCAAGTAGTATTTTGATGATGAAATTCAAGTCGACAGAGCTTGCTTTATCTTTAATAATAAGCCAGGTTTTAGCAACAATATTTTGTCAAAAATTTGATTTTTTTTCTCATCAAAACCACACGTTATAGCTCATTCCACCTTCTCGGCCCTCCTATATTCTTTAAGTGACGAGGAAGACTATTTTTATGAGTTTTTAAAAATCCAAAATTACTAGGAAAACAAACAACCCCTATTTTTCAGACCTCGACATTAGCAACAAATCTAATACAGTTATCAACACTTGAGGTCCCAATTGGGCTTATTAAAATTTTAATCTTAACATCAACTTTATGGTTGACTTCTTCGTCAACATTACCCTCATTTGCAAAATATCAACAACATACGATGAACCATCTATTACAAATTCTTTTTGTCTCTCTCCATGGAATCCTAAAATTTATTTCCTCTCACAATAATAATCGACCCTATACCAACTATCTCTCTCATTTGATGGAGTGCAAGTACCACCAAATAGGTATTTGTCAGATCTGTCTTCCTTGAGCGAGGGAAATTCAGGAAGAGAAGACAAAAGTGAGACATGTAGTACATCTAAAAAAGGGAGATCAACAAGAGGTCAAAAGATTAGGAGAAAAATCAATAAACGCATGCAATTTTTTCTTGCTCAAGGGGGGTCATGTTCTTATGATGATGAGAGCATAGGCGACATCGAGGTGCCCTTGAGGTACAAACATCTACAAAAATAATGGGTACCCAAGGAATTTCCTTCAATAAACACTCATTTTTATGTTAATGAGAGCATATATTGCACAACACCATTGTCATTACGTAGTTTGGGCCTATTTTCCATGGACGACATAAAGGTCTGTTACAACAAAGTTGCTGAATTGATGGAGTATGTCCGACCTTGTTACAATTATAAAAATTGGATGCAGATTGTTTGATATAAAAAAAGTATGCGTAGGTATGCACTCTTAGCGAATTATAGACAAAGGAAAGATAATGATCAAAGTAAAAGAGTGGTTATGTACATTGATGGAAGCCAAAAGCAACATGGAATATTGTAGGTTTTATAAATAGTACACGACCCAAGTCAACTAATAAGAAACCTAATTGCATATTCGAGGCGCGCAAGGGAAATCGTGTATTTATATGTGCGATAAAATCAATAAGTGCAGGGGAAAATTTGCTAATCGATTATAATTTGGATCGCATAGATATAAATAAAGTTATTATCATGGGGGTGGTACGTACTATATACCATTTAAACCAACCTTCAATTAATGACTCCAATATACCATTTTATTATTAAGTTTAATCTTGGTCACATGGTCTATTGGTTTCATTTCACTAATGTTTTTTTATATTTAATCTTGGTCATAGGGCGACATTCATCTGACAAATAGCACAAACAGGGATGTAGCTCCCAACCCTTCTACCCAGCAGGTAAGCCTCATTGTAATTGTACAAATTAGATAGAAGGAAAATGTTATATTATTATGTTCTTTTATTTAAGGTTTTGGATTAATTTTGATAATGTGACTAATATTCTTGTCATAGATGGATTTTTGGGGAAAGGCACCTGCATTACTTGATGACATCTATACAGAGTTGGACTCACTATTATGTGATGATGACATCGCATATTCCACAAACCCTGTCGAAATGATGAGAAAGATCCAAAAAAAATTAATAGAGAAATTCTTGCTTTGGCATACCAAGTCCCTCAAACTGATGCAATAAAAGAGAGGGTGCAACAATTGATGCAGAGAGAACAAAACTTGGAAGTAAGGCAGTAATGAAATCTTTAATTATAATATAAGTTCAAAAATGGTTTATATTTTATACTCTTTTATGTCATGAAGCAAAATATGTACGTGTTGTTTTTACAGGAAATATTGCATCCTCATCGAGTTGGTGGCCATGATCAGGGTACTCTAGGTAGTTCAGGTGATGACCATGTTCCATACATTGAAACTACTTTGATGCTCTAATATATCCTTTATGTGTTCACAAGCTCCTTGTTGTTATCAAACATCTGACTACTATCACTTGTGTTTTGATATCTTTTTAGACCATATGTTTCCTCTTTTACAGATCATAGAACTATTCATTCTTCATAACCAATATCATGGAACTACCAACCTTCCAAGGATCCAAACTGATCCAATATACCCTTTCAACATGTTCATCAACAATTTCAATATATATAAGAGGCATAATTCAAGTACAAACAATTCTAGATACACCAAGTGGATGGGTTTGAGACATCTAACAAGATTAATGTTTTTTATATTTAATGTATTATTCTTTAGGTGATGTTCATGTTCCTGTGCAAACTTCACCTCATCAGAGGCCATCATCTCCACCTATATTTCCAACTGCAATGTCGACAACATGCAACATGCAGACATCCTCTAGTGTACATCATACTAATCCTAGAGTTGGTAGATCCCTCTTTTGCTCTCTCTTTTGTTATGTGTTTATTTCCCTTGAAGTGTTCTTTCTTAGTGGCATTTCATAGTGGATTCATTTTCTGCAGCAAAACATGTACATGAGAATGTAGAGGCCACTAGTGGTGATACCATAACAACATTTCCTAGATCTTCCCATATTGCTAGTACGGGAACGTTGTCGGTCATATTTGTGGTGACCGAAGATTTGCTTCCCATAAAGATAGAGAAGGTTCCAATACTTTAAAATTATTATTATATATAGTCTAATTGTAATTTACTTAATGATCACTCATTTTGGACTAATCA
Organism: Cryptomeria japonica; assembly: GCF_030272615.1. Taxonomy (NCBI): domain Eukaryota; kingdom Viridiplantae; phylum Streptophyta; class Pinopsida; order Cupressales; family Cupressaceae; genus Cryptomeria; species Cryptomeria japonica. Next base: position 215,842,335 of record NC_081415.1, read on the forward strand.
TCCCATGATTTGTTTGTAGGAAATGATATTTTTTATAAAAATCTTAATGAAATTACATTGGAGATCTTCGAGCCCACCATACGTAAACGGTGGAATGAGCAAGAAAAAAAGTTAAAAGATGAACTCATAAACTGTTTGGTTGGATTGTTTGAAAATGACCAAGCTAGCAAACATCTAAAGTGTGTGAGGGACCAGTATAAGATAGATTTAGAGCAGAACAAAAAGTATGAGCGTCCTCCCATGATTCCAGAGAGGGAGTGGAAGGAACTGATTTTGGATGCAAAGGAGAGAGTTGAAAGGAAAAAAGGAAATACACCACCAGGCATAAGAAGGTATGTGATACTATTAAGAATGTAATTATGTACTAATTACTCTTTATATTTATATAATCTAACATATTTCAAACTTCTCATAGACTGCTCGACACATCAAAGGCAACTAAGACAAGACTAGAAAAGCACGGGCAACACAAACTCAGTTCTGGTGGTTATATGAAAGTTGTCGCATGAATTGTAAGTATCAATAAATGAAATATCGCATCAAAATAATAAATTGCAAACAATTTTTTTTAATCATTAAATAATACAAGCAAAATTCATGATATTAAGCAAAAATGCAGGGCTCTGAATTCAATAGAGTGCCCATAGAAGATGACATGAAAATTGTCTTCCGGAAGGGCTATGGAGTCGGGGTTGAACATCTAAAAGGATTGAGTGGACAAAAAGAAGATTCTGGTGCATCCGCCAATCATGTAAATAAGCTAAATGAAAATTATTAAAATTGAATACTTGAGCAATAATCTATTCCGTGTTAATTTCCAACATAATGTGACTTTATTTTTTTTAAATAATCAAGCAATCATAACAATGCACATGACGTTGGAATGCAGCTTGGACAGGGTGGAACAGAACTTGCACATGATGAAGTTCGTGGTGTGCATCCCGGTACTGGAGGTATTCATGTGCTAAACAAATTTTTATTATGTAATGATTAATACAATTAAACATCTTTAATTGAAATTGGTGTAGTAATTAATGTAACCTTTTTTATTTTTATTTTAGAGCATGTAGACAGTGGTGACCAAGTTGAGCATGATCCAGGTAGATAACATCAGGAACGTGATGGGGCCCCACTAGGTAAAAAGGACCATTGTTATTCCTTTAAACAAATTTAATTGCAATTTGTGTATTGATTAATGTAACCTTTTATGTTTCCACTCCAAAGGATTTAGAGGGTGTTCAGGATGTTGAGGATGAGGCTAGACAAAATGATCAGGAAGATGATGTGGCCCCATCAAGTAAAGAGCACCCCTGTAATTTTATTTTAATTAATGAAATACTTGTAACAATAATAAAACTCATTTCTTTTTTATTGCAGCAAATCCCCCTTTGCATACGCGTCCTCATTGTGAGTTAAGGACTAGGCATACATTAACTAGATCACGAGAAGAGGGCAAAAGAACTGAAGAGGGGACAAATGATGAAGACAACGATGGTCCACTTAGACTTTACATCCAAGCTTCAAAAAGAAAGAAAAAAAATAGATGATTGTAATCTTATTATATGTTAACAATTGGATTTTATGTGTTAATGGATTTAATTGTGTTAATGAATGCTAATGAATGATGTGTTAATTGAATGTTGATGAATGTTAATTGTTAATGAATGTTAATGAATGATATGTGTTAATAAATGTTGATGAATGTTACGTGTTAATGAATATTGATGAATGTTATGTGTTAATGAATTTTATGTTTCATTAATGGATGAAAGAATGTTAGACGTTAACGAAGAATTTAGAGTGATATTAGGGTGGGGGAGGGGCCAAATTGGGGTGGGGGAGGGGCCAAATGAGCTTCCACCTTCACGTGGTTGGCCTTGTTAAGTAGACAATATTAAACTATTCTTGAAACAAAGAGAAGCTCAATAAGGTAATGCACTTTTCAATATTTCATTATGCTCCAATGTTATTCTTATTGATGCTAAGCATCTTGTTTGCAGGTTACATATTCATTGTTGCAGGTTATGAACATGCTTCTACGAGACAGTTCCCCATTACAAGTGAATGCATGCCTCATTGGTTTTGTGAGTTTATTTTGTTCTAGAATAGACACACTTCCTCTGTTCATTCCTTAACATTTGTTCATTTTATTTTAGAATAGACACACTTCCTCTATTCATTCCTTAACATTTGTTCATTTTTTTTAAGAATGCAATAAGGTCCCAAAATAGAGTGCTATTGATGAGTTCAAGATTGTTGTTGTAAAAGTTATTCAATCTTTATGCTTGAAGTCTATATATTCTTACCGAATTTATGTTTCTTATTTGTGTTATCTACTAACCTTAATCTTCCCTACTAATCTCAACTTATTCCCTACTCTCTATCTGCTTTATCAATCCTACTAGAATTAAATTGAAGTGTATTCAATATGGCACAATCTGTTTTCCATGGTGTTGCTTCTTTAAGAAATTATCAAACAAAAGGGTAGACTTCATCTCCCACTTGGGATAAATGATCACACCTGCTTCTTTGAGTAACTGCCTCCCCCTTTCAAGGGTCATTTCTTTCATTTCTTTGTCAATGTCCTCCTGCAACATTTGAAAATTTTCCCCCTCATCTCTCTCTCCTTCCTGTTGTCTCATTATCTTTCCCTTATATTGACATAAGAAAGTATTAAATTTTGGTGTATGGATGAAATCTTGATCTGATATGAACTCTTCATCTTCCAAGATCCTGGTGTCATCCACTTCTTGCACATGATACTGGCCTGTAGCCAAATCCATCTGTTGCTCATATCCAAACCCGGGTGGAGACATATTGTCTTGTGAATCAGTAGGAATATATTCAATAGTTAACTAGGGAGATAAATGTGCTATGGGTTTAGTTTCCCTCACACTTTTAGACCTATTTCTGAAAACATATTGTGGAACATTATTTACAATCTCCAACTCATGTAGCAACAATTTCTCAACTATGGCCACAGGGTCATCAATCCCCTCCAAAGTTTTCTCATTGATCTTCCCTCAGCTGGCCTTCCACTCATAGGCTTTGTCAATTTTATCATAAGTTGCCCTTTTCTTCATTGCCTCTTCTCTTTCCATATTCCTGATAAAATCATCAATCATCATAGGGGTATGCTCCCCAACTTTCAACTTTTGTGATGCTCTGGCTCCTCGTACGTAGCCTTAAGGGTCAAAGTTGGGTCTTTGTTCCCCTTTTGCAAGGTGGTAGTACTCTAACTTGTTTTGTAACAAATTATAATTTTTAAAACTTTTAACAATAAAATCTGAAAACACTAACAGTCCGGGTACTATTGATTGCTTTCCATGATCTGTGAGATGTTTTGCACTGGCTTTAGACAATTGTCTGATAATTTCTAGGTAAGCAACCCTATATGGTACTGTCATTGGGAGCAAAAAGGGTTTTCCCTCAAATTGATATACCCTAATCTGTGTATAACCTAGGAAACAATACCAATCTCCCCAATTATGGGTTATTTGACTCTGTTCATTGAATTCTTTTGGTCTTAAAAATTTCTTAATCTATGGAGACAACGAAAAATCACAAGGGTATCCTAGCACTCTGTGCAAAGGCTTCTCAAAGAATTCTTCAAAATGTATGTATTGACTATTGTTGTATCTTTGATCCCAGGCTGACAGCCACAACTAAACAGGTTTACAGACTCCAGCCTTATCATATTCTCTAACACCTAGATCTTAAGCCCATAACCCCGTCTCTTGTCCAATATAGAGTAATAGGTGTACCAAGTGGGAGTATTGTTTGAAATAGATGTTAATCATATCACTTTAGTTTTTGAAGCCCATGGTTCATAGTATATGCTAAGAAAGTGGCATAATCAAACATGTGAGGATCTTTAGACTGAATATCTATACTAATAACCATGGCGACAATGTCCATAAGGGGAGAATATTCTACACCCAAAACTTGTGCCACACAATAGTATGTATATTTGAAATATGGGTGGAACGAATT